>NC_037334.1:41405693-41723055 GCF_002263795.3 Bos taurus
CTATTCCCCAGGGAGTGGGCTCAAAGGATGGAAAAAAAAAAAAGAATACGGGCCATGCAAAAGGCCAGGAAAAGGACCTTGGGTTCGCATAGCCTGGAATGGGAAGAGTTCCCACCTGGAGAGGAAAAAATATGGTACCACTTTGCTCAAAATATAGTGTGGGGATGGGAACCTGCTAAACCAGCCCACCAATCTATGGTCTGGGGCGCCCATTGTAAACCAAGAGTCAGTCTGTAAAAACAATATAGAAACACTTGGGGACACTTGATTACATAAATAAATGGACAAAAACGCAGGGAAAAAAAAAAAATTCCAAAAACCCAAAAAGGGCTATTCGATGCCTTCTTAAAAAAACGGTCTGCAGGAGAACCTTTACTTTCGAAATATTCCAGAAACAACGCAGCGGTTTACACTATTCCTGTTCTCGGTCAAGAGGAAAAAAAGTCGACAAAAATTCCAAGAGGGTCCCTTTACGAGGGGGCGGGGTCTCTTGAAATCAGGGGTTCCTGAGAAAAAACAAATCACTGCCAGCAGGGCCAATGGGAATATTTCAAAAGAGGAACTCCTTCCGGCCTTCTGATTTCTTATTCGAGGAGGTTATACCGTTTGACACCACACTCTTGTTTCCACTGACAGGGGGAGAACCCGGACAAGCAAGGAAACCTGAACAAATCTTCCGCATTTCACTTCGCGATTGGTCCGGACTGCATAAATTCAACGCATTAATATAATATCCAACGTTATATGGTCGTAAACTTCGTTCACAATTGAATAAAGGGAGACACTATATTAACCAAAAGGGAGGCCCGAAAGGGAAGAAAAACTGGGAGAGGGAAGAACGAAAGGAGGCGGGTCCGGTCACCCGCCATAAACCCAAGGTGATGGATGTTGGACCATAGGAAAAACGCCGGAGCGTCCCCTGCGCGGGCTAGGCCACCAAAAAGCCTCGGGGTAAGCAACACAGACCTACAAAACCACACCTTCAAATCCTTTACCCCCCAGGTCCCTGGGACACGGATTTATCTCAGAAAGCGATCAGGGAAAAAGGAATCCCAGAGACCTGGAAGCTCCACTGCAGGGCATCCAGAGGGTAGAGTTTCTCCACACCTCCTCCAGCTTCTGGGGGCTCCGGGCGTCCCTCCCTGGGCCGGTGCCGCCTCACCCGTCTCCGCCTCCGTCTCCACGTGGCTTCTCCTCTGCGTCCCTGTCTCTCCTCTTCTGTGTTTTATAAGGACCCTGTCCCTGGGTTTAGGGCCACCCCCATCCAGGAGGAACCTCATCTCAGACCCTTCACTGCATCACATCTGCAAAGAAAAGAGCTCATTTCCAAATTAAGTCCTGTTCCCAGGTTCTGAGGGGGTAGCACTCGGGATATCATTATTTTAGAAAGAGAGTGCAGTGTTTGGTTTGTTTGTTTTTGCTCGTTGCTTCAGTTGTATCCAACACTTTGTGACCCCATCAACTGCAGCCCCCAAAGCTCCTCTGTCTGAGGGATTCTCCAGGCAAGAATCCTGAAGTGGGTTGCCGTTTCCTTCTCCAGGGGATCTTCCTGACTCAGGGATCAAACTCCTATCTCTTAGGTCCTCTGCATTGGTGGGCGTTCCCCCCCCCCACTATTAGCACCACCTGGGAAGTCCATTAAGCTTCCTAAACAGGCAAAGTGAATTGTAAAACTAATTAGGTGTAGGAGATGAAAAGAAAAAAAAAAAATTTTTTTTTCTTCTAACCTCTTAAGTGCGGTCCCTGGGGCCCTGCAAATTAAACAGACCAGAGAGATGAAAGAGAGAGACGTGAACACCCCCAAGAGGTAGTTAGACCATGGGGCTGATTTGCCATTTTAACAAAGGATGATGGACTGTTCGGAAAAGACTAGGTAAAGGAAACGGGGTTGGGGACCTGTGAGTGGCAGGTGAGATGTGAGGAGGTGACTAGGAAACGCATAAGAAGTGAGGGTTGTTTAGTGAGATTTTATGCAGACTCAAGCTCTCTGAGGTGATAAGCGTTGTCCAGTGTTCTTGCCTGGAGAATCCCAGGGATGGGGGAGCCTGGTGGGCTGCCGTCTATGGGGTCGCAAGGAGTCGGACACGACTGAAGCGACTTAGCAGCAGCAGCAGCTGGAGTTGGAAGGGATCCGGTGACTCTTCCAAATGTACATGTACTTTCCCAAAGGGGCATTAATTAACATTAACCTCAATTTTAGGGAGGATCAGTGGAGAGCAGAGAACACGCTCTGCAACTCTTCATACTTAACTGCCTTGAGGTCAGCGTCCTCCGCACGTCAAAGGGGCATATTTGGGAGTTGGGCCCGGTCCCCCTAAAAGGGGAGGAAAGGGGGTTACAACAGAATTTAGGACAGGGAATCTCATTTTTTCCCCCAAAATTGGGGCTAGAAGAAGGAGCCGGGGAGGGATGTTAGAAGGGAGTGAGGAGTCCCCTTGAGGAGGGCAGTCCCATGGAGCTGCCAACCTCAGGAAATCTTGGGTCACCTGTTAGAAATTCGGCGTCCGCCCCCTCGGACCTGCTGACAGAAGGTCCTCCTTCTGACGCGTCATCAGTCCCATCTCAGACGGCACACCTGGGGGTGGAGAACGGATCTCGGTTTCTGAAAAGATGTTCAGGCGCCCTCCTGTGTCTTGAGTGACCACAGGCCGGCGCTTTGAGGCTGATGACGGAAGGCAGGTGTGAAAACCACAGGATTCCAGACCTAGAGGCTAGATACGAGAGCTTTTTTTGTCCCAACTGGGGAAAGTGTCCGCGCCGGGAACATGTGTGAAGACACACCAGCTCCGAAGGCAGGGCTTTGAGACACAGAGTCTGAGCCACAGTAACTTTTTTAATTTTAATTTTTTTAACACCAAAAACATTTTGTATTGGGGTATAGATGATTAACAATGTGAACAGCAAGTGGAGACTCAGCCATCCATACATGTGTATCCATTCTCCCCCAACCTCTCCTCTCATCCAGGCTGCCACATGACATTGAGCAGAGTTCCCTGTGCTGGACAGCAGGTCCTTGCTGGTTCTCCATGTTAAACACAGCAGTGTGTCCATGTCCATCCCAAACTCCCTGACTATCCCTTCCCCCATCCTTCCCCCTGGGAACCATAACGTTATTACAGAGTATTGAGCAGATTTCCCTTGCTGTCCAGCAGATCGTTGCTGCTTCTCCATGTTAAAGACAGCAGTGTGTCCATGTCCATCCCAGACTCCCTGACTATCCCTTCGCCCATCCTTCCCCCTGGTGACCATAAGGTTATTACAGACGTTTCCTCCTTGCAGGAGTGGATCAAGGACACACAGAATGTGGCGCCCTTGAACAAAATGGAAGACGGGGAGCTGGAGTGCACCCCTGAAGACGCCGTGGTGGTCCAGCCGGCCGAGGCCGAGATGCCCAAGACCGTGCTGATGACGAGCCCGCTGTACTCACAGACGGGGGAGGAAGAAGCCACTGGGGATTTCAGCCAGCTCCCTCTCCAGCCACCCCAGGGCCGTGGGGTGGTCTCTCTTGGGGATTTCACGTTTGTGATGAGCGACCACTCTTACATGATGTTATGAGGGGGTGCAAACTCACAAGCCAACATCCAAATCTACGTTGATGCTTGACGACCTGGGAGAACATCTTGGGAGCCAAAAAATCCACCACGAAGGGGACTCTATAAAATATAAAGAAGGATGGCTTTATAGGGATTGGAGTGACCAGCCTGGCATATGGTGGCAGTGGGAATAGAACTTTTGCTTACAGCTTTGTGAAAATTTTCATAGTCTTTTAGGGAGAACACAAAGTGGGGAAAAGTCACAGTTCCATGTGGGAAAAAGTGTGAGCAAGAACATATTTATATAAAAATTCAGGCATTTATCTTACAGCATGAGACAAATTATTTGCATAAAATACTATTTGTATCATATGAACTACTGATTAATTTGCTTCACTGACTATGCTGAAACGTTTGACTGTGTGGGTCACAACAAACTGGAAAATTCTTCAAGAGATGGGAATACCAGACCACCTTATCTGCTTCCTGAGAAGCCTGTATGCAGGTCAAGAAGCAACAGTTAGAACTGGACATGGAACAATGAACTTGCTCAAAATTGGGAAAAGAGTAAGTACATTGTCACCTTGCTCATTTAACTTTTATACGGAGTACATAAGGTGAAATGCCAGGCTGAATAAAGCACAAGCTAGAATCAAAATTGTCAGGAGAAATGTCAATAACCTCAGGTATACAGGTGACATTATCTTAGTGGCAGAAATCAAAGAAAAACTAAAGAGCCTCTTGGTGAAGGGAAGTCTCTTGGTAACCCATTTTAAATACATCAGTGTGTACATGAGTGAAGGAAGTCAGATGGAGAAGGAGAAATATTTTATGCCATCCTTTATACATGAAATCTAAAAAGGAGTGATAAATGTGAACTTATTTACAAAACAGAAACAGACTCTCAGAACTTAGAGAATGAATTTATGGTTGCAGGGGTGGGGGAAGGATGGGAGGAATGAATAGTTAGGAAATTTGGGATTGACATGTACATACATAAAGCCATTGTATAATATGAAATTTATAGTATACATATAGCTTAAATTATGATTATTGCATTAAACTATCAAGTAATAAAATGTATGTGAAGAGATAATAATTTGGCTAATCTAACTAAATGGTGACTTGCCCTAATAATAAAAATGCTTAATGCTCTTAAAAGATTTTTATTTTTCCTGTACTTTTCCAGAGAAGGATTAAGACCATTACTTGTAGGGATGCTCTTGCATTTAAATAATTTGGAACTTAGTAGAAGGTGAGGAGCAGTTGTATATTTGTACAAAGCTTTTCCAGTGATGAGATGAAGATATACATTGCTATACTGCCTGAGACTACATCAGGCAGAGAATTCCAAAAGTGAACATTTACCACTGGGATCCAATGCATAATCTCTTCATCACTAGGATTATATAAACAATGAATATTCTTCATATTCTGATTTGTTCTTGAAAGTTATGTAAATTGTCCAAAGACTGAATATTATTTGTGGAAAAACTATGTGTGAAATGCTTATTATATATAGAAAATATTATATATATATAAAATGAGGAAAAGTATCTAAAAAATACCAAATCACTTTGAAAGGACTAGATTCTATTAACTTACACAAAACTCAAATTCCTTTATGTTTATAGTGCTTGATGTCATCATGCACAGTGCTTATTATTTTCAACAGACTTGTTTACAGAACTTTGATTTGTTCTAGGAATCACTTCTGTAGAAGTAGAACAAAGGTAGTCAAACTGATTACTTGTAATCCACTGGAGATTCATCAAAATGTTGGTAAACCACTAATAAAACAAACTTTTATTCAATCTCTTTGGACTCATAGAGTCTATATCCAAAATATATTATAGGAGAAAAATAGCTACCTATTTAACTTCATGTATCTACTGAAGTACTGGATCTACTGGATTCATCTTTTTTTTTTCTCCCTGAATTCTTTAGGTAAGATGAAAAATGAATTTTTGAAGGGCTAACTTCTACCTAGTCCATTTTTAATTGAGAAATAACTTCTCTATTATGTGCTTTTCCCTTTAGCATTATGGAGATTCCGAGGGTGACATGGGAAAACCACACAATCAATGAATTCATTCTTCTGGGTTTGCTGCAATACACCCCAACTCACTTGTGTCTCTTTGCACTTATAACAATAATATTCCTTTTTATGCTAACTGGAAATGGTCTCTTAGCTATTGTGATCCTGGTAGACACCTGTCTTCACACTCCTATGGATTTTTTCCTTTGGAGTTGTCTCTCATTGATGTCTTCTTTACTCTCGCCATTGTACCCAAGGTGATGATGGACTACCTTATGCATCAAAGGGTCAGCTCTGCTCCTGGTTGTGGCACTCAGATCTTCCTGTGGCTGACTCTGGGAGGAGCTGAGTGTATCCTCTTGGGTTTCATGTCCTATGATTGATATGTTGCTATCTGCAAGCGTCTATACTAGCCGCTCCTCATGAACTGGCCCCTCTGCTGGAAGATGGCATTTTGTTCATGGACCAGTGGTGCTTTCAATTCCTTGATCCATACTATCTACACCATGAGATTCCCCTTTAGTGGATCCAGACAAATCCACCATTTCTACCGTGAACTTCCTAGTCTTGCATCTCTCCTGTGGGGACACTTTTACCTATGAGATGGGGTTTTCATTAGCACCACCATTTTGCTTCTTATTCCATTTTTAGTCCTCTTTGCGTTCTACACAGTCGTTCTGGTTACTGTCATCCAAATGCCTTCCATTGAGAGCCGAAAGAAAGCATTCTCTATCTGCACATCTCACCTTACAATGGTCACTTTACACTATAGTGCCATCATTCTCATGTACATGAGATCAATCTCTTCTCATACTTTCAATCAAGATAAAGTAGTATCTGTCTTCTACACCATTCTAACACCCATGCTCAACCCTGTAATTTATAGTCTTAGAAATAAGGATGTGATTGGAGGCCTGGAAAAAAATCCTATGGCACTGTGCATTGTATCCTAAAGCATGAATATACAGGCTCAGTAGATACTGTGTGTTATACACATTAAGATAACAGGATTAGTCATAAGGTTTTTGTTAAGAAGGAGAAAAATGTCCTCAGGCAAGATGCATTTTTGTTCAGTTCAGTTCAGTCGCTCAGTCGTGTCCGACTCTTTGCGACCCCATGAATCGCAGCACGCCAGGCCTCCCTGTCCATCACCAACTCCCGGAGTTCACTCAGACTCACGTCCATTGAGTCAGTGATGCCATCCAGCCATCTCATCCTCTGTCGTCCCCTTCTCCTCCTGCCCCCAAACCCTCCCAGCATCAGAGTCTTTTCCAGTGAGTCAATTCTTCACATGAGGTGGCCAAAGTACTGGAGTTTCAGCTTCAGCATCATTCCCTCCAAAGAAATCCCAGGGCTGATCTCCTTCAAAATGGACTGGTTGGATCTCCTTGCAGTCCAAGGGACTCTCAAGAGTCTTCTCCAACATCACAGTTCAAAGGCATCAATTCTTCGGCGCTCAGCCTTCACAGTCCAACTCTCACATCCATACATGACCACTGGAAAAACCATAGCCTTGACTAGACGAATCTTTGTTGGCAAAGTAATGTCTCTGCTTTTGAATATGCTATCTAGGTTGGACATAACTTTCTTTCCAAGGAGTAAGCGTCTTTTAATCTCATGGCTGCAGTCACCATCTGCAGTGATTTTGGAGCGCAAAAAAGTAAAGTCTGACACTGTTTCCACATCTATTTGCCATGAAGTGATGGGACCGGATGCCATGATCTTCGTTTTCTGAATGTTGAGCTTTAAGCCAACTTTTTCACTCTCCACTTTCACTTTCATCAAGAGGCTTTTGAGTTCCTCTTCACTTTCTGCCATAAGGGTGGTGTCATCTGCATATCTGAGGTGATTGATATTTCTCCCGGCAATCTTGATTCCAGCTTGTGTTTCTTCCAGACCAACGTTTCTCATGATGTACTCTGCATAGAAGTTAAATAAACAGGGTGACAATATACAGCCTTGACGAACTCCTTTTCCTATTTGGAACCAGTCTGTTGTTCCATGTCCAGTTCTAACTGTTGCTTCCTGACCTGCATATAGGTTTCTCAAGAGGCAGATCAGGTGGTCTGGTATTCCCATCTCTTTCAGAATTTCCCACAGTTTATTGTGATCCACACAGTCAAAGGCTTTGGCATAGTCAATAAAGCAGAAATAGATGTTTTTCTGGAACTCTCTTGCTTTTTCCATGATCCAGTGGATGTTGGCAATTTGATCTCTGGTTCCTCTGCCTTTTTTAAAACCAGCTTGAACATCTGGAAGTTCACGGTTCACATATTGCTGAAGCCTGGCTTGGAGAATTTTGATCATTACTTTACTAGCATGTGAGATAAGTGCAATTGTGCGGTAGTTTGAGCATTCTTTGGCATTGCCTTTCTTTGGGATTGGAATGAAAACTGACCTTTTCCAGTCCTGTGGCCACTGCTGAGTTTTCCAAATTTGCTGGTATATTGAGTACATCACTTTCACAGCATCATCTTTCAGGATTTGAAATAGCTCAACTGGAATTCCATCACCAACACTAGCTTTGTTTGTAGTGATGTTTGCTAAGGCCCACTTGACTTCACATTCCAGGACGTCTGGCTCTAGGTCAGTGATCACACCATCTTGATTATCTGGATCGTGAAGATCTTTTTTGTACAGTTCTTCTGTGTATTCTTGCCACCTCTTCTTGATATCTTCTGCTTCTGTTAGGTCCATACCATTTCTATCCTTTATCGAGCCCATCTTTGCATGAAATATTCCCTTGGTATCTCTAATTTTCTTGAAGAGATCTCTAGTCTTTCCCATTCTGTTTTTTGCCCTCTATTTCTTTGCACTGATCACTGAGGAAGGCTTTCTTATCTCTTCTTGCTATTCTTTGGAACTCTGCATTCAGATGCTCATATCTTTCCTTTTCTCCTTTGCTTTTCGCTTCTCTTCTTTTCACAGCTATTTGTAAGGCATTATTGTTATATAATCATAAATACAGAGCTCCCCAACAAAGGGACTGAGGGAATTGGACTTTGGAGGCCAGTGGGATTTGGTTACAGAACTTCCACAGGACTAGTGAAACAGATTGTTGGAGGGCACAAACAAAACCTTGTGCACACTGGGAGCCAGGAGAAAGGAGCAGTGTTCCCACAAGAGACTGAGTCAGCCTTGCCTGTGAGTTTCCAGGAGTCTCTGGTGGAAGCATGGGTGGACAGTTTGGCCTCAGGCAACAAATAGGGAGGGAACACAGCCACACCCATCAATAGAAAATTAGATTAGAGTTACTGAGCATGGCCCCACCCAACAGAAAAAGACCCAGTTTCACCCACTGTCAGTATCTCCCAGCAAGAAACTTCCATAACCCTCTTATCCTTATTGATCAGAGGACAAACATAATGAAAATCACAATCACAGAAAATTAACCAAACTGATCCCATGGGCCACAGCCTTGTCTAACTCAGTGAACAATGGGCCATGCTGTGTAGGGCAACCCAAGAAGGACAGGTCATGGTGGAGAGTTCTGACAAAATGTGGTCCACTGGAGAAAGGACTGGCAAACCACTTCAGTACTCTTGACTCAAGAACCCCATGATCACTATGAAAAGGCAAAAAGATATGACACTGAAAGATGAATTCCCCAGGTCGCTAGGTGCCCAATATGCTACTGGAGAAGAGTGGAGAAATAAAGTCAGAAAGAATGAAGAGATGGAGCCAAAGCAAAAACAACACCCAGTTATGGATGTGACTGGTGACGGAAGTAAAGTCTGATGCTATAAATAGCAATATTGCATAGGAACCTGGAATATTAGGTTCCTGAATCAAGGTAAGTTGGAAGTGGTCAAACATGAGATGGCAAGAGTGAACATTGACATTTTAGGAATCAGTGAACTAAAATGAACTGGAATGGGTGAATTTAATTCAGATGACCATTGTATCTACTATTGTGGGCAAGAATCCCTTAGAAGAAATGGAGTTAGTTCTCATAGTAAAAAAAAAAAGAGTCCAAAATTCAGTACTTGGGTATAATCTCAAAAAAGACAGAATGATCTCTGTTTGTTTTCAAGGCAAACCATTCAATATCATAATAATCCAAGTCTATGCCACAAGTACCAATGCCAATGAAGCTGAAATCAAATGGTTCTATGATGACCTACAAGAAGTTCTATAACTAACACCCAAAAAAGATATCCTTTTCATCATAGGGGATTGGAATGCAAAAGTAGGAAGTCAAGACATATCTGGAGTAACAGGCAAATTAGGCCTTGGAGTACAAAATGAAGCAGGGCAAAGGGTAACAGAGATTTGCCAACAGAATGCACTGGTCATAGCAAACACCCTCTTCCAACAACACAAGAGAAGACTCTACACATGGACATCACCAGATGGTCGACACCAAAATCAGACTGATTATGTTCTTTGCAGCCCGAGATGGAGAAGCTCTATACAGTCAGAAAAAACAAGACCAAGAGCTGACTGTGGCTCGATCATAAACCCCTTATTTCCAAATTCAGACTTAATTGAAGAAAGTAGAGAAAACCACGTGACCACTCAGATATGACCTAAGTCAAATCCCTTATGATTATACAGAAGAAGTGACAAATAGATTCAAAGGATTTGATTTGATAGACAGAGTGCCTGATGAACTGTGGACAAAGGTTCATGATGTTGTACAGGAGGCAGTGATCAAGACCATCTCTGAAACAAAGAAATGAAAAAGTCAAATGGTTGTGTGAGGAGGCCTTACAAGTAGCTGAGAAAAGAGAAGCTAAAAGCAAAGGAAAAAAGGAAAGATATACCTACCTGAATACAGAGTTCCAAAGAATATCAAGGAGAGATAAGA
The DNA here is from genome assembly GCF_002263795.3 of Bos taurus. Classification (NCBI taxonomy): domain Eukaryota; kingdom Metazoa; phylum Chordata; class Mammalia; order Artiodactyla; family Bovidae; genus Bos; species Bos taurus. The sequence goes on from NC_037334.1 coordinate 41,416,075, forward strand.
AAGCCTTCCTCAGTGATCAGTGTAAAGAAATAGAAGAAAACAATAGAATGGGAAAAACTAGAGATCTCTTCAAGAAAATTAGAGATACCAAGGGAACATTTCATGCAAAGATGGGCTCGATAAAAGACAGAAATGATATGGACCTAACAGAAGCAGAAGATATTAAGAAAAGGTGGTAAGATTATGCAGAAGAGTTATACAAAAAAGATTTTAGTGACCCAGATAACCGTGATGGTGTGGTCACTCACCTAGAGTCAGACACCCTGGAATCAAAGTCAGGTGGGCCTTAGGAAGCATCACTATGAACAAAGCTACTGGAGGTGATGGAATTCCTTCTCAAGGGGATCTTCCCAACCCAGGGATCGAACTCAAGTCTCCCACACTGCAGGCAGATGCTCTACCATCTGAACCACCAGGAAAACCCATCAGAGGACATGAGTTTGAGCAAATTCTGGGAGATAATGAAGGACAGGGAAACCTGGCATGAGACTGAAAACAATCAGATATGACCAAGCAACTGATCAACAACAATCTGAGGCAATCTACTTATCTCAAAATCCTTAACATATGCAATGATTTTATAATACAAAGCAACACTCTCAACGGATTAGTATCTGTTATCCTGAGGGACCATTACTTAGCCTCCTAAAATTTACCTTAGCTTCAGAGAGAGCTCTCATTCATGGTTTCAGTCGAATTCTCTGAATAAAAATCAGTCATTTGTAAAGTTTTGAGTCAAAATTTCTTCTGATATGCTTGTAGTAATAACTTTTTCTCCTCTGCATTTGGAATCCAGTGACAAAAATGTTTATCAAGTTACTGACCTGGAGTCTCTTGAAACTTTTTTCTCTGATTCTTCCACCTGTCATCTCCATTTTTTTACTAAACCAACCTACAGTGAGAGTTTTATTTATTATTATTTCAGTTTGCTTACTGTTGTTTTGGTTCCATAATAATCATTTATTTCCCATTTTGTCTACTTTTTTATTGCTAGATTTTCTATTCACTTAAAAGTTTTGTCATTCAATAGCCAGTTTAAAGTGTTGTCAGATAATTGCAACATCTGTCGTGATCACTTTAGTATTGATAGTTGATGATTTCCTTTTCCAAAAATTTGAGATTTTCTTAGTTCTTCAAACTTTCTTATATTCAGCTTCAATCTACAAACTCTATTTTTTTATGCTGAGATGAACTTCTCTAAAATACCTTTTCAATTTATATCATCAACTGAAATCTAAGAGACAACAAGGAAGCCAGATGCTGTATTCCTAGGATTGAGAACAGTGCTGAATATTTAGCATGCATATTATATACAATGTCAACATACCAAAATCAATTGTCAAAAATTGATTGGAAAATAAAATTTAATAATACAATGAAACTTAGGATATGATAAAAATTTCTAAGAGAAATTCTAGTGAAAGATGTACAAAACTTTTACACCAAAAGCTGCAAATATTTCTGAAAAGTGAAAGACTTATCTAAAAGGAATAACATACCCCATGATCATAGATTAGAAGACCAACACTGTAAAATGAATTATAAATACAAAGAGAATTATAAATTCAATGCAATGCTGATTTGTTTCTAAAATGATGTCAGTTTTGAAGAAGAATCTAAATGTTTGTTTTTATTTACATAAAAGTGGAGATATGTTAGTGGCAAATTCATCAAAGCTATTCATCAAATATCATCAAGTAGTTCGTGGAAATATAATCAATAAAATCTTCTATTATACTATAGGCTGTTGAATAAATATACACATCTAGCTTCTTCATCTATTTATGGGCACATCTCTGCCTGGAATTTTATGGTAAAGTAATTCTTAGATTCCACATATGTTTCCCTTTCCCTTTGCTTAAACATTCTAAGATATGAAGTAACATTTGCCCTTATCCTCAAAGTTACAGTTTAATTCCCTGTACTGTGGAATAAAAATATATAAGAGCTGGGAGTCATACAGGATGATAAACTATCTAGCTATAATAATGTAAGTATAATTGTTATGTACTGTATATTGATGATTATATCCTGATAAATATAAAATTGTCATGAAAACTTTTGAATGGAGATTAAGAAAAGGTGGCAGATTAGAAAGATGTGTGCTCATTTTCTCCTGTGAGAACACCAAAATCAAAACTAGCTGTTGAACAATCAACAGGAGAACACTGGACCCACCAAAAAAGATATCCCAAGTCCAAGGACAAAGGAGAAGCTACAATGAGACTGTAGGAGGGGCACCATCACAGGAAAATCAAATTCCATACTTGCTAGGTTTGCGGCCTACAGACTGGAGAGTAATAAAGCCAAAGAAGTTTTTACATTGTTGGAAGGTTTTAGGCACCACATCAGACTTCCCAACCTGGGGGCCCAGCAAAGAGACTGGGAACCCCCAGGGAATCTGACTTTGAGGACAGTGGGATTTGATTACAGAACTCCCAAAGGACTGGGAGAAACAGAGACCCTTGGAGGGTACAAACAGTATCTTGTGCATACCAGGACCCAAGGGAAAGGAGCAGTGACCCAACACGAGACTGAGTCATACCTGCCTGTAAGCATTTGAGGGTCTCCTGTTGAGTAGCCATGGGTTGAAAGCGGCCTGTCTTGGGGACAGAGGCACTGGCAGCAGCAGTCCTGAGAGGCATGTGTTGGCATAAGTTCTTTTTGGAGGTCACCAATAGCCCTACCACAGAGCCTATAGCCTCCAGGCTGGATCACCTCAGGCCAAACAGCTAACAAGGAGGGAAAACAAGGTATCAGAAAACAATCTTTGATTAAAGATTTACTGGGCATGGCCCTGTCCACCAAAGCAAGACCCTGTTTTCTCCACAGTCAGTCCCTCCCATCAGGAAGCTTGCACAACCCTCTATCCACAGCCATCAAAGGGCAGACAGAAGAAGTAAGAATTGCAATTCCAAGGCCTCCAAAGTGAAAAGCACAATCACAATAACCAAAATGATCACATGGATCACAGCCTTGTACAACTCAATGAAGCTATGAGCCATACTATGCAGGGCCACCCAAGAATGGCAGGACATGGTGGAGAGTTCTGACAAAACTTGGCCCACTGGAGAAAGGACTGGCAATCCACTTCAGTATTCTTCCCTCATGAACTCCATGACCAGTATGAAAAGGCAAAAATAAATTACACTGGAAGACAAGCCACCCAGGTTGGTAGGTGTTCAATATGCTACTAGGGAAGAGTGGAAAAACCACTCCAGAAAAAATGAAGAGGCTGGGTCAAAGAGGAAACAAGTCTCAGTTGTAAATGTGCCTACAGATGAAAGTAAAGTCCAATGCTATAAACAACAATATTGCATAGGAATCTAGAATGTTAGGTCCATGAATCAAGGCAAACTGGATGTGGTCAAGTAAGAGATAGCAAGAGTGAACATTGACAGTTTAAGAATCAGTGAACTAAAATGAAAGGGAATGGGGATATTTCATTAAAATGACCATTACATCTACTACCGTGGGCAAGAATCCCTTAGGAGAAATGGAGTAACCCTCATATTAAACAAAAGAGTGCAAAATGCAGTACTTGGATGCAATCTCACAAATATGACAGAATGATCTAAGTTTGTTTCCAAGGAAAACCATTCAGCATCACAGCAATTCAAGTCTATGCCCCAAACACTAATGCTACAGAAGCTGAAACTGAACCATTCTATGAAAACCTACGAGACCTTCTAGAACTAACACCAAAAAGAGATGTCCTTTCCATCACAGGGGATGGGAATGCAAAAGCAGGTAGTCAAGAGACCCTGGAATAACAGGTAACATTGGCCTTGGAATACAAAATGAAGCCAGGCAAAGGCTAACAGCGTTTTGTCAAGAGAACATACTGACCACAGCAAATATCCTCTTCCAACAACACGAAAGGTGACTCTACAAATGGACATCACCAGATGGTCAATACTGAAACCAAATTAATTATATTCTTTGCAGCCAAAAATGGAGAAGTTCTATACAGTCAGCAAAAACAAGACCTGGAGCTGACTGTGACTCATATCATCAACTCTTTATTAAAAAGATTTAGGCTAAAATTAAAGAAAGTAGGGAAAACCACTAGACCATTCAGGTATCACCTACATCGAATGCCTTATGATTATACAATAGAGGTGATGAAGAGATTCAAGGAGAAGATCTGGTATATAAAGTGCCTGAAAAAGTATGGACAGAGGTTTACAACATTGTCCAGGAGGTGGTGATCAAACCCATCACCCCAAAAAAGAAATGCAAGAAGGCAAAGTGGTTCCCTGAGGAGGCATTAAAAATAGCTAAAAAAATAAGAGAACTGAAAGACAAAGAAGACAGGGAAAGATAACCTAATTAAGTGCATAGTTTCAAGAATAGCAAGGAGAGGTAAGAAAGCCTTCTTAAATAAACAATGCAAAGAAATAGAGGAAAACAAGCGAATGGGAAAGACTTGAGATCTTCTCAGGAAAATTGGAGATACCAGGGAAAAATTCATGCAAAGATGGGCACAATAAAGGACAGATATTGTGAGGACCTAACAAGCAAAAGAGATTAAGAAGAAGTGACAAGAATACACAGAACTGTACAAAAAAGATCTTAAAGACCCGGATAACTATGATGGTGTGGTCACTCACCTAGAACCAGATATCCCGGGAGATGAAGTCAAGTGGGACTTAGGAAGCATTACAATGAACAAAGCTAGTGGAGATGATGGAATTCCAGCTGAGCTATTAAAAATCCTTATAGATGATGCTGTTAAAGTGGTGCACTTAATATGCCATCAAGTTTGGAAAATACATCAGTGGCCACAGGACTGTAAAAGTCAGTTTTCATTCCAATCCCAAAGAAAGGCAATACCAAAGAATATTCAAACTACTGTACAATTACTCTCATTTCACAGGCTAGCAAGGTAATGCTCAAAATTCTTGTATCTAGTCATGTAATAGTCATTCTTCTAGTTCATGAGCTGAGAATTTCCAAATGTACAAGTTGGATTTAAAATTAAAAAAAAATAAATTAATTAATTAAAAAAAAGCAAAAAAGAAAAGAAAAGACAGAGGAACTAGAGATCAAATTTCCAACATCAGTTGGATCATATAAAAGCGAGGGAATTAAAAAAGATATCTACTTTTGCTTCACTGACTACACTAAGATCTTTAACTGTGTGGATCACAGCAAACTACAGAAAATTCTTAAAGAGATGGTAATGCCAGACCTCCTTACTTGTCTCTAGAGAAACCTGTGTGCAGGTCAAGATGCAACAGTTAGAATCAGAAATGGAATAATGGACTGGTTCAAAATTGGGAAAGGAGTATGTCATGGCTGTATATTGTCACCCTGATTACTTAACTTACATGTGTAGTACATTTTCTGAAATGCCAGACTGGATGATTTACATGCTGGAATCAAGATTGCTGGGAGAAATATAAAAATACTCAGATATTCAGATGATACTACTCTAATAGCAGAAAGTGAAGTGGAATAAAGAACCTTTACATGAGGGTGAAAGAGGAGAGTAAAAAAGCTGGCTCAAAACTTAACATTAAAAAATCTAAGATCATGGCATCTTGTCCCATCACTTCATTGCAAATAGATGGGGAAAAAGTGGAAACAGTGACAGATTTTATTTTCTTGGGATCTAAAATCACTACAGTCGATGACTGCCGCCATGAAATTAAAAGACACATGCTCCTTGAAAGAAAAGCTGTGACAAGACAACCTTGACAGCATACAAAAAAGCAGAGACATCACTTTGTGGACAAAGGTCCATATAGTCAAAGCTATGGCTTTTCCCATAGTCATGTATGAATGTGAGAATTGGACCATAAAGAAGGTCGAGTGACGAAGAATCGATGCTTTGCAACTGTGGTTTTGGAGAAGACTCTTGAGAGTCTCTTGGATAGTAAGGAGATAAAAACAGTCAATCTTAAAGAAAATCAATGCTAAATGTTCATTGCCAGGCCTGATACTGAAGCTGAAGCTCCAATACTTTGGCCTCCTGATGCAAAGTTCCAACTCATTGGAAAAGATCCTGATGTTGGGAAAGACTGAGGGCAGGAGGAGAATGCGGCAACAGAGGATGAGATGGCTGGATGGCATCACTGACTCAATGGACATGGGTTTGAGCAAACTCCAGGAGACAATGAAAGACAGGGAAGCCTGGCATGCTGCAGTCCATGGTTTTGCAAAGAGCTGGACACAACTGATTGACTGAGCACATGCACCCACACACATTCTAGGAAAATTTCCATCAGTAATTGGATTTAAGGAAAGTGTTAACCATCAAGGTACTTAATTTTTTAATTTAAAATCTGGTATTTGGATTTTTATTTTATTTTTTTTGTTGGATTTTTAAATAACCATGTTTCTATCTAAAACTGTTAATCAATGCTTATCTGCTCATTGAATTTATCTTCCGAGTAAATCGTTGCAAGATATTTTTCATAAAAGTGATAGAACATATACCAAATACAATATATTACATGTTATTGTTGGGAAAATGAAGATAGAGATATGTGTTTATTTAGCAGAAAGTTGTAGTCTAGTTAATAAAGTTTGTATTCGGACTGTGTATGTTTCCATCAAAATGTAACCTACGTTATCTCGCCTCTTAAGTTATTGAGTTTTACGTGTTTATATCCATGTGTATATGTATATATATCTTGTCTGGAGAATCCCAGGGAAAAAGGAACCTGGCGAACTACAGCTCATAGTGTCACATAGAGTCAGACACAACTGAAGTGACTCAGCATGCACAAACATACATATATATGCTGTATGTTTGTACATGTGGTAAATATGTGAATATGTATCTTGTTGTTGCTGTTGCTTGTATTTAACCTGAACAAAGGGGGTACCTTGTGTCATCTGATTTCATAGGATTTTTTCAGAGAGGTTGTCATAAATGTTCAACATTTGTTTAATTTTTACAGATTACATAATTTTTGTTTTGATAGAATAGCATTAAATGAATGCCATGCCATTATCTAACTTCTGTCTATGAACTTGAGGACAATAAACTGTGAATGGTTACAACATCTTATTGGACCTCTGGACATTCAGAAATATGAGTCTCCTAATACCCTGAATATGGAAATCTCCTTAAGATACTTTAGAAAAAAAATTTGTTTTAGAAAAAAAAACTTATTTACTATGGAACAGTTCCTGGGTCATGTAATTTCTTGAAATATCCTAAATGTTTTCAAAATACATCAAAGCATATATCGGTTGGTTATTATTAGGTAGATTCTAACATATATGATGAAATATATACATATAAAGTGATATAAAGTTAAGTGATACATTTTAAAGCCTATCAAACTTTTATATGGTTGTTTTCATTTGAAAAAATCAATTTTGTATACTGATACTTAATTGTTTTTTAGTGCAGAGAGTGTTTATAATAAAACATAATCAGCCAATGTGTTTAACTGTGGACTAGAGAATAAGTTTTCCCTAAAGGTCTTTGCAAAAAAAAAAAATAAGAAGATTCCGTAATGATTAGGCAGTCAGCCCAGGTGAGTGTTTAAAGTCTTGAATAAGGTTGAGAAAATTACACTTTGGTTTAAATACTATTCTTCACCAAAGTTTTCATGCTAAATGATTGAAGGCTTAAAATATACTGAGGACAAAAGGAAAAATCTTACAAATTAATTGTGTGGTAATAATTCCCAAAATGTATTAAATTATAGATTTTTAAAATATATTTTATACCTCTCTGCAGCAGTGCCACATTAAATAGTTTAATAATTAAGAATATATGTGATCTTTCTATGACCTCAAGCAATAGGATTTTATTTAAAAAAGAATTATCAGAAAATGAATCATTGTGAGTCTCTAATTATTACCTCTAATGGGGTAGTATGGAATCATTTTTTTTAACTGTAATTTTGCAGCTCTAGCTCCTGTTCCTTGTTTAATATTTTATTCCAAACAAAATATCCTAGAATAATAAGCTTTATATCAGTATAAGAGGGAATATGCTTCAGTGGAAAGGGACTTTACATGTTTCATGAAATGAAAGACAGTTGATATGTCTATTTATCTAGTGGGTAACTCATGCTTTCAAGGCAGGCATCAAGTACATGGATGGATGAAGGCAAAGAAGGCAAAGTCACAGTAAAATCATTCAGTATCAGCTCTTCAGATGCAGCTTCCTCTGAAGTAAGTCTGAAGAAACTGTAGTTCCTTGATGAGTTTACTATAACTCAAAACAAAAACATATGTCTACTCAGACATTATATTTAAAATGTTAAATTTTACTTTAATGCTTACGTATGTAAGTTAAATTTTATTTTTTACATGCAGGTGTATTTTAATTGGGTTATGACAGGGTTGGCTGTTACACATTTATTACTTGTATGTATTTGAGACGGAGAAGGCAGTGGCACCCCACTCCAGTACTCTTGCCTGGAAAATCCCATGGACTGAGGAGCCTGGAAGGCTGCAGTCCATGTGGTCGCTGAGGGTCGGACACGACTGAGTGACTTCACTTTCACTTTTCACTTTCATGCATTGGAGAAGACAATGGCAACCCACTCCAGTGTTCTTGCCTGGAGAATCCCAGGGACGGGGGAGCCTGGTGGGCTGCCGTGTATGGGGTCGCACCGAGTCGGACACGACTGAAGTGACTTAGCAGCAGCATGTATTTGAGATTTATTTGATCTTTACTGAATTTGAATCCTCTCAGGTTTACAAGGTTTACAAGGGGCTAGGGAGAATCTTGGTGCAGTGAACTAAGGACCAGTATTCAGTGAAAGTGAAAATCACATCTAACTCCAGGCCAGAATATTGGAGTGAGTAGCCTTTCCCTCCTCAAGGGGATCTTCCTGACCCAGGAATCAAACTGGGATCTCCTGGTTTGCAGGTGAATTCTTTACCAACTGAGCTATGAGGGAAGCCCCAGAATTGAGTAGTCCTATCTATCCTCAACCTGAGAGGACATGACCCCAGGAACATGCTTGTCTTCCTAAGGAATATATGTGTTTCATTCTTATTTTATCTTCAAGTTCCTGCATTAAGTTTATCATGTAATCATAGTCACCAATATCTTGGGGATGATGAAAGGCTGTAAAATACATCAGCTATTTAAAAAAATAGATATACATAATAAAAGTTTATGCAGTTCCAATAAAAGAAATATTTTGCAATTTGTATGGCTCCATAGGCATGCTAGCTATTAACACTTCTATTTTTATAAACTATTTTAATTAATTAATTAAAACTATTTTAATTAATATTAAAAATGTACTATATTGTCTACATCCATGGCTTTCAGTTCTACATATTTCTCTAGTTTTCATCTCCAGAAATGAGTTACTAATATCTTAAATTAATTCTATAATATTTTTATCATTTATTGCAGATTTCAAACTTCAAATGAAAGTTGGAGATACCAAGCAAGAATATATATGAATTAGAATAATAACTTGGAGGGGTATATTTTGATAAAAAATAAGTACACATTTATTTGCTTCTTTGGCAAAATTGTTTAGGTTGAAATTTATAATTTTCAGTTTATGAACCGAACAATAGTAAACTAGCTCTCAAATCTCACCTGGTGAACAAAAATGTTCACGTTGCTTTGCTCTTTTCCTGCCAAAGTTTCTGTGGTATGTGTGCTAAGTCACTTCAGTCATATGTGACTCTTTGCAACCCTATGGATTGTAGCCCGCCAAACTCCTCTGTCCATGGGATTTTCCAGGCAAGAATACTGGGGTGGGTTGCTATTGCCTTCTCCAGGTTCTGGCTTTGGTTTAAAATATACTTTAAGTAGATGTTATTTTAATTTGCTTAGCTGACATTGAAGATCCAAGCCATTACCTAATGCACTGTAGATAAATTATAATTAAACTTATTTATAATTTGATTTATAATTTATTTAAATTTGTTGGTAAATGCAGTATCATAAATTCTTCCAGGCCTCAATATATTTTTTTACATTAATGTCAATTAAATGTCTAGCTAGATATTTTGTCAAAATCAAGGTAATGATTTTGGTTTTGGAAGAGGAAGCTGGGATGTGGGAGATTTCTTTCTTTTGGGGGAAAGTAGTTACTAGATTTTTTTAGGTGTTTCTGAACATGTTTGTTTTGGCATTTTTCCTTCATCTATCAAGTGGATTTTTAAAAATCAATAATAGATGGCCTCAAATAAATTTATTTAATTTATAGAGAATATTTTATACCATTCAATATTTTTAATAATTATCACAGTACATACTGTCTTTGGAATCTGAGGTGAGAGAGAGTCTGATTATTAACTTTCTATATGTTCAAGGTGCCTCCTTAACATATACTTCCCTCTTGTCAGGATTTTACAATTAACCATGGGAGACATTTTATGTATAAATATTATTTTATATATGCAGATAATTTTAGATATATCTGAGATATTTATTATTTCTTTTTCTAGGCTGATACAATTATTATATATGCATTTCTTTTTGTAATCAGACATATTTCATGGTAATTTAAGTAAAAAATACAAAAGTAGCTATACATGAATTCTTGTATTCTTAATGACATATTTATAAATTATTACAAGCTTTTCTCAAACTGCCTAATGTTTCTCACTTACTCACCTTTTCTCATTGCTAACCTAATATCCTTATTATTTCTTAGCATTACAGCCTATTATTAATACACGTTTGTTTCAGTCTACTTTTAGTACATCTCTCCCAGTTCCTCAAGTGGACTTCCTGGCAGTCATGCACAGCCATGATAGAGAATAGCTGTAAACTACAGATGGAGAAAATCAGTTTGGCTTATATTTAGTGTTTCAGAAAATATCAGTGTATTGTATCCATAGTAAAGATACACAACAAATGTTAAGAACATTTACTATACTTTTTTGTAATTTTATTAAATATTTTAAAAGCAAGGAGCTAATAAGATATTATTTGCTCTGGAAATACACAAAGGTCAGGTTTGTGTCAGAAAATAAAAGGCAAAGTTTAAATTCATTAGCTTTGAATTAATCATTTTATCATACTATTTGATTCAAAGTTAATGTCAGTGTTAAGTTTATATTTAATTCATTCTCAAACTTTTCCTTATGTCTGATTATTTTTTCCTTAGTTCATTAAATATCTTCTACATTCACAGGAATAATAAACACTAATTGATTAGAATTAAGGGGCTTCCCTAGTAGCTCAGTTGGTAAAGAATCTGCCTGCAATACAGGGGACTCGGTTCAGTTCCTGGGTCGGGAATATCCCCTGCAGAAGGAAATGGCAACCCACTCCAGTGTTCTTGCCTGGAGAATCCCTTGGACAGAGGAGCCTGGCAGGCCACAGTCCATGGTGCTACAAGAGTTGCACATGACTTAGTGACTAAAGACTAAACAATGACAAATTGATTAGAAAGGCTATAAATGTTATCATTCTCTTCATGCCAGTTCACAGCCAATATAAATTCAAAATAGAGAAACACAACAAACATTTAACATTATAATATATTTAACCAAATTTTATTACTTATATAGAGTGAATTGAGTAGAAGACTAGGTTTATAACAAGAAAATAAAGCTTCAGTGTATCCCCTTGAAGACATTTTAAAATGAAGAAAATAATTTATGTTGGAAAATCACCTAAATTTTTATCTTATTTCTATTATCAAAATATGTTGAACTTTACATGATATAAAACCTTTATTTTTATTTTGTAATTTGTTAAAACTCTATAGTCTATTAAACACATAAACAGTGTATTGACTAAAGGAAGATATATTCCCTATGGTGATTCAAGAACATTTTCTCGCATGGTATAATCATCACTTTTTTCTCTTAAGGAAAGTCAATATCGTACATGGAATTCTCAGATATGGTCTGCTTTTATATTTTTATTTAAGTCATGAAAACAGGAAATCAAAGTGTCAAAACAGATTTTATACTTCTTGGTCTTTTCCAATATGGCCCAATGGACACCGTTCTCTTTGCTGTCATTGCAATCCTGTTTTCTGTCGCTCTGATGGGGAATATCATACTGATTCTTCTCATTCAATTGGACACCAGACTCCATACTCCAATGTACTTCCTACTCAGTCAACTCTCTTTCATTGACATGATGTACATCTCTACCACTGTGCCCAAAATGGCAACTAACTTTCTGTCCAATAGTAAGACCATTACATTTTTAGGTTGCGAGATTCAAGCATTTGTGTTCTTGGTCCTTGGTGGAACTGAAGCTCTTCTTCTTGGTTTCATGTCTTATGATCGCTATGTAGCCATCTATCACCCTTTACGTTACCCTGTACTCATGAGCAAGAAGATCTGTTGGTTCATGATCACATGTGCATGGACCAGTTGTTCCATCAACTCTTTAATACATACACTGTATGCATTTCAACTCCCCTTCTGTAGATCTCGACTTATTAATCACTTTTTCTGTGAAATTCCATCCATGTTGCCGTTAGTGTGTCAGGACACTTCTCAGTATGAACATACAATACTCCTGAGTGGACTTATTATTCTGTTGTTACCTTTCATGGCCATTTTAGCTTCCTATGCCTGTGTACTTACTGTGGTATTCCAGATGAGTTCAGGAAAAGGGCAGACAAAAGCTATCTCTACTTGTTCCTCTCACCTGACTGTGGCAAGCTTGTTCTATGTAACCACTCTCTCTACCTATACAAGGCCACACTCCTTGCATTCCCTGGAAGAGGACAAGATCATAGCTGTGTTTTATACCATTATTACACCTCTTCTGAACCCATTTATCTACAGCCTGAGGAATAAAGAAGTTATAAGGGCCTTGAGGAGAGTATGTGTGCAAAAAATATGACTGTAGGAATTCCTTATTGACTGAGACTGAATAACATAAAAAAGCTGTGCTTAAATACTGTCTTAGAATATGTAAATGATAATAAAAACTGCATAGTAATATATGAAACCTAAGAAATGTTTATGAAGGAAAAAAGTGATAAAAATCTTTATTACTCCTGATATCAGAATTTCCTTGAGCATTGTTATTTTAACTAGATGAATTTTCAATATAGAGGCTTGAGAAACACTGTATTGTCCAACTTATTCAACTTTGAACACAATAAAATTCAACCCTTTTAATCCAATGTTTTCATATTATGAATATTTTGAATGGGACATTTAAAACCTGCGATCCAAAGCATGGGGTTCCCAGGTGATTCAGTGGCAAAACAATTTGCCTGCCGATGCAAGGATATGCAGGAGATGTGGGTTCCATCCCAAGGTTGGGAAGATCCCTTGGAGGAGTAAATGACAACCCACTTCAGTATTCAGTATTCTTGGTCGGAGAATCCCATATACAGAGGAGCATGGCAGGCTACAGTCAATAGCGTCACCAAAGACAGATATGACTGACAGACGCAGCACACATTCAAAGCGTATGGAATATACTTTATCCTAGAAAAGGAGTACGTCAAGGCTGTATATTGTCATCCTGCTTATTTAACTTATATGCAGAGTGCACCATGAGAAATGCTGGGCTGGAAGAACCACAAGCTGGAATCAAGATTGCTGGGAGAAATATCAATAACCTCAGATATGCAGATGACATCACCCTTATGGCAGAAAGTGAAGAGGAACTAAAAAGCCTCTTGATGAAAGTGAAAGAGGAGAGTGAAAAAGTTGGCTTAAAGCTCAACATTCAGAAAACTAAGATTATGGCATCTGGTCCCATCTTTTCATGGGAAATAGATGGGGAAACAGTGTCAGACTTTATTTTTCTGGGCTCCAAAATCATTGCAGATGGTGACTGCAGCCATGAAATTAAAAGATGCTTACTCCTTGGAAGGAAAGTTATGACCAACCTAGATGGCATATTTAAAAGCAGAGACATTACGTTGCCAACAAGGTCCGTCTAGTCAAGGCTATGGTTTTTCCAGTGGTCATGTATGGATGTGAGAGTTGGACTGTGAAGAAAGCTGAGCATTGAAGAATTGATGCTTTTGAACTGTGGTTTGGAGAAGACTCTTGAGAGTTCCTTGGACTGCAAGGAGATCCAACCAGTCCATCCTAAAGGAAATCAGTCCTGAATATTCATTGGAAAGACTGATGCTGAAGCTGAAGCTCCATTACTTTGGCCACCTGATGTGAAGAACTGACTCATTTGAAAAGACCCTGATGCTGGGAAAGATTAAAGGAGGGAGGAAAGGGGATGACAGAGGCTGGGATGGTTGGGTGGCATCACCAACACAATGGACATGAGTTTGAGTAAACTCCGGGAGTTGGTGATGGACAGTGAGGCCTGGCGTGCTGCAGTCCATGGGATTGCAAAGAGTCAGACACAACTGAGTGAATGAACTGAACTGACCTGAACTGAACTGTTCCAGAGAGATAGTTTAGCACTCAGCAGTCCTCTGAATTCTTCACTTGGGAGAGCATGAAGCTGGAGGAGCATTGTATTCATGAATGAGGTAGGAAATTTGTCCATTTCATCCTTTTCTTCTCAAGAGTTTATATTATTTTATTTATAAGATAGTTAATCATATTCAATAATATTTCATAGTGATGACTTATAGGATAATTATTTTAGAAATATAATCATATATTGAGAATTTTAATCACTTGTATTAAAATAAAACATTTTCAAAATTGTATGGTTCCAAATGCAGTGCTAATTATGATTAACATTTCCATTTTCCAAACTTTATTTTATTTAATAATATTAAGGATATAAATTTTATTTGTACCTTCCAGTTCTACAGATTTCTCTATTTCTCATCTCCTGAGATGAGTTACCATATATTTTAAATAATTTATGCAACACTTATCCCTAAGAAAAGTGGAATTGAAAATTCCAGGAAAACTTGGTGAGCAACAGTGCAAAATATGCATCAATTACAACAATTAGAAAATCCTATACAGCTAAGTAAGTACAAATTTAATTGCTTATTTGGTGAATTGCTTATGTGATTTTCAGTTTATGAGTCTAACAATATGATTTTTACAAAAGTCACATATGGATTTGAGAGTTGGACCATAAAGAAGACTGAGCCCTGAAAAATTAATGCTTTCGAAGTGTGGTGCTGGAGAAGAATCTTGAGAGTCGCTTGGACAGCAAGGAAATCAAACCAGTCAATCCTAAAGGAAATCAACTCTGAATATTCATTGGAAGGACTGATGCTGAAGCTGACATGCCAAAATTTTGGCCACCTGATACAAAGAGACGATTCACTGGAAAAGATATTGATGCTGGGAAAGATTGAGGTCAGGAGGAGAAGGGGGTAGCAGAGGATGAGTTGGTTGTATGGCATTATTGACTTAATGGACATAGGACTGAAAAAACTCAGGGAAATAGTGAAGGACAGGGAAGCCTAGCCTGCTGCAGTCCATGGAGTCACAAAGAGACATGACTCGGCCAGTTAACAACTGTTGGGGTCCTTTAATAGAACAGGACCTGGCGGTCTGGAGTAGATGATAAGAACGTGAAAGAGAGAGCCAGAGAGAGACAGAGAGAAAGAAAGAAAGAAAGACACGGGACCCAAGCTCTGATGGAGCAAAGGTGCTTTAATGATTTTCTGTGAGTATATATAGGCTGTAGTATAAGAAATTTTTTTTGACAATGATAAAGAAAACCAAACGTACAAGAACTGTTACCAAGAGAACAAGGGATAATAATGGTCACAAGGTCAAGAGACAATCCATATCTCAAGAAAAAGGGGGGCGAGACTAAGCAGTTTTGTTGTAAAGAGAACATTTACTAAAGGAGACCCAAGCCTGTCTCACACAATGACCTCAGTCCTGAGAGCTGCGCAGTTCTACTCGCCTCTGGCAGAAGCTGATAAGGAACAGAGGATTTATGAGAAACAGCACATAGGAATCCTCCCATTAAACATTCCCTGACAAACAACAATAACAACAACAACAAGGAATTGAAAGACATATGCTGAGGATGATGAAACATAAAATTAAAGAGGATTCAAAAAATAGAAAGATATCCCATGCTCTTGAATTGGAAGTATCCATGCTGTTAAAATGGCTAGTCTATATAAAACAATTTACATATTTAATGACATCCTTATCAAATGACCCACGACATTCACAAAACTAGCAAACACAATCCAAAAAATTGTATGGATCCATAAAAGATATAAAATTGCCAAAGCAATTCTGTGGGGAAGGGGGAAACAGAAGGCATAACTCTTCCAGGCTTCAGATAATACTACAAAGTTACAGTAATCAAAACTATGATATTGGTACAAAAATAAACATATGGATCAATGGGACAAATAGAGAACCTAGAAATAAACCTACACACCTATGGTCAATTAATCTTTTACAAAGGAAAAAAGAATATAAAATGACAAAAAGTCTCTTCAGCAAATGTTGCTGGGAAAGTTGGACAGCTGCATGTAAATCAATGAAATTTAGAACACACCTTCATACCATACAGAAAAATAAACTCAAAATGGCTTAAATACTTAAACATAAGACATGACACCATAAAAGTTCTGGAAGAGAGCATAACCAAAACATCCTCTAACAGAAATCACACCAATGCTTTCTTATATCCATCTCCCAAAGCAAAAGAAATAAAACCAAAAATAAACAAATGGGACCTGATTAAATGTACAAGTTTTTGCATAGCAAAGAAAACCCTTAAAATGTGAAAATAAAATGTATGAAAATGGGGGGAAAATATTTGCAGACATATGGCAAGGGTTTAATTTCCAAAATATACAAACAGCCCATGTGACTCAATATAAAATAAATAAATAAGTAAACTCATCAAAAAAATAAGCAGAGGATCTAAACAGATATTTCTCCAAAGAAGACATACAGAAGACCATGAGGCACATGAAAAGATGTTCTACATCACTAATTATTAGATAAAGGCAAATCAAAACTATAGTGAGATATCACTTCACAGCAGTCAGAATGTCCATCATCAAAAAGTGTACAAACAATAAATGCTGGGGAGAGGGTGGGGATAAAAGGGAACCCTCCTGCACTGTTGATGGGAATGTGAATTGAGACAGCCACTATGAAGTTGTATGGAGGTTCCTCAGAAAACTAAAAATAAAATTACCATATGACCCAACATTTCCACTCTGGGACATATATACAGATAAAACTATATGGCAGATTCATGTTGATGTGTGGCAGAACCAATACAATATTGTAAAGTGATTAGCCTCCAATTAAAGTAAATTTAAATTAAAAAATGTTGAACCATAAAAAAAGATGCATGCACCCCTATATTCATAGCAGCACTACTGACAATGGCCAAGACATGGAAACAACCTAAAAGTCCACTGACAGATGAATAGATTAAGAAGATGGGGTATGTAATACAATGGAATACCACTCACCCATTAAAAAGAAGGGAATAATGCCATTTGCAGGAATATGGATGTAACTAATGATTACCAAGCTAAGTGAAGTATGTCATAAAGACAGGCAAATACCATATAATATCATTTACATGTGGAACCTAAAATATGACATAAATGCGCCTATCTATAACAGAGAAATAGGCTCTCAGACATAGAAATCAGACTTGTGATTTCCAAGGGAGTGGGAGGAGAGATGGAGTTGGAGTTTGGAGTTGGTTGAAATAAACTATTACATTTAGAAGAGATAAACAGCAATATCCTACTGTACAGCACAAGGAATTATATCCAGTCTCCTGGGATAGGGCAGTACTGGGGATATATGTTGTACCTATAGCTGATTCATGTTGAGATTTGACAGAAAACAGCAAAATTCTGTAAAGCAATTATCATTCATTAAAAAATTAATTAATTAATAAGAAGTTTAAAAAAGAATATTTTAAAAAGAACATATATATATGTGTATAATTGAGTCACTTTGTTTAGCAGAGATTGTACATTGCAAATCAACAATACTTCAATAAAGAAAAATGTGGCAAAAAAGTAAAACAAAACAAAACTAAAACAAATATATGGTTACAAAAGGGGAAAGGTCAGGGGGAGGGATAAATTAATAGCTTGAGATTAACATCTACACACTACTACACACTATTATCTATTAAAATAGATAATCAAATATATGGGAAAAATCTGGATACTTTGTTGTACATATATGGGAAAAGAATCTGAATCACTTTGCTACACATTTGAAACTAACACAACATTGTAAACCAACTATGAAAACTGGAAAAGTTAGTTACTCAATCGTGTCTGACTCTTTGCAATCTATGGACTGTAGCCCGCAGGCTCCTCTGTCCATGGAATTCTACAGGCAAGAGTATTGGAGTGGGTAGCCATTCCCTTCTGAGGGGATCTTCCCGACCCAGGGATTCAACTTGAATCTCCTGCATTACAGGCAGATTCTTTACTAGCAGAGCCAACAGGAAAGCCATTAATCAACTATATCCATATATAAAATAAAATTTTAAAAATATAAAGATAAAACTGGAAAGAATTCATAAAAAACCCTACCCTTTTACTACTCTCCACTTCTTGTATTTTAGATTTAATAAATACATTTTTTTCAAAATAAAATAACAAATTATTTTAGCTATAAGCATTTTCAGCATTTTATTCCTTTTACTGATGGGCTTCCCTCATGACTCCAACTGCAAAGCATCTGCCTGCAATGGAGGAGATTTGGGTTCAAACCTTAGGTCAGGAAGATCCCCTGAAGAAGGGAATGGCCACTACTCCAGTGTTCTTGCCTGGAGAATTCCATGGACAGAGGAGCCTTGTGGGCTACAGTTCATGGGATCTCAAACAGTCGGACATGACAGAGAGACTGACAATCATATAATATACATATATACCAAATACTATGTTTATGCAGTTAAACACAACCACAATTTAAATATTATTAATTTGACTATATATATAATAGTATTATATATATTATAATATATATAATATGTGTGTGTGTGTGTCCATGCTAAATAATTTCTGGCATGATGACTCTCTGTGACCCTATGGATTGTAGCTCACCAGGCTCCTCTGTCCATGGGGATTCTCCAGGTAAGAATACTGGAGTGGGTTGCCATGTCCTCCTTCAGGGGATCTTCCCAAATCAGGGATCGAACCCGTATCTCTTATGTCTTCTGCATTGGCAGGCATGTTCTTTACCACTAGTGCCATCTGGAAAACCTATATCTACATCTATATCTATATCTTTATACCTTTACTAGAAGGTTTTATATTTTCATGAACCTAGTTAACATCTTTTTATTTTACCTTGAAGGACTTTTGATATTTCTTGCAAGACAGATTTATTAATGATAAATATGGTTGCATAAGGTTTTTTTTTTTTTTTTTTTTTGAGACTTTTCCCCTTTTACTACCAAAAAACAATTTTGTATGTATGGTAGCATTTTGATTTCAGTGCTTTGATACTCACTGATGTAAGAAAAGCAACTTATGAGGACTTAACAAAGAGATAGAGAGTAAAAAGGCTGTCAGCAAAAATTGCACTGATTGTAATAACAAATCTAAAAAATTCAATGGAGGCAGCTCAACATGCAATCAATTAGTGGGTAGTCCTTGGATAATCTGTGGAAGTGATAAATCTAATAAAGCTAGAGAATAAAAAATAGAAAATTGGTTGCTTGCATCGCATCATATGAAAGCTTAAAAAACTAGATGGTCAAGAATCTAAAATTTTAGTTACATTTAAGTTACTAAAATGAAAGTTACAATATTAAGTTAAAATCCACTTTGTATATTGTTCAAAGTTTAAATTACAGTATAAAGAAGAAAAATCTTAAGCAAACATCCTCAAATTATTGAGGATGGAAAGATTAAGGAAATTATTATTTCATATGAACGACAACATTGCGAGCATAAATAAATATTTTGATGAATTGGAATATAATGAAATGTAAGACATATTTATTAAATGTTTGCTTATATATGTAAAGAAATCAACATACAAGATCAATACACAAACTGAAAAAGAAATAAACATATTTAGGATATGAAAGGTCTCCTATATGAACAAGAAATGCTCAGAAACTCAATATACATGTGTAATGAGCTCATTTCACATGCTAGTAAAGTAATGCTCAGAATTCTCCAAGCCAGGCTTTAGCAATATGTTAACTGTGAACTTCCAGATGTTCAAGCTGATTTTAAAAAAGACAGAGGAACCAGAGACCAAATTGCCAACATCTGCTGGATCATCAAAAAAGCAAAAGAGTTCCAGAAAAACATCTATTTCTACTTTATTGACTATGCCAAAGCTTTTGTGTGGATCACAATAAACTGTGGAAATTCTGAAAGAGATGGGAATACCAGACCACCTGATCTGCCTCTTGAGAAACCTATATGCAGGTCAGGAAGCAACAGTTAGAACTGGACATGGAACAACAGACTGGTTCCAAATAGGAAAAGGAGTACGTCAAGGCTGTATACTGTCACCCTGCTTATTTAACTTCTATGCAGAGTACATCATGAGAAATGCTGGGATGGAGGAAGCACAAGCTGGACTCAAGATTGCCGGGAGAAATATCAATAACCTCAGATAAGCAGATGACTTATGGCAGAAAGTGAAAAAGAACTGAAGGGACTCTTGATGAAAGTAAGGGAAGAGAGTGAAAAAGTTGGCTTAAAGCTCAACATTCAGAAAACGAAGATCATGACATCTGGTCCCATCACTTCATGGCAAATAGATGGGGAAACAGTGGAAACAGTGTCAGACTTTATTTTTCTGGGCTCCAAAATCACTGCACATGGTGACTGCAGCCATGAAATTAAAAGACGCTTAGTCCTTGGAAGGAAAGTTATGACCAACCTAGACAGCATATTCAAAAGCAGAGACATTACTTTGCCAACAAAGGTCCGTCTAGTCAAGGCTATGTTTTTTTTCCAGTGGTCATGTATGGATGTGAGAGTTGGACTATAAAGAAAGCTGAGCACTGAAGAATTGATGCTTTTGAACTGTGGTTTGGAGAAGACTCTTGACAGTCCCTTGGACTGCAAGGAGATCCAACCAGTCCATCCTAAAGGAGATCAGTCCTGGGTGTTCATTGGAAGGACTGATGCTGAAGCTAAAACTCCAATTCTTTGGCCACCTGATGCAAAGAGCTGACTCATTGGAGAAGAACCTGATGCAGGGAAAGATTGAGGGCAGGAGGAGAAGGGGACAACAGAGGATGAGATGGTTGGATGGCATCACTGGACTTGATGGACATGGGTTTGGGTTGGCTCTGGGAGTTGGTGATGGACAGGGAGGCCTGACGTGCTGCAGTTCATGGGGTTGCAATGAGTTGGACATGACTGAGCCACTGAACTGAACTGAACTGAGGTGATGTTGAAGGATTTAAGAACTGATTTTTTTTTTTTTTAGACTGTCAGCTATCAGGAAGCAAAATTTTATGATTGGGTGGCTAATAAATTTATCTATAGTGAGAACATGCTGCACCAAAGCTAACAGAATAATTGGTAATATTCTGTCATTCATACTATGTAGAAAATGGGCATGTTTAGTAAACTTTGGGCCTTAAACAATATTCATATTATGCCTGTGTTCACTTGGGATTGTGGAGTGGTCTTGCTTTTGCCTTGGTCTACCATGGTCAGAGTTGTTTTTCCTGATGAAGGTCTTAGCTTCCTATTGCTGTTATAGAACACTGTGTTTAGGTGTGTTGGTCACTTAGTCATGTGCGACTCCTTGTGACCCCATGGACTGTAGCCTGCCAGGCTCTTCTGTCCATGGGATTTCCCAGGCAAGAATTCTGGAGTGGGTTACCATTTCCTTCTCTAGAGGAGATTCCCACTCCAAGGACTGAAGCTGGGTTTCCTACATTGCAGGCATATTCATTACCATCTGAGCCACCAGGAAATATTATCTTATACTTCAAAGGGTCAGAGGTCTAAAATTGATCTCACAGTACTAAATTCAAGGAAGGAACAGGCGCCATTCTTTGTGGGAGCTCTAGGAGAGAAATGTTTCCTTGTCTTTCCACCTTCTAGATCCTTCCAACACTCCCTAGTCGATAACCCTCTTTCCCAGTCTTGAAAGGCAGCAATGGGGTTGAGTCCTTCTCACACTGCCATTTCTCTGATCCATTCGTTTGCCTCCCTTTCTACTTATAAAGATTCTTGTGATTACTTTGTGCCTACCTGGATAACTTAGGCTAACCTTTCTATTTTAAAGACCGCTGATTAGCAATTTTAATTTTACCTGTAATCTTAATTTTCCTTTGTAAGGAACTTAACATATCCACAGGATCCAGATATTAGAACATGGACAGCAGTAGGCTGTCTTGCTTATGCTGACCACGTCAATGTCAGTGAAGCTGTGTATTTTAATGAAAGAAAATCAAGGCTTGCTCCTAGCAACATTAACACCTAACTGATAATATCTGGCCAGCTCTGAACTTCAGTGGATACATTTCTCAGATGAAGAATATTGTATCTCTTTACCTAGATCACTTGCGTTGCATTTGGTGGGTAGATTTTGGAGGGTTAATTTATCTTACCATAGTACTGTAATTTTTTTCACTTTATTATACCACTTATATACTTTAGTATAATTAAAAATGTTGCTCATTGACTAAAAATTTAAAACACGTTTCAATTAAATACTTACAGAAGTGCAAGCTTGCTATGATTTCAGTGAAGTATAGAGTACTGTTGGGACATGTAACAAAGTTGCCCCTTAATCATTATTGTTTAAGTAAACTCATGCAAATAAGCTAAGGTACAATGCAGATCACTTTGCAATTTCTCAGTAAAAACACAATATTGATCAGAGCTATTGATGCTATTATAAGTAACCAATATTGCTATCATTCTTTTTCTTATTTAACTTTTCTAGAATTATCAGCATTTGATTCGTATTTTTGCTTTTTTTAATTTCTCTTCTCTCAAAACATTGACCATAGATCTTAGAATACAAAATGCATATAGACCTTTATATATTAGTTTGGTGACTTCTAGCAAAATTATTTACTATAATTAAATGATCTCTCCATATTCCTAATCACATCATTCATTTATTTATTTATTTTTAATTGAAAGATAATTACTTTATAATATTGTGATGGTTTTTGCCATAACATCAGCATTAATCGGCCATAGGTGTACCTTCTCCCTCCCCAACCTATCCGTTGAGGTTGTCACAGAGCACCAGCTTTGGGTTCCCTGCGTCATACATCAAACTCCCACTGGGTATATGTTTCAATGATATTCTCTCAGATCATCCCACCCTGACCTCCCCCTACCATATCTAAAAGTCTATTCTTTATATGTGTCTCCATTGCTGCCCTGAATACGGAATTGTTGGTACTATATTTCTAGATTCCAAATATATGTGTTAATATATGATATTATTCTTTCCTTGTTGACTTACTTCACTCTTTATAATAGAGTCTAGGTTCATCCATCTCATTAGAACTGACTCAAATGCATCCCTTTTCATAGCTGAGTAACATTCCATTGTATATATGAACACAACATCCTTATCCATTCATCTGTTGATGGACATCTAGGCTGCTTTCATGTCCTATCTATTGCAAATAATGCTTCAATGAACATAGGGGTACATGTGTCTTTTTCAATTCTGGTTTCCTCAGGGTATATGCCCAGAAGTGGGATTGCTAGATTGTATGGTAGTTTTATTCCTAGTTTTTTGTTTTTTTAAGGAAGCTCCATACTATTCTCTGTAGTGATTGTATCAATTTGCATTCTCACCAGCAGCGTATGAGGGTTCTCTTTTCCCATATCCTCTCTAGCATTTATTATTAGTAGGCTTTTTTTGATGATGGCTATTCTGACTAGTGTGAGATGATACCTCATTGTAATTTTCATATGCATTTCTTTAATCTTTGACAAAGGAAGCAAAAATGTACATTGGAAAAAGAACAGTCTCTTCAACAAGTTTTTCTGGGAAAACTGGTCAACTATGTGTAAAGAATGAAATTAGAATACTTTAACACCATACACAAAAATAAACTCAAAATGGATTAAACGTAAGACCAAAATCTATAAAACTCCTAGAAGAAAACACAGGCAGAATAAATCACATAAAGACCCTTTATGATCTACCTCATAGAATAATGGAAGTAAAATAAAAAATAAGCAAAAGAGGGCCTAATTAAACTTAAAAGCTTTTGCACAACAAAGCAAACTGTAATCAAGATGAAAACACAACCCTCGGAATGGGGGAAAATAACAAATGACACAACTGACAAAGAATTAATCTCCAAAATACGCAAGCAGCTCATGTAGCTCATTACCAGAAAAACAAATAACCCAATCAAAAAGTGAGCAGAAGACTTAAACAGACACAACTCCAAAGAAGACATACAGATGGCTAGCAAATACATTATAAGATGCTCAATATTGCTCATTATTAGAGAAATGTAAATCAAAGCCACAATGAGGTATCATTCCAATCACTTCTTATATAGAGCTATTCAATCAGTTACTGAATGGTTATGTTCTGATCATTAATATACTACTGTAATATTCTTTCAGATTTAAAGAACATGTGTTGACAGCTAAATACTTTTAAAATAACTTCTCTCAGCACCCTTTATTAGATCAGATAGCAAAATTGTCTGCTTGAGTAGAGAGAAAACAGAGTGTATTTAATTACACTTGTATGATATGATATATCTGGTGCTTCATATTCATTTTTATACATTTACCTCTACAAATAACCTTGTGGGACAGATAGTATTGTCTTTCTATAGATGATTAAATTGAATCTCAGAAAAATTATGAAACTCAGTACAAATTATAAATCTAGAAAGATTCAAGAATAGAAGAGCTCAATTAAGCCAACCTATTTAGAAGAATGCCTTTGGGGGTGAGATGTTTCTATAACACTCTGTCCCCTATGTAATGGCTTGCTTTTCTTGGCACATTGGTTAGTAGAAAACTGAAGACTAACAGGATTGGAGGCATCCCTGGGTTTGACAAGACTTTTATGCATGCTATCTTAATTAACAATATTGTTAAGCAAAACTTGCTTTCAAAATATTCATATCTTGATTTCAACATTACATGAGTCAAACAATATATTTTCTGTAAAAATCAAATATCTTAAGACTGAAAATTATCTGCATGGAGGTAATAAAAGGAGAAAGTAATTGGTTATCTGTATTCTCCTAAATGTGTTCTCTTGGTCATTTTCAGAGCCTGAAATTCAGAACTTTCTAAGGTTTTACCCAGGTTCCTTGCATTTTATATTTGGTGAATTCTGGACAGTGATCCAGAAGTCAGAGAAATTCAGGATTAGATCTTCCACACAGTGGCTGCTCCTGAGGCAGGTGAGTGTCAGAACTGAGTGCATCAAACTTAGGGTTATATTCTATTTTGCTTCAATAATCTTAAGAGCTGTATCATAATCCATTACATTTGAAGGGAAATTACATCACATAATGAAGTCATAATTAGTCCTTTTTACTTTCTGACATATACCTTTCATAATTTGCAAAGCATGGGTTCACCTCTTTCACTTACCATGATATCTAAGATCATTCTGCCTATTGTATTGCATAATGGAAATTTAATACAATATATATTATTATTACACATTTTAAAAGACCTTGAACATTTCTGTGTATGTAGGGTGTTTTCCTCTTTCTTGTGGGTATTTTTTAAATTGAAATCTAGAAAAGCATACATCAACAGGGACAAAGGTAGTTCTACAGTTCTCAATATTTCCAAACTGATTTTAGATATGGTGGCTTAGTCTCTAAGTCATGTCCAACTCTTGTGACCCCATGGACTTAGCCCACCAGACTCCTCTGTCCATGGGATTTTCCAGCCAAGAATACTAGAATAGGTTACCATTTCCTTCTCCAGGGGATCTTCCAGACCCTGAAATCGAACCCAGGTCTCTTGCATCACAGGCGGATTCCTACATTGCAGGTGGATTCTTTACAAAACTGAGCTATGAGGGAAGCCCATATATATATTTAAATGTATATTTATATGTATAACTTTTATCCCATATTAATTTTTACTTTATTCCAATTGGTAATGCCTATTATCAAGAAAAATTAAATCCAAATTTTGACTGTATAAAATAATTATTCTGTTTAATGTGTGGTTTTGTTTAATTTCCAAAGAGATTATAATTTTGATTTGGGTATGTTACATACATTTATCTGTCAAATTGCACAATATATGGATGAACTTTTCAAGACACTTGGGATTCTGTTCATATCTAAGTCCTAGGTTAATGGATGCAATTAATTAATCATCTACATCTATTTATCATGATTTGTTAGGAAAACTGACTGTTTTAGTACATTAAAATGATACTGCCTACTACTTATTGAAAACTAATTCCCAATAATCAGTAAAGCACTGTTTTTTTACCATCTTACTTTATTCTTACAACAGTCATGTGATGTATTAATAGTTTTGTACTCATTTTTAAAATAAAAACTTGAAGCCCATAGTTCATAGAACTTGACTCTAAGTTCATAGGACTTGCAATTACTGTTGTTGTTTAGTCACTCAGTCGTGTCTGACTCTTTGTGACCCCTTGGACTGTGGCATGCCAGGCTTCCCTGTCCATCACTATCTCCCACAGTTTGCTCAAAATCATGTCCATTAAGTTGATGATGCCATCCAACCATCTCATCCTCTGTCACCCGCTTCTCTTTCTACCCTCAATCTTTCCCAGCATCAGGGTCTTTTACAATGAGTCAGCTCCTCACATCAGATGGCCAAACTATTGGAGTTTCAGCTTCAGCAGTTACTTGAATGTGAAATAGAAAGAGCTCATTTACCTCTTTAATTCCCTCTGCTTGATTTGTGGATGATGTAGAATCTTCCGATGGAGCTCTACACATTTGACTTTAACTATGAAAGGGCAGGAGTTCCTATGTTCTTTTGGTTAAATTAACATTCCTATACTTATGTTTCTTCATGTATTCATAAATATATTTTTAAAATATTCATTCCATATTTTATCTTTGCAATGAGATTTGTTGCTAGTACAACTGAGTGTACTGCATTTGCTCAATGTGAAACTGAAAAAATATTTTCCACAATTTGAACTAATTTACTAATTGCATGAAAGATATTCATTTATTCCAGCCTACAACAGTCAGAGGTCCGGATAGAAATGAAACAATGAATCTAAGAGGAATTTTAGTTCTGTGTAATCAAATATTTTATACAGCTAGAAAATAAATAGCAAGTGATTTTATACTGTTTTCAATGGGAGAACAACATGAAAGGTGACCAAATATATTCTTGACTTGCAAATCTATCCTGAAAATTGAACCTGTTGAATTATACAAAATCGAATCCACTTGGGTAAAGCAGTTGTTGTTATGAAATAAAACATGTAAGATCATCTTTTTATATTAGTGCTTTAAAACTTCTAAAAGGAAAAAAAAATATTGTATACATGACAAATTCCATGTCATATTAAAATTCTTATCATCTATTTTGCATTAAATATGTAAGAAAATATTTCAAAAATTACCAAGAACCTATATATAGCCTTAGAATGATTAAATTTATCATGATCATGTGTGTTTGCTCTGTGTTCAAAGAATTCATAAATGGTGGATGGATTGTAGAGTCCAACCCAAAGAGATATTGCCAATATCTTGTCACCTAAACTATTACTAAGTTAATATAAGTAGAATTTTATTATATGTTAATTTTCAAATAAATATAGATTTTACTTTCAAAATGTTTTATGAGAAACAAATAATATTTTTAATAGTAAAAAAAAAATAAGGCTAATCTGTGTAGAAGTATTGCATTATGCCACACTCAGCTGTGCACTTTTACATCTTTTATCTCTAAATCAGCAAATAATTTTAAATAAGATCAATAATACATTTCATTCCACTTTGTACATAATGAAGCTGATATTTAAGCATATTTAAATTTACATCGCCTAAATACATCCAAATATTTGTCAGGGACATAGGCATTTAGCCTAGGCTAAGAGTAGGCTAAGAAGCCTACTCTTTAATTCTGTGTTTCTATTTCATAAAATCAAAGAGAAAGCAATATTGTAAAGTAATTAGCCTCTAATTAAAATAAATTTAAATTAAAAAAATCACAAACACAAAGAACCCAAAAAGTTAAAAAAAAAGAAAAATGCTGCTATCAGTTCTCTAATTTTTAATGTACATTGCTAGTGAGTTACATAACTTTTTAGACTTTATATTTCCTACTGACTAAATTTGAAATACATCAGTATTTCACATAACATTTTTTTCTTATTATTTTTTTAAAATTTTATTTTATTTTTTAACTTTACAATATTGTATTGGTTTTGCCATATATCAACATCAGTCTGCCACAGGTATACACGTGTTCCCCATCCTGAACCCTCCTCCCTCCTCCTTCCCTGTACCATCCCTCTGGGTTGCCTATTATACAGAGTGAAGTAAGCCAGAAAGAAAAACATCACATAACTTTTTATTTGCAAATACAAGGTTGAATGCATGAAATGTCTGTTGTTACCACAGTGATCTTTTAAAAGTGCTGTTAGTTTAAAATAACTTCTTGTTCAATTGTAAACCCACATTAGACTCTCAAAATCATAATTAAATAACTCATCATTTAAATGTATATTGAGAACATGAACTTAAGCATGAATATTATCTTTTGGTTTTGATTTAAATAGAGAGCACAAAGTGAAACCCAATGAAGCAAATGAAGCCAATGTTGGAAACAGTTTAGTAACTATAAACTTCCTGAATCAGAAATAAGTAGACTAACTCAAGAAAGGTGGTGGTAACCTGCTGAAATCTCACAAATATTGTCAAAGTCAATTTTGAACCAGCTTTGGAATTTTCTTATTTTATTTACGTATTCTGTTAATTCAGATTTCTATCCTCTGTTGGCCCTGACTCTGGGCTGGATTAACTGGAGGAATTTATATTGCATTATAGCAAATTCATAGAAACAAAATTCCATCTCTCCATATCATGTAATAAAAATGAATTTTAGACAATACATTTAATAACACTAATATAGTTGATAAGCATAGATGTAAAAGATGGTTAAAAAATACCAACCTGATCATGATCATAGATTCAAACAATTCACATATCAATAACAAGTATTTTTATCCCAATAATATTCACATGGTCTAACATGAGAAAATCTACCAATGTAATCTAGCCCACTAGTATTAAATAAATAATAACCTAAAAGTATCTCAAATATATATAATATTCAATGTAAACTTTGGTTCAAAATTATGTAACAATTAAAAAATGTTTAATAGTTTAAATGGGCTGAGGAAGATACTTAACATGCATAATGACAAGTCAGAACATTGTACACAAATAAAAAAATAAACCTATAAGGAAGATTCAAACAATTCAGTAGAGAATATGGACATGAGATGTTCACAATAAACTTGGAAGAGTAATCCAAGAGGTTAATGAATACTTTTGCTCCATATCATTGATGAACTTTTAAATAAAAACAAAATTAATTATTATTTTTTAAAATTATGGTCATGATTACTATACCTAACAATATCTAGCAGTACCACACATGGAGTAATTGAAAAAATCAGAAGTTGATGAGAGTGAAAAAGTTTAGGAATTAAGTTACCCAAAGGCTTCAAAATGCAAGTTTTAAATTATTTAATAGAAGAAAACTCTTGTCCTATGCACAAGGGCATAGAATATGGTGATAGAAAATTACAAAGAACTATGTAAGGATTGATGCTAAGCTGAAACTCCAATACTTTGGTCACCTGATGCGAAGAACTGACTCATTGGGAAAGACCCTGAGTCTGGGAAAGATGGAAGGCAGGAAGAGAAGGGGACGACAGAGGATGAGATGTTGGATGGCATCATGGACTCGATGGACATGAGTTTGAGCCAGCTCCAGGAAATTGGTGATGGACAGGGAAGCCTGGCATGCTGTAGTCCATGGGGTCGGAAAGAGTTGGACACGACTGAGCGACTGAACTGAACTGAAGTCTTCAGCAATATGCTGTATGCTACATTATAACAAAACAGAGGCATAATTAATTTCCAAGCCTAGATAGATATAATATTGTTATTGCTCATTCACCTAGTCATGTCTGACTCTTTTAGACCCCATGGACTGCAGCACACCAGGCCTCCCTGTCCTTCACCATTTCCAAAAGTTTGCCCAAGTTCATGTCCACTGAATCCATGATGCCATCCAGCCATCTTATCCTCTGATGCCCTCTTCTCCTTCTGCCCTCTGTCTTTCCCAGCATCAGGGACTTTTCCAATGAGTTGGCTGTTTGCATCAGGTAACCAAAATACTGGATCTTCAGCTTCAGCATCAATCCTTCCAAAGAGTAATCAGGATCGATTTCCCTTAAGATTGAATTGTTTGATCTCCTTGCTGTCCATGGGACTCTGCAAAGTCTTCTCTAGCACCACATATCAAAGGCATCAATTCCTTGGTGCTCTGCCTTCTTTAGGGTCCAGTTCTCACAACCCTATGTGAACACTCAGAACACCATAGCCTTGTCTGTACAGACCTTTGTTGGAAAAGTAATGTCTCTGCTTTTCAACACCCTTGTCTAGATTTGTCATAGCTTTCCTGCCAAGAGGCAATCATCTTCTGATTTCTTGGCTGAAGTCACCATCTGTAGTTATTTTAAAGTCCAAGAAGAGGAAATCTATCACTACTTCCACATTTTCCCCTTCTTTTTGCCATGAAATAATGAGGTTGGAGGCCATGATCTTAGTCGTTTTAATATTTAATGTTAAGTCAGCTCTTTCACTCTGCTCCTTCACCCTCATCAAGAGGCTCTAGTTCCTCTTTGCTTTATGCCATTAGAGTGGTATTATCCACATATTAGAAGTTGTTGATGTTTCTGCCACCTATCTTGATTCCAGCTTGCAACTCACCCAGCCCAGCATTTCTCATGATGCACTCAAAATATATGTTAATTAAGCAGAGTGACATCAGTACAGTCTTGTTGTATACCTTTCTCAAACTTGAACCAATCAGTTGCTCCACACAAGGTTCTTAATATTGCTTCTTGACCTGCATACAGGTTTCTCAGGAGACAGGTAAGATGGCCTTGTATTTCCATCTCTTTAAGAGCTTTCCACACTTTGTTATTATTATTTCCACATAGTCAAAGGCTTTAGCTTAGTTGATGAGACAGATGTAAATGTTTTTCTGGAATTCCCTTTTTTTCTCTGTGTTCCAGCGAATGTTGGCAATTTTATCTCTGCCTCCTCTGCCTTTTCTAAACCCAGCTTGGATATCTGGAAGTTCTTGGTTCATGTAATGCTGAAGCCTAGCATTCAAGATTTTAAGCATGACCTAACTAGCATGGGAGATGAGTGCAATTTTCCAGTGGTTAGAACATTCTTTAGTACTACCCTTCTTGGAAACTGGGATGAGGATTGAACTTTTCCAGTACTGTGGCCACTGGGTCTTCCAGATTTGTTGACATATTGAGTGCAGCACTTTGATAACATCATGCATTAGGGATTAGCATAGCTTTACTGGAATTCCATTGTATACTAGATTTATTAACAGCAGTGCTTTCTAAAGCCCATGTGACTTCACACTCCAGAATGTCTGGCTCTGGGTGACTGATCACACCATCATAGTTATCTGGTTCATTAAGATCTTTTTTATACAGTTCTTCTGTGTATTCTTGCCATCTCTTCTTGATCTCTTCAGTGTCTACTAGATCTCTACCATTTCTGTCCTTTGTTGTGCCCATCTTTGGGTGAAACATCTCCTTGATACTTCCAGTTTTCCTGAAGAGATCTCTAGTCTTTTGGTTCATGTTGTTTTCCTCTATTTTTATGTGCTGTTCATTGCACAAGGTCTTCTTGTCTCTCCTTGCTATTCTTTAGAACTCTGTGTTTAGTTGGATTGATGTACCTTTCCTTTCTCCCTTGCTTTTCATTTGTCTTCTTTCTTTGGCTATTTGTAAAACCTCTTCAGATAACCACTTTGCCTTCTTGTTTCTCTTTTTCTTTGGGATGGTTTTATTCACTGCCTCCTATACAGTATTACTGATCTCGTCTGTAGTTCTTCAGGCTCACTGTTTACTAAATCTAATCCCTTGAATCTATTCATCATTTTAACTGCATATTCATAGATTTGATTTAAGTCATACCTGGCTGGCCTAATGGCTTTCCCCATTTTCCTTAGTTTAAGCCTGAATTTTGCTATGAGAAGCTGATAATCTGAGCCACAGTCAACTCCAGGTCTTGCTTTTGCTGACTGTATACAGCTTCTCTCTGTGTGGCTACAAAGAATGTAATCAACTTGACTTTGGTATTGACCATTTGGTGATTTCCATGTGTAAAGCCATCACTTTTGTTGTTGATAAAGGGTGGTTCCTGTGAACCATGCATTCTCTTGGCAGAATTCTGTTAGCTTTTGCCCTGCTTCATTTTTTTTCTACAAGGCCAAATTTGCCTGTTACTCCAGGTATATCTTGACTTCCTAATTTTGCATACCAATCCCTGATGATGAATAGAGCATCTTCATCTTCTTTTGGTGTTAGTTCTAAGAGGTCTTCTAGGTCTTCATAGATCTGATCAACTTCAGCTTCTTTAGCATACGTGGTAGGGGCATAGACTTGAATTACTGTGATGTTGAATGGTTTGCCTTGGAAACAGATCATTCTGTCATTTTTGAGGTTGTGCACAAATACTGCATTTTGGACCTTTTGTTGATCATGAGGGCTACTCCATTTCTTCTATGGGATTCTTGTTCACAGTAATATAATGGTCATCTGAACTAAAATTTTCCATTGCTGTCCATTTTAGTTCACTGATTCCTAAGATGTCTATGTTTATTCTTACCATCTTCTGGTTAATCATGCCCAATTTACCTTGATTCACAGATCTAACATTACAGGTTCCTATGCAATACTGTTCTTTGTAGCATCGGATTTTACTTTCGTCACCAGACACATCCACAACTGAGCATCATATCCCAGCACTTCATTTTTTCTGGGGTATTAATAGTAGTCCTCTGCTTTTTCCCAGAAGCAAATTTAACACCTTCTGATATGGGGGACTCCTCTTCCAGTGTCATATCTTTTTGTCTTCTTATAGAGCCCATGAGGTTCTCATGGCAAGTATACTGTGGGTGGTTTGCATTCCCTCCTCCAGTGGATCATGTTTTTTCAGAATTCTCCACTATGACCTGTTTATCTTTTTTTTTTAACATAAATTTATTTATTTTAATTGGAGGTTAATTACTTTACAATATTGTATTGGTTTTGCCATACATCAACATGAATCCACCATGGGTGTACACGTGTTCCCGATCCTAAACCCCCCTCCCTCCTCCTTCCCTGTACCATCCCTCTGGGTCCTCCCAGTGCACCAGCCCCAGGCAACCAGTATCATGTATAGAACTTGGACTGGTGGTTCGTTTCATATATGATATTATATATGACCTGTTCATCTTGGTGGCCCTACATGGCATGGCTCATAGTTTCATTGAGCTACACAAGCCCCTTCATCATGACAAGGCAGTGATCCATGAAGGGTAGATATAATGTACATATTATTAAAATTATGAAGCAAGAAATTGTTATGCTTATATCTTATTTACAACTATTTTGATTAACAGAACATCTAAAGCTTTTAATAGCATAATGGACGTTGGTGGTATATGCTAGATACTAAAGCAATGCCAATATTTATTAAAGATATGGTGCTTATTTACAAAACTTCCACAACTTATAAATTAATTTACAGCAGAAGTAAAATAGTATTGCTAAACAATAGATTATGAATAAAGCTCAAAGATTAAAATACTAATCTATTACTCTCTTCCAAAGTTTGATTTCCAAGGAAAAGATAAATGTCACATAAGATAGGAAGTTGTTTGCATAAAAATCCAGTTCATTTACCATAGACACTTACAGGTAACATAAGCTAGATGCTTTAGTGAAAAGATTACTAATCCCTGGAAGTAACTATAATGCTGAAAATTTTATGTGTAGGTGGTACTATATTAATTTTGCGTGATAAATTAATTTAGGCAAGTATTGATTAAGTACTTAAACAACCAACTAATCAGTTCAATGAGTATGATAATAAATCTGTTAATAATTAGATTAGTTGATAGATTGATATATCTCCTACATTTAAGGATGTATGATTACTGGTAATGAAGTGTGAACAAGCTACAAGTAAAATCAATTTTGTATTTTCCTTTAGGTTATACATATATATGAAATTATGAACTTTTTGTAATGTATATGTTTAACTAAATTCACATTCATTTTGTGAGGACATATTAGATATAAACGTTAACTGTTGAAAGGTCTCTAAACTGAAAGAAAGTCCCTGTGATCAGGAAGACAGCAGCGCTCAGGCCTGGTATACTGAGATCATGGGTTGCTTGCAGGTGTGGAAGAAAGAAATTTAACAATTTTTCCTCTCCTCCCAGAAAACTGAGTTTTGGTACTTATATATTTGTTTTTAGCATATTTATTAATCAAAATTTGTACATTGTGACATTGACTGAACTCGTGAAACTAATTTAAACAAATATAGGAGAAATACACAATATTCATCAGATACATCACATCAACATTGACTAAAATGAATGAATGAATGTGTCTGTAGCTCCCTCAACATAAAAGTCCCCAAATTATAGAAAGCTGTGATCATCTAATAATGTTTCCTAACTATAGGAGTAAATGATGTGTGATATATTGACAAAATATACAAAATTATAGAAATGTAGTGAGTACTACTATATATGGGCTTCCCTGGTGGCTCAGCAATAAAGAATTCACCTGCTGATGCAGGAAATATGAGGTCAATCCCTGTGTTGGGAAGATGCCCTGGAGAAGGAGATGGCACCCAACTCCAGTACTCTTATCTGGGAAATCCCACAGACAGAGGAGTCTGGCAGGCTATAGTCCATGGGGTCGCAAAAGAGTCAGACGTGCCTTAACGACAAAACAGCTATTATACATACATGTTATCAAATCTATTTGGATCCAAAATAAAGTGTAATTACAAAGAGATGGAAGATAAGATACTAAGGCAATCAATTGTGAATGCAAATGTTAAAGTCATAATTATGCCTCCCAGTATCATTTTTTTTCTATGTTATTTGATCAAGCTTTTGTAAGGAAATGACCAAGCTTCCTTTTAAACAGGAATTTCCTAATAATTCATTATCTTCCAGGAATAACTGAGACATGGAAAATACAAATGTCACCACAGGAATAAATTTCATTCTTCTAGGACTCTTTAACTACACAGAGACCCATCTCTTCCTCTTTTCCATGGTGCTCATGACTTTCCTCACCTCTCTGATGGGCAATGCCTTCATGATTATGCTCATCTATGTGGATCCTCGGCTTCACACACCCATGTACTTTCTGCTTAGCCAGCTCTCCCTCATGGACATGATGCTCGTTCTCACTATTGTCCCCAAAATGGCAGCCAATTACCTCAGGCACACCAGATCCATCTCTCCCACTGGCTGTGGTGCCCAGATTGTCCTGCTTCTTACTCTGGGAGGGGGCGAGTGCTTCCTCTTAGCCGCCATGGCCTATGACCGCTATGTGGCCATATGTCACCCCCTGAGATACCCGATCCTCATGAATCAGAAGCTCTGCTTGCACATGACAGCAGGCTCCTGGCTTTTGGGAGGGGTGGATGGGCTGATGCAGGCTGGTGCCACCCTGAGCTTCCCTTACTGCCACTCTCGAGAAATCAACCACTTCTTTTGTGAGGCGCCATCACTTGTTCGCCTTACCTGTGCAAACACCATGATTTTTGAATTCTTCATGTATGTATGCTGCATTCTGATGCTCTTAATCCCACTGTCTCTCATTTTGGCTTCCTATAGTCTCATCCTGGCTGCTGTGTTTCGTATGCAGTCCAATGAAGCCAGGAAGAAGGCCTTTGCAACCTGTTCTTCCCACTTGGCTGTCGTGGGGCTCTTCTATGGCACTAGCATGTTTATCTACATGCGGCCCAAATCTTACCATTCAGTGGGCCATGACAAGGTGGTCTCTGCCTTTTACACAATTTTAACACCCGTGTTTAACCCCCTTATATACAGTGTAAGGAATATAGAAGTCAAGGGGGCTTGTAGAAAGTGGCTGGAGAAACATTTTAAGTCATAGTGAACATAATTTGCTAATATTGCATCACTCAAATTAGATTCAGGTTACAAAATTTTTTGTGCATCAATATACTTGGCACTCCTTTGCCAGCTTGCACTGATTTTTAAAAATATATTAGATAAACTACTACATGTTAGATAAATTAATAAAAATTACATTTGTCATTTTTTCCATACCTTGTCATATTATTTTTTCTGAACTTACCTTGTAATTAGTTGTGATTATGTGTGATTTAGAAAAAATCATTTGGCAAAAGATAAGCAGATATGACTATAAATATGTAGGTTAAAATATGTAGTAATCATGAAAGGAAAAATTCAACAACTTTGTCTAAAAAAAGCAACACTAATTAAAATGATTAATATGTGATAAATATCACATAAATTAGTATAGATAATATATTTATATAAAGTAATATTTTTAAAAAAGGATGAAGTTTTTTTTCACTTGCTAATAGGAGTATCTAATTAATATGAAATGCTATAAGGACTATTGTCTTTGATCACAAGGAAAGTCTTAGGCCTGAGGTTTCATGTTTTGGGGATTAACTTAATGGAGTTAATATTATTGGATGAGTTTTATCTCATGATCTCTTGATGAGTTTCTTTTTTTTTTAATTTTTTTTTAAATTTTATTTTATTTTTAAACTTTACATAATTGTATTAGTTTTGCCTTTTAAGATATTTTATTTACAAGAGAGGAAGGAAGAAATAAAGGGAGAGGGAAGAGGGATGAGTGGGAAGGAAAAAAGGAATGAAAGAAAGACAGGTATGGCACACAATTTGAAAATTAATGCCAGTTTAGAAATGAAAAAAATCAAATTAAAATATTTTTCTGAAAAAATTATCAAATATGAATTTTAATATCATCTAAATTGACTACCATATTTCATTTAGCTATCTTATATCATCTTAAATAAAATACTAATTAAAATGATTAATATTGGGTATTATTATCACATAAATTAATACAGATATTACCTTTTATATCTTCAGGGAATAAATTTTTTTTAATGAAAAAAACATGTGTTTGTATAGGTTCAATAATTCTTATTTTACATGTCATGTCAAATCCTTGAAGATAAAATGTTAGTAAAGATGAAAGGAAAAAAACCTATAAAAACAAACAAAGCAATTAAGAAAATGGCAATAGAAGCATACATATTGATATAATTTCTTTAATGAAACTGGATTGAATGCACCAAACAAAAGATATACACTGATTGAGTGGACACAAATACAAGACCTATATATATGCTGTCTACAAGGAACTCAGCTGAGACCTAGGAATGCATACAGATTGAAAGTGATTCAATGAAAGAAGGTATTCCATGCAAGTTCCAAATCACAAGATTCCATTCCAAATCACAAGAAAGCTGGAGTAGCAATACTCACATGAAAAAAAAATAGACTTTGAAGTAAAAACTGTTAAAATAGACAAAGACATACACAACATAGTGATCAAGGAATCAATCCAACTAGAGTATATAAAAATTATAAATTTATATGGACCAAACATAGGATCACCTCAATATAAAAGGCAAATACTAACAACCATAAAGAGAGAAATCAACAGTAACATAATAATATTGGGGCACTTTAACACCCAACTTTCACCAATGAGCAGATCATCTAAACAGAAAATTATATTCTAATGAGGTGGATGAAACTGGAGCCTATTTACAGAGTGAAGTAAGTCAGAAAGAGAAACATCAATACAGTATATTAATGCATATATATGGAACTTAGACGATAATGATGACTGCATGTACAAGGCAGCAAAAGAGACACATATGTAACGAACAGATTTTTGGACTCAGTGGGAGAAGGGAAGGGTGGGATGATTTGAGAGAATAGCATTGAAACATGTATATTACCATATGTAAAATAGATAACCCGTGCACGCTCGATGCATGAAGCAGGGTACTCAAAGCTGGTGCTCTGGGACAACCCAGAGTGATGGGGTGAGGAAGGAAGTGGGAGGAGTGTTCAGGATGGAGGGGGCACATGTACACCCATGGCTTATTCATGTTGATATATGGCAAAAATCACCACAATATTATAAAGTAATTAGCCTCCAATTAAAATGAATAAATTATGACACAGCACTCCCACTGCTGGGCATACACACTGAGGAAACCAGAATTGAAAGAGACACGTGTACCCCAATGTTCATTGCAGCACTGTTTATAATAGCTAGGACATGGAAGCAACCTAGATGTCCATCAGCAGATGAATGGATAAGAAAGCTGTGGTACATATACACAATGGAGTATTACTCAGCCATTAAAAAGAATACATTTGAATCAGTTCTAATGAGGTGGATGAAACTGGAGCCTATTATACAGAGGGAAGTAAGCCAGAAAGAAAAACACCAATAGAGTATGCTAACGCATATATATGGAATTTAGAAAGATGGTAACGATAAGCCTGTATGCGAGACAGCAAAAGAGACACAGATGTGTAGAACAGTCTTTTGGACTCTGTGGGGGGGCGGTGATTTGGGAGAATGGCATTGAAACATGTATAATATCATATAAGAAACGAATCGCCAGTCCAGGTTTGAAGCAGGATACAGGAAGCTTGGGGCTGGTGTACTGGGATGACCCAGAGGGATGGTATGAGGAGGGAGACGGGAGGGGGGTTCAGGATTAGGAACATGTGTACACCTGTGGCAGATTCATGTTGATGTATGACAAAACCAATATAATATTGTAAAGTAATTAGTCTCTAA
The DNA here is from genome assembly GCF_002263795.3 of Bos taurus. Classification (NCBI taxonomy): domain Eukaryota; kingdom Metazoa; phylum Chordata; class Mammalia; order Artiodactyla; family Bovidae; genus Bos; species Bos taurus. The sequence continues at coordinate 41,454,760 of NC_037334.1, forward strand.
TCAGAATAAATAAATTTAAATTAAAAAAAAGTTTATGGATTTATGTAACAATCTATGCTGAAAAATACTATTTTATACTTCTATATTATTTGCATATGTAAATTGTATAAGTAAATATTTAAATGTGAAATTTGCATATGCACGCCAATATGTATAGTATTTATTTTTCATCCCTTCTCCACACTGGGTGGCAGATTGACATTAATCAGCTGAAGATGTTCAATGCTTCTCAAGGTTCACTGCTTCTAGTGGATGCTGAAATGAATTACCAAAATTTTGTGCTTTAAAACAACAGGAACGTATTTTCTCACACTCTTGAAGGCCAAAAATCCAAAATGAATTCCACTATGTTGAAATCAAAGTGTTAGTAGGGCTCACTACATCAAGAAGTCCCAGAGAATAATCTTTTCATTGCCGGTTCTAGTTCATGTGTTTGCCAACATTTCTTGTCTTGTGGTTGAAGGACTCCAATCTCTGCCTGTGTGCCAGGTATGCACATTGCCTTCTTTTCTTCTGACTTTGTTGAATCTATGTCTCCTTCCTATAAGGATGCATGTTATGGCATTTAGCATCCATCATGACAACACTAAAATAATCCTCCTGTCTTGAATTCCTTAATGACATCTGCAAGAACTTTGTAATGTAAGACCATTGTCACAGGAGATTAGTACTTGATATCTTGATGGACAAGTATTTAGTCTACTACAATCCATCTCAATTTCAGAGAAAGCTCTTATTCAATGCTTTGTAAATATCAGTTATTTGGGAAGTTTTCAGTCACTATTTCTATAAATTTGTCTTCAGTACTAAATTTTTCTATTCTCCCTTAACAATTCAAAGTCTAAAGTATTTATCTAGTTATTGACCCATGGTTCTCCAAGGCTTTTTCATTTTTTTCAGTCATTTTTTATATTGTTTTTTAGATTGGATAATTGTTATTGATTTGTCATCATTATGACCACCTCTCAAACTGTCATTTCCATTTTGCTATTCAACCAATCTAGAGAGAGAAGTATTATTATTATTATTATTGTGCTGTGCTCAGTCACTCAGCTGTGTCCAACTCTTTGCAACCCCAGGGACTGTAGCTCACCAGGGGGATTTTCTAGGCAAGAATACTGGAGTGGGTTTCCATGTCCTCTTTATTTTGTTATTGTCCATTTTGGTTCTATAAAGCCCATTTATTTTTACTTTATTCTTTCTTTGTTGAGATTTTCTATTTTTTTCATTCACTCAAAGGTGTTTATCCTTGAGGAGTTCTAAGATGATAGAGGAGTAGATGGACATAGAATGCATCTCTCTTTACAGATGCATTAAGGATACATCTATAGATGCAATGATTCTCATAGAAAACTAGTTGAACACTAGCAGGAAGCCTGATCAATGGAAAGGCCTATAAGAATCCATGAATAACTGGTAGGATGAAAGAAAAAAATGGAGGAGAAGGGGAGGAAGCAGGACCAGACCTGCACCATGGTCGGGGGTGGGGGGGTGGTTGAGGGGGGCTGAAGAAGGGAAGAGATTCCTGCATCAGGGGAACGAACAGTGATTAAAAACACAAAATAATTGAAATTAAAAATACACTAGAAAAAAATCAATAGAAAAACTGAGATGGAAGAATGGATAAGTGAGTTGGAAGATAGAATGCTGGGAATAGAAGCTGAGGAGCAGAATAAAGAACAAAGAATGAAAAGAATTGGGGATAGCCATAGAGACCTCTAGGATAACATTATCCATACCAATATTCAAATTACAGGGGTCCCAGAAGAAGAAGAGAAAGACAACAAGTATGATGAAATATTTGAAGAGATTGTCGTTGAAAAATCCAAGGAGAAGCATGTTGAGAAATGAATTAATCAAACTAACAAAAATTAACCACACACACAAAAAATATTTAAAGCAGCAAGGGAAAAGCAATAAATAACATATAAAGGAATCCCCATAAGGTTAACAGGTGACTAAGCAGAAACTCTGAAGGCCAGAATGGAGTAACAGAACATGTTTAATGCAATGAAAAGGGGGGGGGGAATAAAACCCTACAACCAAGATTGTTCAATCCAGCAAGGATCTTATTCAGATTAGACAGAGAAACCAAAAGCTTTACAGACAAACAATGCAAACAGAATGCAGGACTACCAAACCAGCTTTACAATAAAAGCTAAAGGAATTTTCTAGGCAGGAAAAATAAGAGAACTAACAGACCTACAAAAACAAGCCCCAACCAATTAAGAAAATGATAACAGAAACTTACATATCAATAAGTAACTTGAAAATAAAGGAATTAAATGCTCTGACCAAAAGACAGAGACTGGCTGAATGAATACAAAAATAAGACCAGTAAATATGCCCTCTACAAGAGATTCACTTAAGACCTAAGGATATATACAGTCTGAAAATAAGGGGATGGAAAAAGTTCTTCCATGTAAATGGATATCAAAGAAAGTTAGAGTAACATTACTCATTTCAGAAAAAAAAAAAAAAAATAGACTTTAAAATAAAGAATATTACAAGACCGAAGGAATGATAGGACACAACATGATTATCAAGAGATCAAACCAAGAGGACATAATATTTGTAAATATTAGTGCACCCAAGTACTGAATTTCAGACTCTTTTGCTGATTAGGGCTACTCCATTTCCTCTATGGGATTCTTGCCCACAGTAGTAGATACATTGGTCATCTGAATTAAATTTGTCCATTCCTGTCCATTTTAGCTCACTGATTTCTTAGATGTTGATGCTTATTTTACCATCTCCTGCTTAACCACATCCAATTTACCTTGATTCACAGACCTAACATTTCAGGTACCTATGCAATACTGTTCTTTTCAGCATAGGATTTTACTTTCATCACCAGACATATCCACAACTGAGCATTGTTTCCACTCTGGCCCAGCCACTTCATTCTTTCTGGGGCTATAAGTAGTTGTCCTCTGCTCTTCCACAGTAGCAAATTGGACACCTTCCAACCTGAGGGACTCATCTTTTGGTGCCATATCTTTTTGTCTTTTTATACAGTTCATGGAGTGTTGAAAAGCAAAGACATTACTCTGATGACAAAGGTCCATATAGTCAAGGTCTTCCCAGTGTTCATGTATAGTTGTGAGAGCTGGACTGTAAAGAAGGCAGAGCACCAAGGAATTGATACCTTCAAACTGTGGTGCTTTAGAAAACTAAGTCCCTTAGACAACAAGGAGATCAAACCAGTCAATCTTAAGGGAAATCAATTCTGAATACTCATTGGAAGGACTGATGCCAAGGCTGAAGCTCCAGTATTTTGGTCACCTGCTGTGAAAAGCCAACTCATTGGAATAGTCCCTGATGCTGGGAAAGATTGAAGGTAGAAGGAGAAGAGGGTGTCAGAGGATAAGCTAGCTGGATGGCATCACTGATGCAATGGACATGAACTTGGGCAAACTTTGGGAGATGATGAGGGACAGGGAGGCCTGGTGTGCTGCATCCCATGTGGTCACAAAAAATTGAACATAACGGGGTGACTGAACAACAACAATTTACCCAACATAAAGCCATGTCAATACATAAGGCAAAACCTAACAGCCATGGAAGGGGAAACTGACACAATACTACTAGGGGGCATTCACATCACACTTATACCAATGTATAGATCCTCTGGACAGAAAATTAATAAGGGAATACAAGCCTTAAAAGGCACATTAGGCTAGATGAACTTAACTGGTATTTATAGGGCATTCCATGCAATAATAGCAGAATATACTTTCTTCCCAAGTCTATAGAGAACATTCTCCACAATAGATCACACCTTTGGTAACATATCAAGCCTCAGTAGTTTTAAGAAAATTGAAATTGTATCAAGCCTCTTTTTCTGACCACAATAATATGAGATTGCATATCAAAAACAGGGGAAAAATGTAAAAAACACAGACACATGGAGGATAAATAATGCACTTCAAAACAACCAAGGCATTTCTGCAGAAATCTAAAAGGAAAAAAAAAAAAAGAAGCAAATTACAATGAAAATAAGATGACTCGAATATATGGGATATGTGAAAAGCAGTTCTAAGAGGGAAGTGTATAGTAATAAACCCACCTCAAGGGAAAAAAAAAATTCCTACATCACAAAACAAGAGAAATCTCAAATAAATGGCCTAATAATTAGAAAAAGAATAATAAGAAGTACAACAACAACAAAAAAGGGAATAAAATCATAAATTCTAAGTGAAAGTAAATGAAAAAGAAAGAAAGCAATAGCAAAGATCAGTAAAACTAAAAGCTGATTCTTTGAAAGATAAATAAAATATGTAAACCATTAGCCAGAATAATTACGAAAATAAAGGGAGAAGATTCAAATCAATAAAATTAGAAACCAGTTCAGTCACTCAGTCGTGTCTGATGCTTTGTGACCCCATGGACTGCAGCATGCCAGGCTTCCCTGTCCATTGCAAACTCCCGGAGTTTACCCAAACTCATGTCCATTGAGTCAGTGATGCCATCCAACCATCTCATTCTCTGTCGTCCCCTTCTTCCCCCACATTCAATCTTTCCCAGCATCAGGGTCTTTTCCAGTGAGTCAGTTCTTCGTATTAGGTGGCCAAAGTATTGGAGTTTCAACTTCAGCATCAGTCCTTCCAATGAATATTCAGGACTGATATCCTTTAGGATTGATTGGTTGGATCTCCTTGTAGCCCAAGGGACTCTCAAGAGGCTTCTCCAACACCACAGTTCAAAAGCATCAATTCTTTCATGCTCAGCTTTCTTTATAGTCCAACTCTCACATTCATACATGACTACTGGAAAAACCATGTGAGAAGAAAAGGATCCAGAAATTCTACAGACCATGCCACAAACACTTCTGAGGCATGGTGAATAATTTACATACTGTCCATGAAAGTGACACTCTTCAGGTGACATGTATGTGCAGTCACCAGAGATATTGATTAATTTATAGAACCAGCAAAGATAAAGACTTGGGGAGTGAAAAACTGATGCCAGATACCATGAGAAAGAAAAAATAAAATCTATATCCTTGTCTCATGTTTTGAGTTATTTTTCAGTCCCCGAGTTCACCCAATGAAAGAGACCAGGTCACCCAGAGAAAGGGCTAACAATTCAATAATAATTTTATATGTTCAAATATAAACCAGTTTTTCTCAGGGATACTGTAGCAATTTACCAGAGTGGGTGGAATTTTTAGCTTGGGCTTACATAGCAAAATGCCATAGACAAGGAGGATTAAAACACAGATACCTATTTTTCAGAGCTCTGGGTGTTGAGAAGTCTTAGATTCAGGTGCTAGCTAACTTGGTTCCCAGGGAGGCCTCACTTACTAATTTATAGAGGCTGCCTTATCTTTATATCCTCACATGGCTTTTTCTTAGTGTCTGTGAAGAGAGAAAGGTTGAGTTTTTCTCTTCCTTCCTCTTACAAGCACACTAATCCTACAGATTAAGGACCCAACTGCATTATTTAATTTAACTTAAAGGAGCTCCTTATAAGCCTTTTCTCCAAAAACATTCACATTTGGGGCAAGTGTACCCAACATAAAAATTTGGGTAATGAAATTCAGGCTATGGCACAGAGCATAGACACACCAGCATGAACAAAATCCTCAGATCTTTTGAGAGCTGTTGGTTACAGAATTGACACTAAAGGGCTAAAATGGAGTGCTTTCTCCTTATTACTCCCACTCATTTAGGACTTTGTTGCTTTCTATTACATTTACTTTAAGATCTTTTGGATAGAGTTCCAGTTTCCTAGTTTAAAACTGATGCTGTTATCAGATACGTACATTGTATATATGTGAAATCTAGAAAAATGGTACAGATGAACCTATTTGCAGGGCAGGAATAGAGACACAGATACAGAGAACTGGCAGAAGAGCCTGGGGCAGGAGGCAGGGCAATAGACTGAATTAGTGATTCAGGAGATTTAGTTTGCATATGTGTACTGACTGGGTTTCCCTGATGGCTCAATGGCAAAGAAATCACTGCAATACAAGGCAATGCAGGAGACATGGGTTCAATCCTTAGGTCAGGAAGATCTCCTAGACAAGGAAATGGAACCCACTCCAGTGTTCTTGGCTGGGAAATTCCACGGACAGAGGAGCCTGGCAGGCTACAGTCCATGGGGTCACAAAAGAGAACGTGACTTAGTGACTAAACAAAAAAGAACAAATGTACACTGTCTGCCATGTTAGAAACAGATAGCTAGTGGGAACGTGCTTAAGGCTCCAGGAGCTCAGTTTGGTGCTCTGTGATGACTTAGATGGGTGGGATGAAGGGAGTGAGAGAGAGGTTCAAGAGAGAAGGGATATATGTATACACATAGCTGATTCATTTCCTTGTACAGCAGAAAATGCACAACATGTTAAAGCAATTATACATCAGTAAAAGCAAAAACAGAAAGCAAAAAAACAGTTCTTTTAAATCAAAAGCTGCTGCTGCTAAGTCACTTCAGTCATGTCCGACTCTGTGTGACCCCATAGACAGCAGCCCACCAGGCTCCCCCGTCCCTGGGATTCTCCAGGCAAGAACACTAGAGTGGGTTGCCATTTCCTTCTCCAGTGCATGAAAGTGAAAAGTGAAATTGAAGCTAGGTGTGTCAAAAGATGATTTGATTTCTTCATTTAAGCATGCTCCTTATGGACAAATTCTTAACTACCCTATAACTTTGTATAGGGAAGAAGCCATATTTTTACTGAAATAATCATACTTGCTACATATGTTCTGATTCTAAAATCACATGATTCACCTGGTCTGTGCTACCAGAAACCAACGTCTGTGAATGACAGTCAAGGGTCCCTTCACTTAGACTTCTTACTGAATATGGTTTATGGAGTGTTCCATGTATTGCTCTGAGCTCCCATATTCCCCTTCCCCTTTCAGGACAGAAGTACTTATTTCCCTGCCTACTAAGGGTACTAGTATCAAATATTCTTAGCTAGTCCTTCTCATAACATTGTTTTTACTTGAGAAAAACTACTTTGTGTAAAGTTATGTTTCTTCACTGGGAAAAGGCCACATTCAATCAATGTTCCTGTGGGGGCACAAAGGAGACCTCTTGGTCTACTACAGGAAACTTGATAGGGGCAAGTCTTAATTCTTCCTGGGTTAACCTTCTGACAACATCAAGGTTCAACATCTTACTGTGCCCATTTCTGTTTCTTTTAGTCTAAGCGAGTTGATTCTAAGAACAATAAACTTCCTCCATGCCTAGCGAGCTACAGTCCATGGAGTCCTAAAGAGTAGGACACAACTGAGAAGCTAAGCACATTACTATCTCAATCTCAGAGTCTATGTACCATGAATTACCACATCCCCCTAAAGTGTCCCCTAACTCTGAGAGTGGAGAAGGCAACAATAGAGTAATGTTTACTACCCTTGCTTCCTGCCCATTCATGTGTGACTTCTTGAGTCTGCATTCTAGCCAGGTGTTAGATGTTCTTCTCAAAATTTTGAAAATTTCAAGAGTTTGAATATCTAATTTCCACATGTCTCCCAGAGAAGAGTTGGAAAGCATCCTGTCCTGCTCTCCCTAAAATGAGGGTCTGGTAGAAATTTGGTTTCTGAAAGCTATGTCCACAGTTTATTGTTGTCATTCAGTCATTCAGCTGTGGTTGACTTTGCAACTCCATGGACTGAAACATGCCAGGATTCCCTGTCCTTCACCATCCCCAGAGTTTGCTCAAATTCATGTCGACTGAGTCAGTAATGCCATTCAACCATCTCATCCTCCTTCGTCCCCTTCCCCTCCTGCCTTCAATCTTTCCCAGAATCAGGGTCTTTTCCAATGAGTTGGCTCTTCACATCAGGTGGCCAAAGTATTGGAGCTTCGGCCTCAGGATCAGTTCTTGCAATTAATATTCAGCATTGATTTCCTTTAGATTAACTGGTTTGCTCCCCTTACTGTCCAAGGGATTCTGGAGAGTCTTCTCCAGAACTACAGTTTGAAAACATCAATTATTCAGCACTCAGCCTTATTGATAGTCTAACTCTCACATCTGTACATGACTACTGGAAAAGCCATAGCTTTGATTATATAGACCTTGTTGGCAAATTAATATCTCAGCTTTTTAATCCTGTCTAACTTTGTCATAGCTTTTCTTTCAAGGAGAAAGTGCCTTTTAATTCCATAGCTACAATCACTGTCTGCAGTGATGTTGGAGCCCCCCCAAAATAAAGTCTGTCACTGTTTCCATTGTTTCCCCATATATTTGCCATGAAGTGATAGGACCAGATGCCATGATCTTAGTTTTTATAATGTTGAGTTTTAAGCCAGCTTTTTCACTATCCTCTTTCACTTTCATCAAGAGGCTTTTTAGTTCCTCTTTGATTTCTGCATAAGGGTGGTATCATCTGCATATCTGAAGTTATTTATATTTCTCATGGAAATCTTGATTCCAGCTTGTGCTTCATTCACCCAGCATTTTGCATGATGTACTCTGAAAGAGGAGAGTGAAAAAGCTGTCTTAAAACTCAACATTCAGAAAACTAAGATCATGGCATCCGATCCCATCACTTCATGGCAAATAGATGGGGAAATAATGGAAACACTGAGAGACTTTATTTTTGAGGGCTACAGAATCACTGCAGACAGTGACTGTGGCCATGAAATTAAAAGACTTTTGCTTCTTGGAAGAAAAGCTATGACAAACCTAGACAACATATTAAAAAGCAGAGACATTACTTTGCCAACAAAAGTCCATCTAGTCAAAGCTATGGTTTTTCCAGTAGTAATGTATGGATGTGAGAATTGGAGTATAAAGAAAGCTGCACACTGAAGAATTGATGCTTTCGAACTGTGGTCTTGGAGAAGATTCTTGAGAGTCCCTTGAACTGCAAGGAGATCCAACCAGTCAATCCTAAAGGAAATCAGTCCTGAATATTCATTGGAAGAACTGATGCTGAAGCTGAAACTCCAATACTTTGGCCACCTGATGCAAAGAACCGACTCATTTGAAAAAACCCTGATGCTGGGAAAGATTGAAGGCAGGAGGTGAAAGGGAATACAGAGAATGAGATGGTTGGATGGCATTCACTGACTAGATAGACATGAGTTTGAGTAAGCTCCAGGAGTTGGTGATGGACAGGGAAGCCTGGTGTACTGCAGTCCATGGGATCGCAAAGAGTTGGACATGACTGAATGACTGAACTGAACTGAACTCTGTATAGATGTTAAATAAGCAGGGGGACAACATACGGCCTTGATGAACTCCTTCTTGACTGCATACAGGTTTCTCAGGAGGTAGAGAAGGTGATCTGTTATTCTAGTCTCTCTAAGAATATTCCACAATTTGTTGTGATCCACACAAAGGCTTTAGCATAATCAATGAAGCAGAAGTAGATATTCTCCTGGAATTCTCTTGCTTTTCTTATGATCCAATGGTTGTTTGCAATTTAATCTATTGTTCTGCCTTTTCTAAATCCAACCTGTATATCTGGAAGTTCTCATTTCATGTACTCTTGAAGCCTAGCTTAAATGACTTTTAGCATTATCTTGCTAACACATGAAATAAGTGCTATGGTGTAATTGTACGAACATTCTTTGACATTGCCCTTTTTTGGGATCAGAATGAAAACAGGCCTTTTCCAGTCCTGGGCCCACTGCTGAGTTTTCCATTTTTGCAGACATATTGAGTGCAGTGCTTTAACAACATCATCTTTTAGGATTTGAAATAACTCAGCTGGAATTCCATCACCACTGCTAACTTTGTCCATTGTGATGCTTCCTAAGGTCCTCTTGACTTCATACTCCAGGATATCTGGCTCTAGGTGAGTGATCACACCATCGTGGTTATCTGGGTCATTAGATCTTTTTTGTATAATTCTTCTGTGTATTCTTGCCACCTCCTCTTATTTCTTCTGCTTCTGTTAGGTCCATACCATTTCTGTCCTATATTGTGCCTATTTTTGCATGAAATATTCCCTTGCTATCTCTAATTTTCTTGAACAGATCTCTAGTCTTTCCCATTCTATTGTTTTCCTCTGTTTCTTTGCATTGTTTGCTTAAGAAGATGGCTTAAGAAGACTTTCTTATCTCTCTTTGCTCTTCATTGGAACTCCACATTCAGATGAGTATATCTTTTCCATTCACCTTTGCCTTTCACCTCTTCTTTTCTCAGCTATTTGTAAGGTCTCCTCAGACAACCATTTTGCCTTTTTGCATTTCATTTTCTTGTGGATGGCTTTGATCACCACCTGTTGCACAATGTTATGAACCTCTGTCCATAGTTCTTCTGGCACTCAGTCTATCAGATCTTATCCCTTGAATCTATTTGTCATGTCCACTGTATAATCCTAAGGGATTTGATTTAGGTCATATTTGAATGGCCTGGTTGTCTTCTGTACTTTCTTCAATTTGAGTCTGAATTTTGCAATAAGGAGTTCATGATCTGAATTATAGTCAGCTTCCAGTCTTGTTTTTTGCTGACTGTATAGAGCTTCTCCATCTTCAGCTGCAAAGAATATAATCTATATGATTTGAGTATTTACCATCTGGTGACATCCATGTGTAGAGTCATCTCTTGTATTGTTGAAAGAGGGTGTTTGCTATGACCAGTGCATCTTCATGTCTAAACTCTTGTTAGCATTTTCCCTGCTTCATTTTGTACTCCAAAGTCAAACTTGCCTGTTACTCCATGTATCTCTTGACTTCCTACTTTTGCATTCCAGTCACTATGATGGTGTTAGTTCTAGGTCTTGTAGGTCTTCACTGAACCATTCAACTTCAGCTTCTTCAGCATTAGTGGTTGGGGCATAGACTTGGATTACTATATATATTTTCCCTGGCAATGAACCAAGATTGTTCTGCCATTTTTGAGATATGACCCAAGTACTCCATTTCAGACTCTCTTGCTGACTATTTGGGCTACTCCATTTCTTATAAGCAATTCTTTCCCACAGTAGTAGATGTAATGGTAATCTGAATTAAATTTGCCCTTTCCCATCTATTTTAGTTCACTGATTACTATAATGTTGACAACTAAAATCTGGGCTTTTCTCCCTTCCTTAAACGAACAAAATAACAACTATTACATCTCACTTGAATTAAGCAATTACAATATCACATGTTTTACAGAGTCATCTTTTTTCAATAACTATTCCATTAGAATGATATAGATAGATAAATAGATAAATGTTGTTCAGTGGCTCAGTCATGCCTGACTCTTTGCAACCTGATGGACTGCAGTGCACCAGGTTCCCCTGTCCTTCATCATCTCCCAGAGTTTGCTCCAACTCATGTCCATCGAGTCGGTGATGCCATCCAACCATCTCATCCTCTGTTGTCCCCTTCTCCTCCCACCTTCAATCTTTCCGAGCATCAGGGTCTTTTCCTTTTTTTTTTAATTTATTTATTTTAATTGCAGGTTAATTACTTTACAATATTGTATTGGTTTTGCCATACATCAACATGGATCCACCACAAGTATACACGTGTTCCCCATCCCGAACCCCTCTCCCTCCTCCCTCCCCGTACCATCTCTCTGGGTCATCCCAGTGCACCAGCCCCAAGCATCCTGTATCCTGCATCAAACCTGGACTGGCGATTCGTTTCATATATGATATTACACATGTTTCAATGCCATTCTCCCAAATCATCCCACCCTCTTCTTCTCCCACAGAGTATGCAAGACGGCAAAAGAGACACAGATGTATAGAACAGGGTCTTTTCTAATGTGTCAATTTTTCACATAAGGTGGCCAAAGTATTTAAGCTTCAGCTTCAGCACTAATCCTTTCAATGAATATTCAGGATTGATTTCCTTTAGGATTGACAGGTTTGATTTCTTTGCAGTCCAAGGGACTCTCAAGAGTCTTCTCCAAAGAACAGTTCAAAAGCATCAATTTTTCAATACTCAGCCTTCTTTATGGTCCAGTTCTCACATCCATACATTACTACTGGAAAAACATAGCTTTGGCTATATGGACTTTTTTGGCAAACTGATGTCTCTGTTTTTTTAATGCAGTCTAAGTTTGTCATAGCATTTCTTCCAAGGAACAAACATTTTTTAATTTTAATTTTATGACTGTAGTCATATATATATATGCATACATATCTTACAATTGTGGAAGGTAATACTTATATTCGGAGAAGGCAATGGCACCCCACTCCAGTACTCTTGCCTGGAAAATCCCATGGATGGAGGAGCCTGGTGGGCTGCAGTCCATGGGGTCACTAAGAGTCAGACATGACTGAGAGACTTCACTTTCACTTTTCACTTTCATGCATTGGAGGAGGGAATGGCAACCCACTCCAGGGTTCTTGCCTGGAGAATCCCAAGGATGGTGGAGCCTGGTGGGCTGCCATCTGTGGGGTCGCACAGTCGGACACGACTGAAGCGATGTAGTAGTAGTAGTAGTAGTAGTACTTATATTTACTCTTAGACAGAATCACTGAGGTGGTAAAAGTGCAGTGAAAAAACATGCTTTTCCTTGACTCTTAAAATGTGAAGTAAAACAATATTAAAATTGCAAAATTTATTCCAGATAGAATCAAATTGCAAAGCTTTTTGCAGAAAATATATATATATGCTATAATGCCCTTATTATGATAATAGACACAAACATATAAATATAAAATTATATACAATTATATTACATAGACACAAACTAAATAGAATTTATAATACATAGTGATTCTACCAAATATTAGGAAATTCAGAAAAGAAAAAAAAAAAAGCTGAATTCTACCATAGACTTTATCAATGTAACTACTGAATTTGATCAAAATCTGTCTTTCAATAACACACTCTTTAAACTTCCTCCCTTACCAAAGTTTAAACAGGTAATACTAGGATCAGATCAATCCACTCCTTAAAGTATTTTTAAATAGAAATCTCTTTCCAGGCTTATTTACATTTTACATTTTTCTTGTAATGAATTATTTATTATTTTGAAAACATAGGGATGTATATTGATCTCTAAAATCCTTGAAAAGTAAACAGCTCTGAGGATCTCTAAAATCCTTGAAAAGTAAACAGCTTCAGCATCCAAAGAGTCATACTTATGCAGCTCTGACATATTAATGGGATAGTAAATTTAGAAAAATGGCAATAGGCCAGAACCCTTAATAGGTCACTGCAGATGAGTATTATTGAGTAAGTTTGGTGCTGCAAGACTAGAAAAGCCTTCCTCCACTCAGAGAGGAACATTAGGAGGATGCCACTCAGATAGGATGCAGATCCAGACTATTGGAGTTCATACTTTATATCTTATATGAGTAAGTGATATTAATCTCTAAATATTTATCAGCTATGCTTATGAAATTTGAATTCTTGAAAGTCCATAGTCATATTATTTTCTCTATACTTCTACAAACAAAATCCAATTAATTATCTATTCTACAATCTGAAGAACTAAAACATGTTACCTGACACAGTCATAAGGTTAAAACACTTGTAATAACCTGCCAATTCCACATTTGATTTGGCTGTTGCTATTTTATTTTTTACAGACTAAATTAATAAATCCTCTCAAAATTCTGGAGGGAAAATTTACAGTTTTAATGTTATGGAAACAAGGATTAGAAAAATATAGAAAAAATCATAGGCAATTTTAAATATTCTGCGATTACACTATAAGAAAATAAAAGAGGTTATATCTGTGCCTTCTGGTACTATAGTAAAAGAGATGTGTTTGAGATTTAAAGTAAAAATATCACAATTTTAGCTCTATTCTAAATGAAGGACTATAAAGACAGAAGAAACGACAGAAAATTTCTAGCATCCTGAAACCATGTGACAAAAGACGAAAGCATTTAGAGTATAAGTATTTCTATTCCTACACTAGGTAGAAATAAGCTTTTATACTTGCACTTAATATCATTGTAAATACTTTATTTGCAAGATGAGTTAAGTCCTCACTTAAAATTTCATCACATTGAGATTCTATAGTCAATTTTGTTAAAAATTGTCCTTCAGAATGCCGCTTGCATAGGGGCAAGAGACAAGAGATGAAGGTTTTAATCCTTGGGTCAGGAAAGTCCCCTGGAGTAGTAAATGACAACCCACTCCAGTATTCTTGCCTGAAAAATCCCAAGGACAGAGGAGCCTGATGAACTACAGTTCACAGGGTCTCAGAGTCAGATAAAACAGAATGCACACTCCACGCACATCACAAATGTTCTAAATAGTGGCAAATAATTTCATTTAGTAATATGAAAAGATAGATAGGATTTTAATTAAATAAATAACAAAATACTATCACATCTTAGGAAATAAAATAATTTGCTACTCATTTTATTTAATTGACACATTTAGCTGAACTTTACCTTCCAACAAAATCATCTGAACACTATTATCATGCTGACTGATCATTTATATTCATGATGATTGCTTGTGTTTATACTTATTAAACCTAAAAGTAAAATATATAGCTATATCACTTATGTCCATTGTAAAATTAGGAGTTAATGATCTCATATTTGATAATGTATTTCCATACAAGTGGCATCATTATAAGAAAATGTACTTTGTAAAATGAAAATTCATATAAGCTATACTTATCTAAAAACATAAAAACCTTTCTTGAATGATATCAGCAAAAATCAAGCACAAAGTTTAAAATATTTATAGTATATATATTTATCTTTACAAAATTAAAAATAATTACCACGTGTGAGGGCTTCACTGTCGGCTTAGCTGGTAAAGAACCTTCCTGTCAAAGCAGGAGATGCAAGAGACCTGGATTAGATCCCTGGGATGAGAAGATCCCCTGGAGATAGAAATGGCAATCCGCTCCAGTATTCTTGACTGGAAAATTTCACGGACAGAGGACCCTGGTGGACTACAGTTCATGGGGGCACAAAGAATCAGATACAAATTAGCATGCACAGACATACACATGTGTTAACAAAAAAATCCCATTAAATTAATTGATACCTATATATAAAAATGGAGGGGAAGTAACACAAATGTCCATAAATGGAATGAATTTATAAATAAAATGTAGTACAGGCTTACAAAGGAACATTGCTCATTCTTAAAATGGAATGAAATTCTGAAACGTGTTCAGTTCAGTTCATTCCAGTAGCTCAGTCGTGTCTGACTCTATACAACCCCACAGACCACAGCACGCCTATCCATCACCAACACCTGGAGTTTACCCAAACTCATGTCCATTGAGTCGGTGATGCCATCCAACCATCTCATCCTCTGTTGTCCCCTTCACCTCCTGCCTTCTATCTTTCCCAGCATGAGGGTCTTTTCAAATAAGTTAGCTTTTTGTATCAGGTGGCCAAAGTATTGGAGTTTCAGCTTCAGCATCACTTCTTCCAATGAATATTCGGAACTGATTTCATTTAGGATGGACTGGTTGGATCTCCTTGCAGTCCAAGGGACTCTCAAGAGTCTTCTCCAGCACCACAGTTCAAAAGCACCAATTCTTCGGCACTCAGCTTTCTTTATAGTCCAACTCTCACATACATACATGACTACTGGAAAAACCATAGCCTTGACAAGATGGCCCTTTGTTGATAAAGTAATGTCTGCTTTTTTTTTATTTTTTTTTTATTTTTAAACTTTACACTATTGTATTGGTTTTGCCAAACATCAAAATGAATCTGCCACAGGTATACATGTGTTCCCTATCCTGAACCCTCCTCCCTCCTCCCTCCCCATACCATCCCTCTGGGTCGTCCCAGTGCACCAGCCCCAAGCATCCAGTATCATGCATTGAACCTGGACTGGCGATATGCTGTCTAGGTTGTTATAACTTTCCTTCCAAGGAGTAAGCGTCTTTTTAATTTCATGGCTGCAACCACCATCTGCAGTGATTTTGGAGCCCCTCAAAAATAAAGTCAGCCACTGTTTCCACTGTTTTCCCATCTATTTGCCATGAAGTGATGGGACCAGATGCCATGATCCTAGTTTTCTGAATGTTGAGCTTTAAGTCAACTTTTTAACTCCTCTTTCACTTTCATCAAGAGGCTCTTTAATTCTTCTTCATTTTCTGTCATAAAGGTGGTGTCATTTGCTTATCTGAAGTTATTGATATTTCTCCTGGCAATCTTGATTCCAGCTTGTGCTTCATGCAGCCCAGGCTTTTTCATGATGTACTCCACATATAAGTTAAATAAGTAGGGTGACAATATATAGCCTTAACATACTCCTTTCCCTATTTGGAACCAGTCTGTTGTTCCATGTTCTAACTGTGGCTTCCTGACCTGCATACAGATTTCTCAAGAAGCAGATGAGGTGGTCTGCTCTTCCCATCTCTTGAAGAATTGTCCACAGTTTATTGTGATCCACACAGTCATGTTACAGCATGGACAACCTGTGAGGGTATTATGATAAGGGAAAGAAGATAATCAAAAAGAAAATAAAAATGTGATTTATCTATTATTCCTAGAATAGTCAAATGTATAGAGATAGAAAGTAGACCAGTGATTTCCAGGAACTGATTAGAAGGGGCAATGGATAATTATTGTTATTGTTTAATTGTTAATAGTTTCAGTTGGAAATGATGTAGAGTCTGGGGATTAATATTGGTGATGGATTCACAACAATATGGGAGTACTTAATTCCACTGTATTGATAGTATACTTAAGTTAATTTTAGAAACTTGCCAAACCCCTGCAGTCACTGAATTACCCATTAAATTGTAAACAATTTTAAAGTTCTATCAACCTTGAACAATAAAAGTAATGAAAACAATGAAAAATAAGACTTCAACTTAAAAATATAAGTTATGATATTTTGAGGTCCTTCAGAAGAATGATACTGAGGGCTATAATTAGGATTGCATATAGTTATTAGTGGTTCAGACTGATTATTAGAGATATGACCGTACGTAGATCACTAAGCTTTGGAAAATGAAATATGTTTGACAAATAGAAATTGTATTTTCATGATATTTAACTTTAAAACAACTGGCTAAAACCCTTCAGTGTAATGCTGCCAGTACAATTATGATGTTCAAGCAACAGAATAAAGGATTGAATGAGCCTTTTGCAATAACTTTCTCCTTCTTAATTGCAGTCTAGTATGGGATGGATGTAAAAAGTGGGGGTAAAAGGAGTAACCGTGGAAGAAGTGGACTCCTTCTGCCATATAACTTCATCGAATCACAGCTTATCTTTGAAGCTGAATTAGCGTCCTTAGTCCTGCAGTTATTGTTGCATTTATTCAACTAGCTATTAATAGAACAGTTTTGGTTCCAGGATTTCAGAGATAGAAATCCTTTTAAGAACTTAAATCCTCCTGAAACTTAAGGAGAAATTAATTTAGCTCTGTGTTAAAACATGAAACATAAAAACATGAGTTTGAGCAAGCTCTGGGAGTTGGTGATTGACAGAGAAGCCTGGTGTGCTGCAGTCCATTGGGTTGCAAAGAGTCAGACACAACTGAGTGACTGAACTTACGTAAAGAAATAAGAAGCTTTATTTATTTACTTTTCTTTATGCAGTAAAGTTTGCATTTCTGAGACTTTGCAGGTAAAACTTCTCCCTACGCAAAATGCCCTTTCATTTATGAAAGTTTGCATTTAGTATTATAGGGTTACTTTGGGAAGAAATATTGTAAGCAGATCATTATTGATTTCAATGTATAGCTTGGCAAATTTGAAGTAAATGCACTAACAATTGCAAATTATGTTTCCATTTGCAGACTCAGTTCTTCCATGGCCTAGGCATAAAAATATAAGTCCTCTTATTTTGAAAGTAAAAATGCCTTTAAAGTTTAATCAGTATCAAAAATTATTGGATTTTAGTGTGTTTCAATATATTTTAGTATGTTTTTTATATGTAATTATCATCTATTTCTCCATTTGCAGTATCACTCTTGTTTGAAATCATGGAAAACTGGAATATCACTGCAGATTTCATTCTCCTAGGTCTCTTTAACCACACAGGAGCCCACCAATTTCTCTTTGTGTTGGTTCTTATAATTGCCTTCACCTCCCTGGTTAGCAATGCCCTCATGCTTCTCCTGATTCTCCTGGACCCCCGTCTCCACAGGCCCATGTATTTCCTCCTGAGCCAACTCTCCCTCATGGACCTGATGCTGATTTCCGCCATTGTGCCCAAAATGGCCATTGACTATTTGACCGGCAGGAAGTTCATCTCCCCTGCTGGCTGTGGGTTCCAGATCTTCTTCTTCCTCACTTTAGGAGGGGGTGAGTGCTTCCTCTTAGCAGCCATGTCCTATGACCGCTATGTTGCTATTTGCCATCCACTGAGATACCCAGTCCTCATGAGTTGGAAAGTATGCCTCAGTATGATTTTGGGGTCTTGGTTCCTTGGTGCAGTTGATGGACTCATGCAGGCTGCTGCTACCCTGAACT
Source organism: Bos taurus (assembly GCF_002263795.3). Taxonomy (NCBI): domain Eukaryota; kingdom Metazoa; phylum Chordata; class Mammalia; order Artiodactyla; family Bovidae; genus Bos; species Bos taurus. Next base: position 41,473,016 of record NC_037334.1, read on the forward strand.
TCTCATTTTGCAGCACACGTGAGATTGATCACTTCTTTTGTGAGGCCCCCACTCTTGTGCGTTTGGCTTGTGCTGACACTTCTGTCTTTGAGTATGTCATGTACATCTGCTGTGTGTTAATGCTCCTGATCCCCATTTCCCTCATCTTGATTTCCTATAGTCTCATCCTTGCTGCTGTTCTCCACATGCATTCTAATGAAGCCCGCAAGAAGGCATTTGCCACCTGCTCCTCCCACCTGTCTGTGGTGGGACTCTTTTTTGGAGCTGGCATTTTTACCTACATGAGACCTAAATCCTATAAGTCAGCTAACTACAATAAGGTTGTGTCAGTGTACTATACTATTTTCACCCCTGTGCTGAACCCCCTCATCTATAGTGTGAGGAACAGTGAGGTCAAGGGAGCTCTGCAAAAGTGTATGAATAGATGTGCTGCCTATGAATAAGATTACGTTGACTTGCCCTAGAGTTCAAGGCTGTGCAAAGTGATTATACAAGATTTCCTTGAGAGAAGTTACATACACATTATATCTGTAACTGTTATTTCTGTTGTACTTTGAAATGGAAATAGACATCTAGCTTTGGATACTTTACTAAACTGTCCTCAACAAATTAGATTACTGGTTATTAAAATCTGTTGATCACAAATCTTTATTCAAATGTTCCTACATCCCCCTTCACAATAAATACTTGTTGAAAGAATGAGTAGTCAAGCAATATTGAAGTTTTTTTTTTTTTAAATTGAGGTATAACTTATGAACCCTAGAAAACTCACATGTTTAGGCTAACTTTCAACTAGTTTCAATAGTACCTGCACTTATAGCTTACACCCAGTACCAAGAGACAAAACTTTCATGAGACTAGAAATGTCCCACATTTCCTTTTCTAGTGAAGTCACTCAACCCAGAAACAAATACTGGTCTGATTCACATCTCTAACAATTAGTTTAATCTATACTAGAATTTAATATCAATGAAACTGTGCAGTAGGTATTTTTCTTGTATCTTAAGCCTTTCTTTTAATTGCTATATTTTTAAATATTCTTATACAACTTTACACTATCAGCATTTTAGTTTTTTCTTTGCTAAGTAGTACTTTCTTATTGGTATGTATCAATATTTACTTATGTACTATTTTGTTGATAGACAACTGGGTTATATTTTCAGTGTGGGATTCTTATGACTAAAATTGCTATTATCCCTTTCTGTCTATGACCATATGTGTTTACTTTTTGTAGCTGCATTAATACCTTTTTAGTAACTTGTTTTTGATGTGGATATTTGATTTTAAACTCTTGCCAGCAGAGCACATGAGCAGCAGTTGCTCCAAACTGGCCACAGTTGGGTATTATTAATGCTAACATTTTTGTCTGTCTTATTTAATGTAACTCATTTTGTTTTAATTTGTATTTCCCTAATGTGTAATGATGCTGCAGACTTTTGCATTAGCTTATTGCCTATTTATATGTCTTCCTTTGTTAATGGTTCATTCAATCTTTGAAAAAAAAAAAGAAAATAACATTTTGAAATTTCTAAAGTTACATAATTTTATTGTTTACTGATAGATGACACATGATGTTCGTAAGAATATTTGAAATTTTTAAATAAAATCATATCACATTTTGATAGATGGTTAAATGCTATTTGCAATGGATAGATATTTTAGATAATGGTTTTAGTTCTTTTCTATGTATAGGAAGAGGCAAAAATTCAATTCATAAAATTTTTTCCTGAAACAAATCTGAGGGCCAGTTCTAACAGTTTTCTACAAGCTCAAGATTCCACATCCTGATCTTCACCCTGAATTCCTTTCAGGGTGTATTTAGGTCAGCAACTGCAGTGGTTAATAACTTGTACAATAGGATGGTGAGAAAATGTCTTTATTTTATAATCTCCTCCCTTTTGGTTTTACTTTGACCAAATTTTGGAAGGCATTTTTGGACCAGTTTTTCTCACAGTGGTAGGACTGCTTATGCCCAGATCAGCTAAGGATTTTGTTGATAGATCACTCAATGAGCTATTATTGGATTAGGCTCTTTTAACAGTGTAGCCAAATGCTTCTGGACTTCTTATCTTCCTCTTATGGTCCAGGAAATGGTTCTCTTTGTTGCTTCTTCCTATATTTAGAGTTACAATATTACAATCATTGATCATATACAACCACTACTACTAAGTCACTTCAGTCGTGTCCGACTCTGTGCGACCCCATAGACAGCAGCCCACTAGGCTCCCCCCGTCCCTGGGATTCTCCAGGCAAGAACACTGGAGTGGGTTGCCATTTCCTTCTCCAGTGCATGAAAGTGAAAAGTGAAAGTGAAGTCACTCAGTCATGTCTGACTCTTTGTGACCCCATGGACTGCAGCCTACCAGGCTCCTCTGTCCATGGGATTTCCCAGGCAAGAGTACTGGAGTGGGGTGCCATTACCTTCTCCAATATACAACCAAATATTTGATCAATTGTATCAAGCCACTAATTATCATTATTTTTATCAAAGACTCAGCCACACATTTGGTAATGCAAACAATTTTAATAAAGTAGAATACAACCAATAGAGCTAGTAAAATTAATAGGGTCATAAGAAAGTACTTAAGCTAAGAACTTCTATTAGATATGGCCCAGTATCTCCCAGCCATATATTCCACTCTTTTTTGCACCAATCACTATCTTTAAGGGAAACAATATTTTGGTATTGTACACAACCCCTTCATGGATCACAGCCTTGTTATGGTGGAAGGGCTTGTGTAATTCAATAAAGCTAAGAGTCATGTTATGCAGGACCACCCAAGATGAACAGGTCATAGTGAAGGGTTCTGACAAAATGTGATCATTTTGGAAGAGGAAATGGCAGATGACACCAGTGTTCTTGCCTGGAGAACCTCATGAACAGTATGAAAAGGCAAAAGAGATATGACATTGGATGATAAGCCTCCCAGGTTGGAAGGTGTATGATATGCTACTGAGAAAGAGCAGACACAATTACTAACTATTGATAGCTCCAGAAAGAATGAGGTGGCTGGGTCAAAGTGGAAATAGCCCTCATTGTGGAGATGTCTGGTAGTAAAAAGTAAAGCCCAATGCTGTAAAGAATAATATTGCATAGTAATCTTTAATGTTAGGTCCATGAATCAAGGTAAATTTGATGTGGTCAAGAAGGAGATGGCAAGACTGAACATTGACATATTAGGAATCAGTGAACTAAAATGGATTGGAATAGCAAATTTAATTCAGATGGCCATTATATCTAATACTATGGCAAGAATCTGTTAGAAGAAATGGAGTAGCCCTCACAGTCAAAAAAGATTCCAAAATGCAGTGACTAAGACACCATGCTCCCAGTACAGAAGACCTGGTTTTGATTCCTGGTCAGAGAACTAGATCCCACATGCTGCAACCAAAATGCACTACTTGGGCACAATCTCAAAAAACAAACAAAACAAACAAACAAAAAAAACTTGGTTCATTTCCAAGGCAAACCATTCAGTATCTCAGTAATCAAATAGCCACACTAAAAACAAGTTACTAAAAAGCTATTCATGCAGCTACCAAAAATCTTCAGCCAACAATGCTGAAGAAGCTGGAGTTGACCATTTCCTTGAAGACCTACAACACCTTCTAAAACTAACAGAATAAAAGATGTCCTTTTCATCATAGTGAATTGGAATGCAAAACTAGGAAGTCAAGAGACACCCAGAATAACAGGAAAAGTTGGCATTGGAGTATAAAATGAAGCAAGGCAAAGGCTAACAGAGTTTTGTCAAAAGAACACATTGGTCATAGTCACTGGTCATTGGACGTGAATAAATATCAACATCTTAGGAATCAGTGAACCAAAAAGCATCTACTTCTTTTTCACACTAAAGCCTTTGTATGGGTCATAACAAACTGTGGAAAACTCTTCAAGAGATGGGAATACCAGACCATCTTACCTGTCTCCTCAGAAAACTGTATGCATGTCAAGAAGCAAGTTAGAACCTTAGGTGGAAAAACTGACTGGTTCAAAATTTTGAAAGTAGTATGACAAGGTTGTATATTGTCAACCTGTTTAACTTAAATATAGAACACATTATGTGAAATACTGGACTGGATGAGTTACAAGCTAGAATCAAGATTGCCAAGAGAAATAGTAACAACCTCGGATGTGCAGAAGATATTACTCTAATGGCAAAAAGCAAAGAGGAACTAAAGAGCCTCTTGATGAGTGTGAAAGAGGAGGTGAAAAAGTCAGCTTAAAGCTGAATATTAAAAACAAACAAACAAACAAAAAACAAACTGGCATATGACCCAATCACTTCATGCAAATAGAAGGAATAAAGGTGAAAGCAATGACAGATTTCCTCTTCTTGGATTCTAAAGTCACTGTGGATGGTGACTGCAGCCATGAAATTAGAAGATGACTGTTTTTTGGAAGGAAAGCTATGACAAACATAGTGTATTAAAAAGCAAAGACATCACTTTGTTGGAAAAGGTCCATATAATCAAGGCTATGATCTTTCCAGTAGTCATGTACAAATCTGAGAGTTGGATCATAAAAAATGCAGAGTGCTGAAGAATGTGCTTTTGAACTGTGGTGCTGGAGAAGATTCCTGAGAGTCCTTTGGACAGCAAAGAGATCAAAATAGTCAATTTTAAAGGAAATCAACCCTGAATATTCACTGGAAGGACTGATGCTGAAGCTCCAATATTTTGGTCACCTGATCCAAAGAGACAATTCATTGGAAAAGACTCTGATGCTGGGAAAGATTGAAGGCATAAGGAGAAGACAATAACAGAGGATGAGATCATTGGAGGGCATCACTGATTCAATGGTCATGAACTGTAAGAGATGGAGAGGGACAGGAAAGCCTGGCATGCTGCAGTCCATGGAGTCATAAAGAGTCGGGCATGACTGATGACGGAACAACAACAACAACAACATGCATACAAATTGTTGCTGTTGAGTTGTTAATCATGTCTGACTCTTGTGATTTCAAGGACTGTAGCCTGCCAAGCTCCTCTGTCCATGGGATTTCCCAGGCAGAAATACTAAAGAGTGGGTTGCCATTTCCTTCTCCAAGGGATCTTTCCCACCCAAGGATGGAAACAATGTCTCTTAAACTGGCAGGTGGATTCTTTACCACTGAGCCATCAGGAAAGCCCACGCATATATATAGGGGCATGAAAATATATAAACAACTATTAACAGACATAAAGGGATAAATTAATAATAATAGAAGGGAAATTTAACACCCCACTTACATCAGTGTAATCAGAGAGTGTGATTTCTCCAGCTCCATAAATCTTGCTCAAGACTGTTTTGGCTCTTCTGTGCAAAAAGGCCATTGATAATTTGATAGGGATTACACTGAATCTCTTGGATTGGCCTGGGTAGTATAGTCATTTTAATAAATTGATTCTTTTAATTCAAGAGCAAGATATATTTTTTTAACTTTTTAATTTATATTAGAGTACTGTTGATTAAAAATACTGTCATAGTTTCAGGTGTACAGCAAAGTGACTCAGTTATACATATACATGTATCTTTTTTTTTTCCAAATTATTTTTCCATTTAGGATGTTACATAATATTGAGGAGAGTTCTTTTTCTTATCCAGCTGCAATGCGGGGCACCTGGGCTCGATCCCTGGGTTGGGAAAATCCCCTGGACAAGGAAAAGGCTACCCACTCTAGTATTCTAGCTTTGGGTCACAAAGAGTTGGACAGGACTGAGTGACTTTCACTTTCACTTTCTCACACAATCGGTCCCTGTTGGTTATCCATTTTAAATATAGCAGTGTGTGCATGTCAGTTCCACACTCCCTAACAATTCCTTCCCCCACCCTTCCTGTATAGTAAGCATAAGTTTTTTCTCTATGAGTCTGAGTCGGCTTATGTTTTGTAAATCTGTTTACTTGCATCACTTTTTTAGATTCTGCATGTAAGTAATATAACATATGATATTTCTCTTTCTCTGAATTCACTCAGTATGACAGGTATTTTGACTGATGTGAGGTGCTATCTCATTGTAGTTTTGATTCACATTTCTATAATAATTATTGATGTTGAAAATCTTTCCATGTGCTTATTGGCCATCTGTATATCTTTGGAGAAATGTCTAAGTCTTCTGCCCACTTTTTGATTGGGTGGTTTGTTCTGATTATATTAAGCTGTTTATAAATTTTGACAGAGAAGGCAATGGCAACCTGCTCCAGTACTCTTACCTGGAAAATCCCATGGATGGAGGAGCCTGGTAGGCTACAGTCCATGGGGTCACGAAGAGTCAGACACGACTGAGCGACTTCACTTTCACTTTTCACTTTCATGCATTGGAGAAGGAAATGGCAACCCATTCCAGTATTCTTGCCTGGGAGAATCCTAGGGACAGAGGAGCCTGTTGGGTTGCCGTCTACAGAGTCACACAGAGTCGGACGTGACTGATGTGACTTAGCAGCTGCAGCATAAATTTTGAAGACTAATCCTTTGTCAGTCACATCAGTTCCAAATGTTTTCTCCCATTTTTTGGATTGTCTTTTCATTTTGCTTATGGTTCCCTTTGTTGTGCAAAAGCTTTATAGATTATTGGAACAGGATAGAAAGTAAATTAATCTACTACAAAACATGCAAGGCTATACAATTAGAGAAAGAAAATCTCTTCAATAAATGGTGCTGGGAAAACTGAACAGCTACATGCAAAACAATGATATTAATTAGAATACTCTAATACCATACACACAGAAAATTATTTAAAATAGATTAATAACCAAAATGTGAGACTGGATCTATCAAACACTTAAAGGAAAACATAGGCAGAATACTCTCTGACATAAATCTCAGCAATATCTTTTCTGACCCATGTCATGGAATAGTAGAAATACATACAATAAGCTCAAGAGTACAGTGTATATGTCCATCTGTTTTTCTCACCTTCAATTTCTTCATCAGCATCTTATAGTTTTCAGAATATAGTACTTTTGCCTTATATATGTTCATTCTTAGGTATTTATTCTTTTTGATGCAATAGTATTCTTGATTTCTCACTATGATAGCTTGATGTTATTGTATACAAATGCAGCAGATTTCTGTATATTCATTTACTTATGTATATTTATTTTTTATCCAGTTACTTTGCTGAATTAATGAATTGCTTTTGAACTGTGGTGTTGGAGAAGACTCTTGAGAGTCCCTTGGACTGCAAGGAGATCCAACCAGTCCATTCTAAAGGAGACCAGTCCTGGGTGTTCATTGGAAGGACTGATGCTAAAGCTGAAACTCCAATACTTTGGCCACCTCATGCAAAGAATTGACTCATTGGAAAAGACTCTGATGCTGGGAAGGATTGAGGGCAGGAGGAGAAGGGGACAACAGAGGATGAGATGGCTGGATGGCATCACTGACTCGATGGGCATGAGTTTCAGTGAACTCCGGGAGTTGGTGATGGACAGGGAGGCCTGGCATGCTGTGATTCACGGGGTTGCAAAGAGTTGGACTGAGCGACTGAACTGAACTGAACTGAGTAGTTTCTAGTAATATGATTTTCTATGTATATTATTATGTCATCTACAAACAGTGACAGTTTTATGTCTTTTCCAATTTGGATTCACTTTGTTTCTTTTTAGCTCCAAAACTATGTTGAATCAAAGTAGAGAGATTATGTATTCTTGTCTTGTCTCTGTCTGAGTATAGAGGAAATGCTCATCCTGTTGAGCATGATGTTAGCTGTGAGTTTGTCATACATGGTCTTTATCATACTGCGATATATTCCACTTATGCCCATGCTCTGGAGAGTATTTAGCATGAATGTGTTGCATTATTATTTTTTTTAATTTTATATATTGAAATGATCATATGGATTTATCCTTCAGTTTGTTAAGGTGGGTGTCACATTGAATTATTTGTGGATATTGAAAAAAAACTTGCATCTCTGGGATAAATCCCACTTGATCATGGTGTACAAGCCTTTTAATATATATTGGAATTGATTTGTTCATATTTTGTGAGGAGTTTTGTACCTATATTTATCAGTCATTGGCATGTGATTTTCTTCTTTTTGTTGGGTAGTTTTGTCTGGTTTTGGTATCATGGTGATGGCAGTCTAAGAATGAGTTTGGAAGTTTCCTTTCCTCTGCACATTTTGAAACAGTTTCAGAAATATAGCTGTTAACTATTCTCTAAATGTGAAATTCACCTGCAAAATCATCTTGTCCTGGTCTTTTGTTTGTTGGGAGATTTTAAATTCCTAATTTAATTTCAGTACTGTTAATATGCTATCTAGGTTGATCATAACTTTCCTTCCAAGGAGTAAGCATCTTTTAATTTCATGGCTGCAGTCATCATCTGCAGTGATTTTTGAGCCCAGAAAAGTAAAGTCTGACACTGTTTCCCCATCTATTTCTCATGAAGTGATGGGGCCAGATACTATGATCTTCGTTTTCTGAATGTTGAGCTTTAAGCCAACTTTTTCACTCTCCACTTTCACTTTCATCCAGAGGCTTTTGAGTTCCTCTTCACTTTCTGCCATAAGGTGGTGTCACCTGCATATCTGAGGTTATTGATATTTCTCCCGGCAATCTTGATTCCAGCTTGTGTTTCTTCCAGTCCAGCACTTCTCATGATGTACTTTGCATAGAAGTTAAATTATTTGGAAGGAATGATGCTAAAGCTGAAACTCCAGTACTTCGGCCACCTCATGTGAAGAGCTGACTCATTGGAAAAGTCTCTGATGCTGGGAGGGATTGGGGGCAGGAGGAGAAGGGGACGACAGAGGATGAGATGGCTGGATGGCATCACTGACTCGATGGACGTGAGTCTGAGTGAACTCCAGGAGTTGGTGATGGACAGGGAGGCCTTGTGTGCTGTGATTCATGGGGTCACAAAGAGTAGGACACGACTGCGTGACTGAACTTAACTGAACTGAACTGTTAATAGGTCTGTTCCAATGTTTTCTATTTTTTTTGTGGTTCAGTCATGCAAGATGACACATTTGATAAAATTTTCCATATTTTCTAGCTTGTTCATTTTATTGGCATATAGTTTCTCAAAGTTGTCTCTAATAATTCTTTGTATTTCTGTGGTGTTGATTGCAGATTTCCTTCTAATTTCTGATTTTATTTATTTGTGCCTTCTCCCCTTTTTCATTCAGGGAGTCTGGCTAAATGTTTATCTGTTCTGTTTATCTTTTCAAAACTAGCTTTTAATTTTATTAAAATTTTTCTATTGTGTTTTTTAGTCTCAGTGTCATTTATTTTTGCTTGGATCATTGTGATTTCTTCTCTTATACTAAATTTGGCTTATGTTTTTTCTTCTTTCTCTATTTGCTTTAGTCATAAGGTTAGGTTGTTTATTTGAGATATTTCTTATTTTCTTAGGTAAACTTGCTTTGATGGCAGCTTTCTATATTTAGGCTCACTGAATTTAGGAAAGCAACTTATGAATAATATGAGGACATAATGAAGAAATGCAAAATATTTAAAAGTGCTAACAAAAATGAGTTTGTAGATTATCATAACAGATCAAAAAAAACAGAGGGCTTCAACAGCACTGAAACAAGCAGGAAAAGAAAAGTCTGGGGAAATTATCTGGTCAAAGGAGAAAAACGAAAAGAACTAAGAATGAAAGCAAATAAAGAAAGCTTGAGGCTGGGGGATGGTCCCAGGATGGCAGGGGGAATAGGATGGGGAGACCACTTTCTCCCCCACAAATGCATCAAAAGATCATTTGAGTGCTGAGCAACTTCCAGAAAGCAACTTCTGAACACTGACAGAGGACATCAGGCACTCAGAAAAGCAGCCCATTCTCTTTGAAAGGAGGTAGGACAAAATATAAAAGACAAAAAAAGAGACAAAAGAGTTAGGGATGGAGACCCGTCCTGAGGAGGGAGTTGTGAAGGAGGAGAAATTTCCAAACAGTAGGGAACCCTCTCACAGGCAGATCTGTGGGGAGTTTTGGAATCTCAGAGGGCAACATAACTGGGAGAGAAAAAAAAATAAAAGAAATCCACAGAATATGTGCCTAACCACAACTGCCAGCAGAGAAGTAGCCTGGACACTCATGTCCACCACCAGTAAGCAGGGGCTGGACAGGGAGGTGTGGGTTGCATAATAAGTGCTTAGGGTAAGGACTAGGCCTGAATGCCCTGAGGACCATCTAAGGGAGTTAACGTGACATAGCAACCCAAATAATGGGATTGCCAGAGAGAGAAAGAAAAAAAAAAAAAGAACTTTCCAGTGAAAGGCTCTAACACAAAGCCTGGCCTGCTCACAGAACAAAGAATTGACCGAATACCAAAGGAGAGCTAGCCAGCTGCATACAAGGCCCTTACCCCCCACCAAAGGCAGAGAGGCAAGTGTGTGACAGCCAGAGCCAGAAGACGAGGGGCTGCTCCAATCTTGGTCCCAGAGACTGGCATCCTCCACCAAACTGTGAACAGGCTCCCAGTTACTAACCACTTTCTCCTGGGATCGTGGATAGTTGACACCTGCCAGGAGGGTCACAACCTGAGATCAGCTCCCCAAAGGAGACACATGGCACACCTGGGAAACCGAGCGACCAGGACTGGGGTGGTGATTAAGACACACAGCCCACCTGGGACAGTTCACTTGCCATACACCTGGTTGTCTGAGCTTCTCAGACCTGGAAAGGGCACAAAATGTATGCCCAACCAAATCTGTGCCCTTGTGGAGTACCCAAGAGCCTGAGTGGCTTAGACCTGGGAAGTGCATGAAATGCAGGACCTGTTTTGAACAGCGCCCCTATAGAGAACCCTGGAGCCTGAGCAGTGTAGACCCAGGAAACACACACTGCCTTGAGCTGGGGCCAACCCAGTGTGGTCCATACACTGTGAGCACTCCCCATACACGCCAGCGATATTTGTTTTCAGTGTCCGCTCCTCCCCACAACACAACTGAACAAGGAGCCTAAGAAGATGATCACCTTCGTCCGCTTGTGTTAGATCAGAAATTAGACATTGAAGAGACTTGCAAACAGAGGAAAGGCAAAACAAATGAAGAAGAGGGAACCACTCTGGAAGTGACAGGTGTAACAGATTAAAACCTTGTAGTTAACATTGACTAAGGGTTGGAGGCGGCCAATGGACCTCAAGAACAAGTATAAGCTTGTACTTCTCTGAAACTGAACTGACCCCACACTGCCCTCAAGAGCTCCAGAGAACTTCCTAGATTTATTTTTGCTATTAACTTTTTAATTTTAAAAAAAATTTAAGTTCTTTATTACTCCTTTAATTTTCATTTTTATAACCTACTATTACCTTGCAAAAAAAGACCCTGTTTTAAAGCAAATCTCATATATATATTTTCTATAATTTTTTGTTTTGTATTTTTAATACTGTATTTTTGAGAGCCTAACCTCTACTCTCATGATGTACTCTGCATATAAGTTAAATAAGCAGGATGACAATATACAGCCTTGATGTACACCTTTTCCTGTTTGGAACCAGTCTGTTGTTCCATGTCCAGTTATAACTGTTGCTTCCTGACCTGCATACAAGGCTCTCAAAAGGCAGGTCAGGTTTTCTGGTATTCCCATCTCTTTCAGAATTTTCCACAGTTTATTGTGATTGACACAGTCAAAGGTTTTGGCATAGTCAATAAAACAGAAATAGATCTTTTTCTGGAAATCTCTTGCTTTTTCAATGATCCAGTGGATGTTGGCAATTTGATCTGTGGTTCCTCTGCCTTTTCTAAACCAGCTTGAACATTTGGAAGTTCACGGTTCACGTTTTGCTGAAGCCTGGCTTGGAGAATTTTGAGCATTACTTTACTAGCCTGTGAGATGAGGAAAATCATTGGCAGTTTGATCGTTCTTTGGCATTGCCTTTCTTTGGGCTTGGAATGAAAACTGACCTTTTCCAGTTCTGTGGCCTCTGCTGAGTTTTCCAAATTTGCTGGCATATTGAGTGCAGCACTTTCACAGCATCATCTTTCAGGATTTGAAGTAGCTCAACTGGAATTCCAATGCCTCCACTAGCTTTATTTGTAGTGATGCTTCCTAAGGCCCACTTGACTTCACATTCCAGGATGTCTGGCTCTAGGTGAGTGATCACGTCATCATGATTATCTGGGTTGTGAAGGTCTTTTTTTTTACAGTTCTTCTGTGTATTCTTGCCACCTCTTCTTAATATCTTCTGCTTCTGTTAGGTCCATACCATTTCTGTCCTTTATCGAGCCCATCTTTGCATGAAATGTTCCCTTGGTCTCTCTAATTTTCTTGAAGATATCTCTAGTCTTTCCTAGATTGTTTCTCAATTGTTTTCCTCTATTTCTTTGCATTTGTCACTAAGGAAGGCTACCTTATCTCTCCTTGCTCTTCTTTGAACTCTGTCTTCAAATGGGTATATCTTTCCCTTTATCCTTTGCTTTTCACTTCTCTTCTTTTCATAGCTAATTGTAAGGCCTCCTCAGACAGCCATTTTGCTTTTTAGCATTTTTTTCCCCCTTGGGGATGGTCTTGATCCCTGTCTCTTGTACAATGCCATGAACATCCATCCATAGTTCATCAGGCACTCTGTCTATCAGATCTAGTCCCTTAAATCTATTTCTCACCTCCACTGTATAATCATAAGGGATTTGATTTAGGTCATACCTGAATGACCTAGTGGTTTTCCCCACTTTCTTCAATTTAAGTCTGAATTTGGCAATAAGGAGTTCATGATCTGAGCCACAGTCAGCTCTCCCAGTCTTGTTTTTGCTCACTGTATAGAGCTACTCCATCTTCGACTGCAAAGAACATAATCAATCTGATTTTGGTGTTGGCCATCTGATGTCCATGTGTAGAGTCTTCTCTTGTGTTGTTGGAAGAGGGTGTTTGCTATGACCAGTGCATTCTCTTGGCAACACTCTATTAGCCTTTGCCCTGCTTCATTCTGTACTCCAAGGCCAAATTTGCCCATTACTCCAGGTGTTTCTTGACTTCCTATTTTTTCATTCCAGTCCCCTATAATGAAAAGAACATCTTTTGGCGGGTGTTAGTTCACAACCACCCTAAAGCTCACTACTGTACACTTCATTAAACTCCAGAGAGAAGAGATACAGCTCCACCCATCAGAACACAGATGCAAGCTCCTCTAACCAGGAAACCTTGACAACCCACTAGTCCAACCCCACCCACAGGGAGCAGGCTCCACAATAAAGAGGAACCGTGAACTTCCAGCCTACAGAAAGGGCACCCCAAACAGAGCAATCTTAAAAAATGAAAAGGCAGAGAAATGTTCAGCAGGTAAAAGAACATGATAAATTCCCACCAAACCAAACAAAAGAGGAGGAGATAGACAATCTACCTGAAAAAGAATTCAGAATAATGATAGTACAGAAGATCCGAAATCTTGAAAACAAAATGGAGTTGCAGATAAATAGACTAGAGACAAGGATTGTGAAGATACAAGGAATGTTTAACAAGGACCTAGAAGAAATAAAGAAGAGTCAATCAATAATGAATAATGCAATAAATAATGTCAAAAGCACTCTGGATGGAACCAACAGTAGAATAACTGAGGCAGAAGATAGGATAAGTGAGGTGGAAGATATAATGATAGAAATAAATGAAGCAGAGAGGAAAAAAGGAAAAATAATTAAAAGAGATAAGGACAACTGCTGAGACCTTTGGGGCAATGTTAGGAATCATAGGAGTCCCAGAAGAAGAAGACAAAAAGAAAGGGCATGAGAAAATACTTGAGGAGATAATAGTTGAAAACTTCTCTAAAATGGGGAAGGAAATAGACACCCAAATCCAAGAAACCCAGAATCCTAAACAGAATAAACCCAAGGCAAAACACTCCAAGACACATATTAATCAAACTAACAAAGATCAAACACAAAGAGCAAATATTAAAAGCAGCAGGGGAAAGCAACAAATAACATAAAATAGCACATCAAAGGAAACTATTAGCAAGGTGAAAAGACAGCCTTCAGAATGGGAGAAAATAATAGCAAATGAAGCAACCGATAAACAACTAATCTCAAAAATATACAAGCAACTCCTACAGCTCAACTCCAGAAAAATAAACGACCCAATCAAAAAATGGGCCAAAGAACTAAATAGACATTTCTCCAAAAAAGACATACAGATGGCTAACAAACACATGAAAAGATGCTCAACATCACTCATTATCAGAGAAATGCAAATCAAAACCACTATGAGGTACCATTTCACACCAGTCAGAATGGCTGCGATCCAAAAGTCTACAAGCAATAAATGCTGGAGAGGGTGTGGAGAAAAGGGAACCCTCTTACACTGTTGGTGGGAATGCAAACTAGTACAGCCACTATGGAGAACAGTGTGGAGATTCCTTAAAAAACTGGAAATAGAACTGCCTTATGATCCAGCAACCCCACTGCTGGGCATACACACTGAGGAAACCAGAAGGGAAAGAGACACGTGTACCCCAATGTTCATCGCAGCACTGTTTATAATAGCCAAGACATGGAAGCAACCTAGATGTCCATCAGCAGATGAATGGATAAGAAAGCAGTGGTACATATACACAATGGAGTATTACTCAGCCATTAAAAAGAATACATTTGACTCCGTTCTAATGAGGTGGATGAAACTGGAGCCTATTATACAGAGTGAAGTAAGCCAGAAGGAAAAACATAAATACAGTATACTAACGCATATATATGGAATTTAGAAAGATGGTAACAATAACCCGGTGTACGAGACAGCAAAAGAGACACATGGAATAATGGAGAAGCAATGAACTGAAAAATCAGTAGAACCCATAAGCACGATTAACAGCTGATTTTTTGGGGAAACAGTAGAAAACTACTCATATAATAGGATCCATAAGATACAGCTGATTTCAGTAGAAACTCTTCAGGCCAGAAGAGAATGGCAGGCCATAATTAAAGTAAAAGAAAAAAATCCTACAACCTAGATTATTATACCCACCAAGGATCTCATTCAAATATGAAGGAGAAATCAAAGGTTTTACAGACAAGCAACAGCTGAGAGAATTTAGCACCACCATACCAGCTCTTCAACAAATGCTAAAGGATCTTTTCCAGACAGGAAATACAGAAAAGGCTTTTAGCCTCAAACACAAAACAACAAAGTAAATGGCAATAATTATCAATCAAAATATCAATAATTACCTTAAATGTAAATGGGTTGAATGCTCCAACCAAAAGACAAAGACTGGCTGAATGGATACAAAAACAAGACCCCTATATATGCTGTCTACAAGAGACCCACCTCAAACCAAGGGAAACATAGAGATTGAAAGTGAAGGTCTGGAAAAAGATATGTCATGTAAATAGAGACCAAAAGAAAATAGGAGTAGCAATACTCATATCAGAAAAAATACACTTTGAAATAAAGGCTGTGAAAAGATACAAAGAAGGACACTACATCATGATCAAGGATCAATCCAAGAAGAAGACACAACAATTATAAATATATATGCACCCTACATAAGACCACCTCATACATAAGGCAAATGGTAACAAGTATGAAGGGGAAATTAACAGTAGCACAATAATAGTGGGAGACTCTATTACCCAACTTACACCTATGGATAGATCAATCAAACAGAAAATTAGCAAGGAAACACAAACTTTAAATGATACAATGGACCAGTTAGACCTAATTGATATCTATAGGACATTTCACCCCAAACATTGGATTTCACTTTTTTCTCAAGTGCACATGGAACATTCTCCAGGATAGATCACATCCAAGAACATAAATCAAACCTTGGTAAATTTAAAAAAAAAAATGAAATCATTTCAAGCATCTTTTCTGATCACAATGCAGTAAGATTAGATGTCAATACCAGGAAAAAAATCTATTAAAAATACAAACATATGGAGGCTGAAAAAGTTGCTTCTCTAGAACCAACAGATTATGGGAGAAATCATAAAGGAAATCAAAATATGCATAGAAGTAAATGAATATGAAAACATGACAACCCAAACCTATGGGCTTCAGTAAAAGCAGTGCTAAAGAGAAGATTCATAGCAATACAGGTTTACCATAAGAAACAAGAGAAAATTCAAATAACAACCTAACTTTACACCTAAAGCAACTAGGAAAAGAAGAAATTAAGAACCCCAGGGTTAGTAAAAAGAAAGAAATCATAAAAATTAGAGCAGAAGTAAATGAAAAATAAACAAGGGAGACTATAGCAAAAGTCAACAAAACTAAAAGCGGGTTCTTTGAGAAGATAAATAAAATAGACAAACCATTAGCCAGACTCATCAAAAAAAAGGGGGGGGGGAGAGACTCAAATCAACAAAGAAATGAAAACAGAGAAATCACAACAGACAACACAGAAATAAAAAGGATCATAAGAGACTAGTATCAGCATCAGTATGCCAATAAAATGGACAACTTGGAAGAAATGAACGAATTCTTAGAAAAGTATAACCTTTCAAAACTGAACCAGGAAGAAATAGAAAATCTTGACAGACCCATCACAAGCACAGAAATCGGAAGAGTAATAAAAAATCTTGACAGACCCATCACAAGCACAGAAATCGGAACAGTAATAAAAAATCTTCCAAAAAGCAAAAGCCCAGGACCAGTTTGTTTCACACGCGAATTCTACCAAAAATTGAGAGAACAGCTAACACCTATCCTACTCAAACTCTTCCAGAAAATTGCAGAGGAAGGTAAACTGCCAAACTCATTCTATGAGGCCACCATCACCCTGATATCAAAACCAGACAAAGATGCCACAAAAAATAAAACTACAGGCCAATATCACTGATGAACATAGATGCAAAAACCCTTGTTAAAATTCTAGCAAACAGAACCCAACAACATATTAAAAAGATCATACATCATGACCAAGTGGGCTTTATCCCAGGGATGCAGGGATTCTTCACTTCAGTTCAGTTCAGTTCAGTCGCTCAGTCGTGTCCAATTCTTTGCAACCCCATGAATTGCAGCACGCCAGGCCTCCCTGTCCATCACCAACTCCCGAAGTTCACTCAGACTTACATCCATCGAGTCGGTGATGCCATCCAGCCATCTCATCCTCTGTCGTCCCCTTCTCCTCCTGCCCCCAATCCCTCCCAGCATCACAGTGTTTTCCAATGAGTCAACTCTTCACATGAGGTGGCCAAAGTACTGGAGTTTCAGCTTTAGCATCAGTCCTTCCAAAGAAATCCCAGGGCTGATCTCCTTCAGAATGGACTGGTTGGATCTCCTTGCAGTCCAAGGGACTCTCAAGAGTCTTCTCCAACACCACAATTCAAAAGCATCAATTCTTCAGTGCTCAGCTTTCTTCACAGTCCAACTCTCACATCCATACATGACCACTGAAAAAACCATAGCCTTGACTAGACGAACCTTTGTTGGCAAAGTAATGTCTCTGCTTTTCAATATGCTATCCAGGTTGGTCATAACTTTCCTTCCAAGGAGTAAGTGTCTTTTAATCTCATGGCTGCAGTCACCATCTGCAGTGATTTTGGAGCCCGCAAAAATAAAGTCTAACACCGTTTCCACTGTTTCCCCATCTATTTGCCATGAAGTGATGGGACCAGATGCCATGATCTTCGTTTTCTGAATGTTGAGCTTTAAGCCAACCTTTTCACTCTCCTCTTTCACTTTCATCCAGAGGCTTTTTAGT
This sequence comes from Bos taurus, assembly GCF_002263795.3. Taxonomy (NCBI): domain Eukaryota; kingdom Metazoa; phylum Chordata; class Mammalia; order Artiodactyla; family Bovidae; genus Bos; species Bos taurus. Next base: position 41,490,572 of record NC_037334.1, read on the forward strand.
TCCTCTTCGCTTTCTGCCATAAGGGTGATGTCATCTGCATATCTGAGGTTATTGATATTTCTCCCAGCAATCTTGGTTCCAGCTTGTGCTCCTTTCAGCCAAGCGTTTCTCATGATATACTCTGCATAAAGTTAAATAAGCAGGGTGACAGTATACAACTTTGATGTACTCATTTTCCTATTTGGAACCAGGGATTCGTCACTATTCATAAATTGATCAATGTGATACACCACATTAACCAGTTGAGAGATAAAAACCATATGATTATCTCTATAGATGCAGAGAAAACCTTTGACAAAATTCGAAATTTATGATAAAAACTCTCCAGAAAGCAGGCATAGAAGGAACATACCTCAGCATAATAAAAGCCATATTTGATAAACCCACAGCAAATATTATCCTCAATGGTGAAAAACTGAAAGCATTTCCTCTAAAGTCAGGAACAAGGTAAGGGTGCCCCCTCCCAGCACTACTATTCAACTTAGTTCTGAAAGTTTTAGCCACAGCAGTCATAGAAGAAAAAGAAATAAAAGGAATCCAGATTGGAAAAGAAGAAGTAAAACTCTCAGTATTTGCAGATGACATGATCCTCTACATAGAAAACCCTAAAGATACCATCAGAAAATTACTAGAGCTAATCAATGAATATAGTAAATTTGAAGATATAAAATTAATACACAGAAACCCCTTGCATTCCTATACAGTAACAATGTGAAATTAGAAAGAGAAATTAAGGAAACAATTCCATTCACCATTGCAACAAAAAGAATAAAATACTTAGGAATAAAACTACCTAAAGAAACAAAAAACCTATATAAGAAAAGTATAAAAGACTGACGAAAGAAATCAAAGATGACACAAATAGATGGAGAAATATACCATGTTAATGGATTTGAGAATCAATATAGTGAAAATGAGTATACCACTCAAAGTGATCTATAAATTCAATGTAATCCCTATCAAGCTACCAACAGTATATTTCACAGAATTGGAACAAATTTCAAATTTGAACAAAAAAAAATTCACAATTTGTATGGAAATACAAAAAAACCTCAAATAGCCAAAGCAATCTTGATAAAGAAGAATGGAATTGGAGGAATCAACCTGCCTGATTTCAGACTATAATACAAAGCTACAGTCATAAAGAGGACTTCCCTGGTGGCTCAGATGGTAAAGCATCTGCCTACAATGCGGGAGACCTGGGTTTGATCCCTGGATCTGGAAAATCACCTGGAGAAGGAAATGGCAACCCACTTTAGTACTCTTGCCTGGAAAATCCCATGGATGGAGGAGCCTGGTAGGCTACAGTCCATGGGGTCGCAAAGAGTTGGACATGACTGAGTGATTTCACTTTCACTTTTCACAGTCATCAAGATAGTATGGTACTGGCACAAGGAAAGATATATAGATCAATAGAACAAAATAGAAAGCCCAGAGATAAGTCCACTCACTTATGGGCACCATATCTTTGACAGAGGAGGCAGAACTATACAATAGAAAAAAGACAATCTCTTTAACAAATGGTGGTGGGAAAACTGGTCAACCACCTGTAAAAGAATGAAACTAGAACACTTTCTAACACTGAACAGTTCAGTTCAGTCGTTCAGTCGTGTCCGACTCTTTGCGACCCCATGAATTGCAGCACACCAGGCCTCCCTGTCCATCACCAACTCCTGGAGTTCACTCAGACTCACGTCCATCGAGTCAGTGATGCCATCCAGCCATCTCATCCTCTGTCGTCCCCTTCTCCTCCTGACCCCAATCCCTCCCAGCATCAGAGCATTTTCCAATGAGTCAACTCTTTGCATGAGGTAGCCAAAGTACTGGAGTTTCAGCTTTAGCATCATTCCTTCCAAAGAACACCCAGGACTGATCTCGTTTAGAATGGACTGGTTGGTTCTCCTTGCAGTCCAGGGGACTCTCAAGAGTCTTCTCCAACATCACAGTTCAAAAGCATCAATTCTTCGGTGCTCAGCTTTCTTCACAGTCCAACTCTCACATCCATACATGACTACTGGAAAAACCATAGCCTTGACTAGATGGGTAACATCATACACAAAAATAAACTCAAAATGGATTAAAGATCTAAATGTAAGACCAGAAACTATAAAAATCCTAGAGGAAAACATAGGTTAAACACTCTCTGACATAAATCACAGCAAGATCCTCTGTGACCAACTCCCAGAGTAATGGAAATAAAGCAAAAGTAAACAAATGGGAACTAGTTAAACTTACAAGCTTTTGCACAACGAAGGAAACTATAAGCAAGGTGAAAAGACAGCCTTCAGAATGGGAAAAATAATAGCAAACAAAGCAACTGAAAAAGAATTAATTTAAGAAAATATACAAGAAGTTCATGCATCTGAATACCAGAAATATAATTGACCCAATCAAAAAATGGGCCAAATAACTAAACAGACATTTCTCCAAAAAAGACATACAGATGGCTAACAAATACATGAAAAGATGCTCAACCTCACTCATTATCAGAGAATGTCAATCAAAATCATATTGAAGTACAATCAGGTATGGTCATGTTGGTCAGAATGGCTGCCATTAAAAAGTCTACAAACAATAAATGCTGGAGAGGGTGTGAAAAAAAGGGAACCCTCTTACACTATTAGTGGGAATACAAACTAGTGCAGCCACTATGGATAACAGTATGGCAATTTCTTAAAGGAAAAAGAAAACTGCCATACAACCCAGCAATCCCACTTCTGGGCATACATACTGAGGAAATCAGAATTGAAAGGGACACATGTATCCCAGTGTTCATCGAAGCACTGTTTACAATAGCTAGGACATGGAAGCAACCCAGATGCTCATCAGCAGATGAATGAATAAGAAAGTTCATTCTTTCTTATTTTGCACAATGAAGGAAACTATAAGCAAGGTGAAAAGACAGCCTTCAGAATGGGAAAAATAATAGCAAACAAAGCAACTGAAAAGAATTAATTCTTATGTATATGTATGTATACATACATATACATATATGTATATGCAGTACATATACACAATGGAATATTACTCAGCTATTAAAAAAAGGCATTTGAATCTGTTCTAATGAGGTGGATGAAACTGGAGCCTATTATACAGTGAAGTAAGTCAGAAAGAAAAGCACCAATACAGCATATTAATGCATTTTTATGGAATTTAGAAAGATGGTAACAATGGCTCTATATGCTTGACAGCAAAAGAGACACAGATATAAAGAGCAGACATTTGGACTCTGTGGGAGAAGGCAAAGGTGGGATGATTTGAGAGAATAGCATTGAAACATGTGTATTACCATATGTGAAATAGGTGACCAGTCCAAGTTCAATGAATGAAATGGGGCACTCAAAGCCAGTGCACTGGGACAACCCAGAGGGATGGGGTGGGGAGGGAGGTGGGAGAGGTGTTCACAATGGGGGACACATGTACACCCGTGGCTGATTCATGTCAATGTATGGCAAAAACCACCACAATATTGTAAAGCAATAGCTTCCTATTGAAATAAATAAATTAATTTTAAAAAAATCAAAAACTTCTCGTGTGGCTCAGTTGGTAAAGAATCTGCCTGTGATGTAGGATACCTGGGTTTTATCCCTGGTTCAGGAAGATCCCCTGAAGAAGGGATTGGCAGCTCACTCTAGTATTCTTGCCTGGAGAATTTCATGGACAGAGCAACCTGGTGGACTATACAGTCCATGGTGTCCCAAAGAATCAAACAGAACTGAATGACTTTCACTTTTTCACTTTTCATGAATAAAACTAAACAAAATTGCTAAACCACAAGTGTTGCATATGCAGACATTTCACCTCATAAGTGATCATGCAGGAAAAACTATAACACCTGTGCTCTTCACTGTTGAAATCAACAGTCCAAGATGGTAAAGTTATTTCTCTGGAGGTTATATTAGATAGATAGATAATAGATAATTATGTGTCTCTCTCCCTATGCATTGATATATCTACACATACACACATTTATTAAATATAAAATTTGAGAAAATATGGAAGAAAACTTTGGTGAAAAAACATTTTATGGATGACTGGGTTTAGGGAAAGCAATCAAACAATAGCAAAACCATAACTTAATAGATTTCTCTTTTGGGTCATAAGTCAAATTTTCCAGTTTAGTAGTAGTTGTCAAGGAATTTTTTTTTATTTTATTTTATTTTTAAACTTTACATAATTGTATTAGTTTTGCCAAATATCAAAATGAATCCACCACAGGTAATTCATTTAAAGCCAGCAGATACATTTTTTCCTTGGGATATATATGTTTCATTGTTGATAAACATATAATACAAAATTACAATTAAAAAATTCAACTGAAAAAAAAATTCAACTGAATCTATTTGGTAATAATTTCATTTACAATAATTTTATCCCGAAATATTTTAAAAGTCTTCATTTATTATCCATCAATTTTGTTTGTACTTTCTGGCATATCCAGGGTTAAAAGAAATGGCTGGCCATGTAAAATTAATTAAATATAGTTGTGATATTATTACAGTGATGAAGTAGTCTATAGCTCCTAGAAGCTCATCTATTTTTTTCTTGTTTAAAATTTAAGTCAATTTGAATGTGAAATATCTATTTTTAAAATTTAATGAGTATTAAAAGCACACACAATTTCTATTAACTCAGATAATTTATTGTCTGTTTCTTTGTCATCACATGCTAACAATCTCTCTTGCAAACTTGAGGAAATCTCCTCGTATGCCTCAATCTCCTGGAAAATTTATATCATTGAAGGTGGCTGGGGAATAACCAATAAGAAAAAGGCCCTTATTTTTAGAGAGCTCAAAGGGCCCTAACTAAACCTAGAGAGGTCAGGGTTGAATAGAAAAACCTTGCATTATCCTTAGAATGAAAACTAACACCGAAGAATGGGTACTCAGTTCCAGATTAGCCAACCCAGGCATAGGTTTAGTGTTTGAAGAAGTGCTCAGAATGATAAGGCAGACCTCTCTGGAGCATGAACAATGCTTTAATGAACATCATGATATTCTTATGCATATAAACTTAAGATTTTATAATTAGAATATCACAACTTTGAAGTATTTAAAACTATATCAAATAGAAGTTAATATTTGGGTGCCTTCAAATTTTCCTTTTATTCTTTCTCCTAGTTCTCCAGCACCCATACTGATGTAGACTGTATCTACAACACCAGCTACTTTTATTTTACAATTTCCAAAGATATAAATATTCCATAGTATATACATATTAACAAATTTAGGTATTTATGTCACTTTAGTAACATAAAATCGGAGAAGGCAATGGCACCCACTCCAATACACTTGCCTGGAAAATTCCATGGATGGAGGAGCCTAGTGGGCTGCAGTCCATGGGGTCGCTTGGAGTCAGACACGACTAAGCGACTTCACTTTCACTTTTCACTTTCCTGCATTGGAGAAGGAAATGGCAACGCCACTCCACTATTCTTGCCTGGAGAATCCCAGGGACGGCGGAGCCTGGTGGGCTGCTGTCTATGGGGTCGCGCAGAGTCGGACATGACTGAAGTGGCTTAGCAGCAGCAGTAGCAGTGACATAAAATGGGAGAAGGCAATGACACCCCACTCCAGTATTCTTGCCTGGAAAATCACATGGACGGAGGAGCCTGGTAGGCTGCAGTCCATGGGGTCACTAGGAGTTGAACACGACTGAGTGACTTCACTTTCTCTTTTCAGTTTCATGCACTGGAGAAGGAAATGGCAACCCACTCCAGTGTTCTTGCCTGGAGAATCCCAGGGACGGGGGAGCCTGGTGGGCTGCCGTCTATGGGGTCGCGCAGAGTCGGACACGGCTGACACAACTTAGCAGCAGCAGCAGCAGCAGCAGCAGTGACATAAAATAGCTTAATTTTTTTTTTATGGCAGTTAAGTTCATCTAAAGGAACTTGCTTTATTTTCTTGTACTTTTGGCTAAGAATTTTCCATCTCTGATCATTCGTGTCTTTTAACAATAATAAATTTATTCAAAAGCAAAATAGAAAATAAAGAAAATCTAAACCCCAACTCTATTATGGTTGTTTTTGTTTTTAATGTAGGAAAAATGAGAGGTGGGAAGACTACTACCTCTTGTCCATATCTGTCAATAAAATAATCAATAGACAATTTATAATAGGAACGGAAAACAATTTTGAGTGAAACTGAGTACTACCGCCCAGAAGACAGACTCTCAGATATCTCTAAGGATGAATCTGCTTCAGAGGGTCATGATTTTCAACACAGCTTTATGTCTTAGAAGAAAGAGCTTTAAACAAGTCAGGGAAATTCTCATTCAAGTTTCAGGAAAAAAAAAAAAAAATGGACCAGCATGTACACAGCGAGTCAGTATGGTCTTGACACTTGGGGAGGAAGAGTACTAGCATCTGTGCCTCAGGAAAGAAGGGGTTTAATTCTTTATTTTTAGGATGTACATTTCTTTACTTTTGGTCAATGCATCCTTGCTTTAATGATTAAATTAGATGTACAATGCATGTTTGATATTTCATAAACTGGCTGTTTCAATCAGCACAAAATAGAAGTTAACTCATGATAAGGCAGAATAATATCCCCATACCTACCTCTAAATGTGAAAAGTGTTTTCATATATCCTATAAAAGCAAAGAAATTTGTAATTTCAAATGTATTGTGCTGCTTTTTATAATGTTTAAATGGATACAAATCAGCTTTTAAGATAATGGGAACTTAAAAACAATAACCCATTTGGAAGATACTATTTTTCCCTTGACAAAGTACATGCCAGAGACAAAATGTATTCTTTTTCATTGCAGCAAATAATAGAATAAAATCTGTCAGCTGTCACTTCCAGCTTTGGATAGAAATTTCCAATAACCTTCTGAGACACATATGATCTGTTCTTCTAGATCTGGTCACCATAAATATCCTATGTGTTCTAGAGGGTTGTTACTGCTGTTTCCCAAAAGCAGCTAAATATTAAGTGGACATAAACTAAAGAGAAATATATTGCTACAGAATCTCTCTTGTTTTTATTATTAGTGTTCTATTTATATTTTTTCCTTCGGTTATGAGCAGAATCAAGGTTGCCAACCATTCATTTTGCTCTTGCCAAGTAGTCAGCTACCAGGCTGCCTACAAACCTCCTGCCCTTGTAAGCTGTCAATTTAAACTGAATTAACTGATATGTAGTCTAAGTCACTTATATTCTTATTCAAGTGAAAAAATATATAAATCAGGCAAATCAAAATAAATATGGATATGGAAATCCTCATTTCACAGGAAAACTTTGTAAATTGTGTCTATGAGATGTGAGGTTGCACACGACTTAAAGTAAATAAACAATAATGTTTCCTCCAAAACAATAACAAGAAAAAAGATAACTTGAGGTACTTAGAGCCAGCAAAATAAAAAAAATAAATAAAAAGTTCCAACTATAAATATGGAAGTTATCAGAAGGGGAATAGAGACAAAATGGGGCAGGAAACTTATTCAAAGATAATAGTGTATAAAAAAAAATTCCAAATCTTGTAATAGAAGTGTATACACAGATCCAGAAAATACAAAGGGCATCATATGAGAGAAATCTGAAGTTACTCACATTGATAAAAAACTGCAATTAAATTGTTAATGTTAAAAGGCAAAAAAGAAAATTTTGACAAGAGAAAAGTAACCCATCAACTATAAAAAAATAAAAAGTACCCATAAGATTATCAATGAAGTTTTAGCAGAAACCTTGCAGATTGGAAAAATATGGAAACATATTTGAATGACTAAAAGAAACATTGTTCATACAAGAATACTTGACATTTCAAAACTGTTGATACATATCAACAGAGAGAAGTGAAGGTTTTCCCACATCAATATGATTGAGGGAGTTAATAACCAGTGGAATTGTTTTACAATAAATGCTAAAGAAACTTTCAAGTTGCATTAAAGATGTTAACAAAGCAATAAAATAGCATAAAATATTAAATTCACTGAAAAAGATAAAGATATAGAAAAGATATAGAGAAATATAGACTACTACATTAACAGTAGAGGATAACTTACCTTTACTTGTAGTATAAAAGTCAAAAAAACAAGGATTAAAAACAACAGTCACAATTATGTTAATGGAGACATAATATAAATAGATGCAGCTTATGACATTTGTACCATAAAATATGTATGGTAAGAAAAATAAAAAGTTTTTGTATGCAAGTTAAATGAAGTTGTTATCACTTTAAAATAGGCCATTATAACTGTACATATTTTATGTATGCTCTGTGATAAAAAAATATATCTGTAGAGTTACACAAAAGAGAGAGAATAATAAAATATTAGTACATATCCAAATAGGTAATACAGACAGAGAATCAAAGAAAGAAACTGTGGACTTAACACCAGAGACCGAATATACCTAACAGACATATATGAAATGAAAGAAGAAAGATAACAACATGAATCTTGGTATATCAATGAAACTGATAACCTAGAAGATGTAGGTAAATTCCTTGAAACATACAACCAGGAAAAAATAGATCTGAACAAGCCTATAATTTATGAGGACAGTGAATCAGCAATCAAGAGCCTTCAAAGAAAAGTCAAAGACATGATGGTTTCCCTGGTGAGCCTATTAATTACTCAAAGAAATAGCATCAATCCTTATCAAACCCTTCCAAAAAACTGAGAAAAAAAAAGACATTTCCAAACTCCTTTTATAGGGTCAGTATTATCCACTCACAAAGTCAGAAAAAGATACCACAAGAAAACAAAAGTGCAGAAAAATATCCATCACAAAGTTCCAAAAATTCTCAAGAAAATACTAGATTATTGACTTCATCTCCACACTGAAAGAATCTTACACAATGAATAAAGATAATTTATCCTTGAGATCCAAGAATGGTTAAACACATGAAAAATCAATCAATGTGATATACCACATTCAGAATAAAATCACATGGTGTTTTAAATAAATGCAGGAACAGGGTTTGAAAAATTCAGCACTGATGATAAACATTCTCAAAATGCTAGAATCAGAGGAATTTATATGAACAAAATAAATGTCATATAAGAAAAACCCACAGCTAACCTCATACTTGAGCAATACCACTAAAATCAGGAGCAAGGTAGGAGTGTGGCTTGTTACTCAGTCCATGGGGTCACAAAGAGTTGCGCATGACTGAGCAACAAGCCACACTAATTCCAAAATTTATGTGGAACCACCAAAAAAGTTAACATACCCCAAATAATCTAGAAAAGCAGAGCAAAGCAACATATGTCCTTAGTTCAAAATATGTTTGCTAAGTCACTTCAGTCGTGTCCGACTCTGTGTGACCCCATAGATGGCAGCCCACCAGGTTCCCCCGTCCCTGGGATTCTCCAGGCAAGAACACTGGAGTGGGTTGCCATTTCCTTCTCCAAAGCATGAAAGTGAAAATTGAAAGTGAAGTCGCTCAGTCGTGTCTGACCCTCAGCAACCCCATGGACTGCAGCCTTCCAGGCTCCTCCGTCCATGGGATTTTCCAGGCAAGAGTATGAAGTGGGTTGACATTGCCTTCTCCGCTTATTAAACAGTATTGTTAAGCAAATCTGTTCAAAATAGTCAAGTCATTATTTTAGGATTAGGTGAGTCAAACAAGCACTTTCTTTTTAGATCAAATATATTGAGATTGAAAATAATCTACATGCAGAAGTATTTGGTCATCTGTGTTCTCCTAGGTTCCTATTAACATTTGAGTACCTGGAACTCAGGACTCCCTAAGGTTTTACCCCTGTGGTTTACATTTTATATTAGAGCAGAAGAAGCATTAGTAGGTTCAAAACAGTGACTCAGGTGCCAGAGCCAAGTAGCATTATCCATCTCCTTCAAAATGGCTACTACTGACACAGGCGAGTGCTAAGACCAAGACCAAATGTATGAAACTTGAGCTGGTGTTCTCTAATGTGCTTATCTATTTTGCTTCCAAAATGTGAAGGACTATAACATGATCTATAGCAATTTGAAAATAAGAAATTAACTTACTGCAATGTCATGGATTTCATGCAATGACATTACAAATATTCCCTTTTACTCTTTGCCATAAATATTTTATAAAACATGGCCTTGCATGTCTCAGTTCACATGCTATCTAAGACCATTCTGACTGTTACATTATGCTGCATAATAGGAATTTAATACTATTACAATTTAATATAGATCTTCTTATTATGCATTATAAAGAAACAAAAATCTTTTGTGAATAGATGACATGTTCATTTTATTTTATATTACTTTTAGAATGAAATCTAGAAAAAGTTCACTGGTTTTAAGCAATAAGGATAGTGTTAGGGTACTTACTCAATACTGGCAAACTGATATAGAGATTTTAAACTTTATACTATATTAATTTTTACTACATCCCATTTGGTAATGAATATTATCAAAGAAAACTTAAGTCCAAGGTTTAGTGTATAAAAATGTTTTGTTTCATATGTGGATTTCTTTAATTTCTCCTTAGACTATATTTTGTATAGACATATATTACATAAATTTATCAAACTGTAGTATATGATTGAACTTTTCAAGAGATGGAAATTTATTCATGCTCTAGCCCTAAGTTAAATGAATGCATCTAATTAACTATCTATTTGTATTTATTAGTATTCTTTAGAAAAAGTGACAGTTTTAGAGCACATAAAAGCAATGGTGCCTACTATTTATTGAGAACTTATAATTCTAAGTAATCAGTTAAGCACACCTTTTATATTTCCTTCAATCTTACAACTATGTAATATAACCATTTATGCATTTTTAAAACAGAAGCTTGAAATACATGGGGGTGAGAAATGTATTTTACTTCACCGAACTTGCAATTAATAGAATACAAAATAGAAAGAGCTCTGTTTGACTTATAAACCTAACCTAACTTCTTCAATTCCCTCTGATTGAGTTTTGAATGATCTGGAATCTTCTGATGAGTTTCTTTGTTGTATTTTAACCATGAAAGGAGTTACTGTGTTCCCTTGGTTAAATTAATATTCCTATAGTTATATATTTTTATATGTATTTATAAATGCATTTTAAAATATTTATGCCATATTTTGTCTTTGCAGTTTATTTGCTAGCAAAACTAGGCATAGAAAATGCATCCATCCAGAATGAATATGACAAATGGGTTTCTTTATTCAAACTAATTTTTAAATTACATGAAAGATAATTATTTAATGTAGCTTATAACCTTGACAATCCATTACTTAATATATTACAGTGCTTGCTTATTAAATGTTTTTATCTTCTCACTGTTAAGACAGTAAATATGACAAAAACTAAGAGACCTAATTTAGCTTGGAAACTTAAATCCAGAACCTGGGTTCTGGACTCGTGGCTCTGCATTTGATACATGTCTTCTCCTTTATTCTCCAGGGAAACGAAAGTAGTGAAAAAGTGAAAGTGAAGTCATTCAGTCGTGTTCGACTCTTTGAAACCCCATAGATTGTAGCCTGCTAGGCTCCTGTGTCCGTGGGATTTTCCAGGCAAGAATACAGGAGTGGGTTGCCATTTCTTTCTCCAGATCTTCCCCACCCAGGGATTGAACCCAGGTCACCCACACTGCAGGCAGACTCCTTACTGTCTGAGCTACCAGGGAAGCAAAAGTAACCTAACTCTAATTTAATTCATGTGCAACTCTAAAATATCAGTGTCTACCTAATTTAATTATTATGACATTCCATGAGATAATACATATTGAGTTAGCATAGTGTTTGAAGTAATATTTTCTACAACTATTACCCTTGTTATGCCTGAGTGGCCATAACTATAGAATGCTGATGTGCAATTAATCATTTCAGCTTTAAAATGTCAGGTCATTTTGAAAAAAAAAAAAAAAGGTTTTATGAAAGCCTAGCTAATTTTTGAATCTGCATGTGTGTAACACAGAGCATACACACAGTTGGGTAGGGTGAAGTTTTGGTAATTATGGGGAAACCACATTACAATGGAGAGAAATGAGATAATGGTGAAGATTTAAGGGACTTCCCTGGAGGTCCAGTGGTTAAAACTTTGGTCTTCTGATGCATGGACTGTGGATTTGATCCCTGGTTGGAGAACTAAGATGCCACATGCCATGGAGCATGATCAAAAACAGAACAAAACAGAAAATAACAACAGCAACAACAAAAACCTATAGTTCTGTGTAACTAGTGATTTTATGCAACTAGAAAAATAAATAACAAGTGATTTTATTCTTTTTTTTAATGTGTGAGCAGCAACATAGGTGACTAGTTATACTCATAAATCTATCATGCATTTTGAACATATTGAATTATACAGACGACTTCACTTGAGTAAAGCACCCTTTCTGATAGGAAACAACACATAATATGATTTTATCTATTATTTTACCCTATGATTTAAAAATCTTCAGGAGTAAATAAATTATTTTATGCATGATAATTTCTATAACATACTAAAATTCTTATAAGCTATTTAATAGTAAACCAATGAGAAATGTTTCAAAATAGGTAATTAAAGAACCAATATCCTTAGAATAATCAAATTTACAGTGGTCATGTTTTCTCTGTGTTCAAAAATTCATAAATGCTGAGTGGAGGGGACAGTCCCACCCAAAAAAATATTGCAAATACTATATCACCTAAATTATTCCTATGTTAAAAAAAGTAGGTTTGTATTATATGATTTATATCAATTAATTATTGATTTTAATTCCAAGGTTACAAAACATATTAATAATAGTAAAAAAAAATTAAGGCTAATAAAGGTACTGTGTTGTGACATACATTTTTCTATGCATTTATGTGCATTTTCTCTTGTAATCAATAAATAATCATAAAAGAGATTGACAGCATATTTCACTCCATTTTGATATGATATTTAAATATATTTTAAGGTAAACTGCCTAAATTTATCCACCTACTTGTCAGTGACATAGGCATTCATACTCAAGAAGGTTACTCATTAATTCAGTATTTCTATCTCATAAAATCAAAGAAAACTTGCTGCTGAATTTACGATAAGGAATACAAATATTGCTATCTGTACTCTAACTTTTAATGTGCATTACTAGAGAGCCATATAACGTCTAGACTTTAGATTTCCTAGTAATCTACTGATTAAATTTGAAGTATGAGTATTTTACATGACTTTTTATTTGGAAATATATGATTGAATGAATGAAAATACTTGGTTACCACAATGAACTTTTTTTTTTCCATTTTGCATTTTTATTCCATGTGTAAATTATTCTATTAATTTTAGCAAATAATATACTATATTTTTCAGTGACTTAACCTTTTAAAAAATGTTTATCATTTTAAAACACTTTCTTCTTTGATTGTAAATCCACACAAGGCTTTCAAAATCATGCATAAAATAATTCATCATATAGGGAGGAGGGTTCAGGATGGGGAACACAGGTATACCTGTGGCGGATTCATTTCGATATTTGGCAAAACTAATACAATATTGTAAAGTTTAAAAATAAAATAAAATTAAAAAAATATATTGAGAAAATGTCCTTAAGCATGTACATTAGTTAACAGTTTTCATTCAAATAGAAAATACAAAGTGAATCTCAACAGAGCAAGTGAATCCTGTGCTGGAAGAGAGTCTAGAAAAATATAAACCTCTTGATTCTAGAAACAAGGAGACTGACTCAGCGAGGGTGGTGGTAACATGCCCACTTCTTATAAATATCTTCTAAGTGATTTTTGAAAAGAATTTGGAATTTTGTCTTCTTGTTATTTAGGTATTCTTTAATTGATTTTGCTAATGTTTGCTCTGAATCTGGACTGGATAAATTGGAAGAATTTTATATTGAAATACATTCAATTCAGCAAATCCATGAAGTCAGAGCCCCATCTTTCCATATTATATAATTAAAAAAAGAACTCCAAACTAGACAATTCATAGGGTTAACATATTTAATAGGCATAGATGCAAAAGATACTTCAAAACTAATATTATTTACCAAGATCACAGATTCAAACAATGTACATATCGGTAATAAGCAGTTTTATCCCAATAATATTCACACAGTCCAGTATGAGAAGGTCTATTAATGTTATCTAGCTCAATAACACTAAATCAATAATAACATGAATCTCAAATGCATGTAATATTCAATGTAAACTTTGATTTAAAATGATGCAACAATCAAAATTTGTTAAAGTATTGAATAGGCTGGGTAAAATACTGACCATGCATATAAACAAGTCAGAACACTGTACATAACTAAGAATATAAGAAATTATTTAAATCTATAAGGAAAATCCAAACAACTCAATAGAAAACATAGACAAAAGATGCTCAAAGGGAACTTGAAGAAGTAATTCAAGAGGTTAGTGGATATTTTTTTCTTAATATCAATGATCATGTAAATTAAAACAAAAGTAATTTGCATTATTCTATGATTGGCCATGATAGCTGCACCTAACACTATCTGACAGGATCACATATGAAAAGCGACTGAAGCAAAAATCAGCAGTGGATGCCATTAAAAAATTAGGGATTCAGTTATCTCAAAGCCAAAAACAATGCCACTTTTAGATTATTTACTAGACAAAACTCACGTCACATGCATGGGGACCATAAACTATACTGATAGAAAATTAGAAAGAAACTAAATATTGACAAATATGCTATCCTCTGCAAACAAGTTACAAAGTGGAGTCATAATTGAAAATTTTCTAAGGTAATAAATATTGTACACATTATTGGAATAACAAACTGTGATAATGATATGGACATTATTATATCTTATTTATAGATATTTTGATTAACAAAGCAAATGTGTATTTGATTACATAATTGACTTTGATAGTATACATTAGGCACTAAAAATGATGTAAATATTTACTAAAGATATGGTACCATTCACGTAAGTTGCGCTGTTTATAAAGTAACTTACAGAAGAACTAAAAAAAAAAGATTTCCTATACAGGGCTTGCCTGGTGATTCAGTGTTTAAAGAATCTATCTGCAGTGCAGAAGATGCAGATGGTTCAATACCTGGGTGGGGAAGATCCTCTGGAGAAGAAAATGGCAACCCATTCCAATACTCTGGCTGGGAAAATCCCATGGACAGAATAGCCTGGCTGACTACAGTCCACAGGGTCACAAAAAGACATGACTGAGCAGAGCACACAGCACCGATTATGAATAAAGTGCAAACATAAACTTCCTGGAAATCACTAATCTATTACTTTCTTTAAAAGTCTGATTTACAAAGAAAAGACATATGTTATATAAGAATGAAAGTCATTTGCGTATATATTCAACTCTATTCCCATAGATACTTATATGTAACAGAAGTAAAAGCTAGCAGCTTTGATGAAAGGAGAATTACTCTTTGGAAATAACTGAAATGTTCCAGATTTTATGTGTAGTGGTGCTGTATCTCAAATGATAGTTATATAATCAGTCAATTATGTATGGTAATCAACCTGCTTGTTAATATTCAAATTAGTTAATAAATTAATATTTTAGTACATTTAAAAGGTGACTATTGATAACAAAGTATGAAAGCCTATAAGTAAGACCAGTTTCTTTATGTTCCTTTAGGTTGTATTCCTTCATAAATTTTTCAAGCCATTTATAATGCATATATTTAACTAATAAAGATTCAGTTTGTAAGTATATGTTAGGTATGAATGTTAACTCTTGAGACATCCCTAAACTAAGAAAATGTCCCTGTAATCAGGAAAACGGGTCACGGTAACATAAGGTGATGGGTGACCCTGAGCAGTATCGGTGTATGTGTGTGCTAAGTAACTGTAGTAGCTAGAAACTTGATGTACCAAGGCCATGGGCTGTTTGCAGGCATAGAATGGAGAAACTGATCCATTTTCTCTTCATCTCTAGTACACTGAGTTTTAGTAGGTTGACATTTTGCTTTGTGTATACAATTTATTTTAAAAATCTAATTCATCATAAGGTTTAAAAAAAAAGATCTCTAGTAAGAGTAAAAAAAAAATAACAGTAGAAATATTCAATAGTTATGATGTGTACTATATAACATCAATATTGACTAACAGGGATTATCTGAAACTCCTTAAGATGGAAGTCCCAAAATTATAGAAATTGAGATTATATAATAACAGTTCCTAATACTATGAATAAATTATCTGTGGCATACTGACAAAATATTGAGAAAGAAATGCAATTGGTAGTATTCCATATATAAAAAATCAATTTATTTTGGTGAAAAATAGTTGCAAAGAAATGGACAATTGGATACCAAGGCAGACATCTTGTGAAGTGAAAGAATTTAACTCATGATTTTTTTTCCAAGTCTCATTTTTTCTGTTTAGATCAATTTTTCTTAAGGAAATACCCAAGCTTCCTTTTAAGCAGTTCTCATTTCCTAATCATTCATTGTCTTCCAGGAATAACAGGAGTCATGGAAAATGCAAGTGACACCACAGGAATAAATTTCATTCTTCTAGGACTTTTTGACTACACACAGACCCATCTGTTCCTCTTTGCCATGGTGCTCATGGCCTTCCTCACCTCCCTGATGGGCAACACCTTCATGATCATGCTCATTCAGGTGGATCCCCAGCTGCACACTCCCATGTACTTCCTGCTTAGCCAGCTCTCCCTTATGGACATGATGCTGGTTCTCACTATTGTCCCCAAAATGGCAGCCAACTACCTGATGCACAACAGGTCTATCTCTCCTGCTGGCTGTGGTGCTCAAATCTTCCTGTTTCTCACTCTGGGAGGGGGCGAGTGCTTCCTCTTAGCCGCCATGGCCTATGACCGCTATGTGGCCATATGTCACCCCTTGAGATACCCGATCCTCATGAATCAGAAACTCTGCTTGCACATGACAGCAGGCTCCTGGCTTTTGGGAGGGGTGGATGGGCTGATGCAGGCTGGTGCCACTCTGAGCTTTCCTTACTGCCACTCTCGGGAAGTCAATCACTTCTTTTGTGAGGCACCATCACTTGTTCATCTTGCCTGTGCTGACACCGTGATTTTTGAGTTTTTCATGTACGTCTGTTGCGTCCTGATGCTCCTGATTCCACTCTCTCTCATTCTGGCTTCCTACAGTCTCATCTTGGCTGCTGTGCTCCATATGCAGTCCACCGCAGCCAGGAAGAAAGCCTTTGCGACCTGTTCCTCCCATCTGGCTGTCGTGGGGCTCTTCTATGGCACTCTCATGTTTATCTACATGCGGCCCAAATCCTCCCATTCAGGGGCGCATGACAAGGTGGTTTCTGCTTTCTACACCATCTTCACCCCTGTGTTGAACCCCCTTATATACAGTGTGAGGAATAAAGATGTCAAGGGAGCTTTGAGAAAGTGGCTAGTAAAGCACTTTCGATGGTCTCAATAGTGATCATTATTCTCCAAAATGACATGATTAGATTTAGGTTATGAAATGCGGTTTGTATCAACATATTTTCTCTCTCTTTCCCAGTTTGCATTGATTTTTACAAATTATTTCTTTTATATTTGATAAATTAATTAAAAATGACATTTGTCATATTTTCACACCTTATCATATTTTCTTCTGAACTTTGGACCTCAGCAATAAGATCGAGGCACTATAATACAAGATATGTTAAATATCAACCATGTAATTTGTATTTTGGTATATTCAATAAAAATTCTTAATTATTATGGACATGAATTATTTTAAAAGTGCATAATTATTTTGAAGAAAGTACTGTAGAACTAAATTCATATACTTTTGATAAACTTCAAATGAGCAAATAATTATATATATATGAAAGTTGCAAGAAATATTCATCAAAATGTTTTCAGGGGAATTATTATGCCTGATTATGTTATTAAAAACATCTTTAGATAAAGAGACTAGGCTGTGTACATTCAGGGATTGTTAATATATGAAGTAACTATGAAGAAGTCAACATCTTTATTTGACAAACAGAAAACCTATTAAAGTAATATGTGAGTAAATTTATCACATAAATTAACATAGATAATACCCATCACTTCATGGGAAATAGATGGGGAAACAGTGTCAGACTTTATTTTTGGGGGGGGCTCCAAAATCACTACAGATGGTGATTGCAGCCATGAAATTAAAAGACACTTACTCCTTGGAAGAAAAGTTATGACCAATCTAGATAGCATATTGAAAAGCAGAGACATTACTTTGCCAACAAAGATCCATCTAGACAAGGCTATGGTTTTTCCAGTGGTCATGTATGGATGTGAGAGTTGGACTGTGAAGAAAGCTGAGGGCTGAAGAATTGATGCTTTTGAACTGTGGTGTTGGAGAAGACTCTTGAAAGTCCCTTGGACTGCAAGGAGATCCAACCAGTCCATTCTGAAGGAGATCAGCCCTGGGATTTCTTTGGAAGGAACGATGCTAAAGCTGAAACTCTAGTACTTTGGCCACCTCATGCGAAGAGTTGACTCATTGGAAAAGACTCTGATGCTGGGAGGGATTGGGGGCAGGAGAAGAAGGAGACGACGGAGGATGAGATGGCTGGATGGTATCACTGACTCGATGGACGTGAGTCTGAGTGAACCCCAGGAGTTGGTGATGGACAGGGAGGCCTGGCATGCTGTGATTCATGGGGTCACAAATGTTGGACACGACTGAGCGACTGAATTGAACTGAACACACATAGATTATATACAGCTGTAATTAGAGCAGAAAATATCCAAGTATTTTTTTCACATATTTCTTGCTTTCTATTAACTGTCCTACAGATAGAAGAAATCATCTTTGATCACAAGGAAACTTTGGGACCAACTGTTTTACATCTAGTGTTTAACTGAGGGGAGTGAATCTAAGTTTATTGGAGAAGTCTTACACTCCTGATGTATCTGCAAATTTTTTAGGACAATTTATTTTTTAAAAAAGAAAAAAAAATGAAAAGAAGGAAGGAAGGTTTATACCTTAAACATTTTGATTTTAAAAGATTGTCAGAGAGAACAGCTGGACCTGGAGTACATCTCTCCCCACGGATACATCAGGAATACATCTTCAGACACAGAAGTGCATGCAGAACACCAGCTGAGAGCAGGCAGTAGTACCGGACCAGAGGAAAAGAATATATAGAATCCCCCAAAACTCAGTAGGACTAAGGAACTAGCAGTAAAAACAGGAGTGATAGTAGGACTGGGCCTGCCCTCAGTGGGTGGGGGAACTTAAGCAGGGGTCTGATCCCCACAGAGGGGCAACTGTCTGAATCAGAGGAGAAACATTTAAGGCTGAGAGTGAAACAGCCAATCTATGGCAGCCTAAATGCAATGAGAATCAGACAGTCTTTGCTGCAGCCATACTTACCCCAGACAGGAATGCTGATCTCCTGGAAGGCACAGTGGCTGGGAGCTGGAACTGAGGGATTGTGGAGCAATCCCAGGGTGAGAGCTGCTATTGACTGACTGTGGAGAGACAGAGGGAGGAGATCCTGGTGAGAAGTGCTGGTGGAGGAAATGTGGGCAACCATGGAAGCAAGGCGAAACTGCTGAGTCACGTGTAGAGGGTGGAACCATCACCATCGCCTCTCTATCCCACACATGCCAGCACCAGCAGCTGAACAATAGAGAGGCTGGCCCATCAAACGCCTGATGCACCGAACTACAGAGTAGGACCCCACCTAGTGTTCCCTTTTAAGTTCCTGACACACCAATCTACAGAGTAGGACCCCAGTCAGGGGGGTCCCCTCTACTTGCCTGATACTCAGAAGAACAGAGAAGGACCCCAGGCAAGGGAGGCCTCTAAGTGCCTGAATGGGTGGAGCTATAGAGAAAGACTGGCCAAGGAGGCCTTCTGATCACCAGCTAGAAGAGGCTTGAAAAAAGACTCTGATAGGTCCATAATTCCTGCCATGGAGGCAATCCCTGCAAACGTGGCACCACCAGGGTCCTTACAAGCCAAGCAGCTGCACCACCTTCATGCTCAGTTCTTAATGGGGCAGAACTGCCACAGGCAAAAAATGTCTTGCGTCTATGCGCTCAGGGTCACTATGGTCTTGTCTGACTCTGCGACCCTGTAGACTGTGGCCTGTCAGACTTCTCTGTCAGAGAGGGGATTCTCCAGGCAAGAATACTGGAGTATATTGGCCAATACTGGTTGCCATACCCTTCTAGAGCACTGCATTTCCTGTTGTCTTAGCTGCTGCTCGCCCAACTCCGCCCCCTCGAGTACCTGGTGCTGTCAGGACCCCTGCAACACAAGCAGCTGCACTACCTCCACATCCGGCCCTCACAGGGGCAAACCCAAGCCCTCCAGGGCAGCCTCAGGAATTAAACCCCAGTGGGTGATCCACATGTAGAGGTAGAACTAAAACCACAATTAAAACCCAGAATCAGTGTGGCCAAGGAAGAAGACCCAAAACCTTCCCACCAGCTGTACAAGCTGCAGATTAAATCTACATGATCAGCTAAGCAGACTTTGTGTCTATTTAACGTATCAAAGGCCATTGAGAGCTCCCACAAAAGAAAAGGCACTAGTTCTTATAGCTGTGGACATTGGAGGCAAGAACACACAGGAGTAGGACCAGATTAGAATCTGAGTTGCCCCCACAGCAGGTCCAGAGATCAGCACAGTGTTGGAGGGCATCCTACAGAGGTAAGGTGGACTGTGACTCCCAGCAAGGGAAAGAACTCTGACAGCAGTGACTCAAGAAAAACATTTATTATTCTTATTTTTTGACTTGTTCTGTAGATTCTTTTGAGTTTCTTTTTTCTTTTTTGTTTTTCCCCCTCTTTTGTAGTTGTCAATTTTATTGGCACTAAAAAACCAACTAAGCTTTTTTTTTTTTTTTTCCCCCAGTCACAACTTTTATTGTTGTTATAAACTTATGCCTCTACATTGGGTTTTTGCAGTTCTGTGGAGTTTTTCTCTTTTTTTTTTTTCCCTCTCTCTTTTTAAAAGTTAATTTTAAAATTTTTAAACCTATTATTATTTTTTCTACATTTATTCCTTTGTTTGCATTTCCTACTGTTCTTTGCCCCTGGCAGTTAATCTTTAATGTATATAAATCTTCTTCATCTACCTCTATTTAACTCTGCATGTCTATTCTTTCTTTCCTTTCCTCTCAATATATTTGTTAGTTTTGTTTTCATTGCTTTATTCCTGACTTGGCACCTTGCTTTAGTTTTGTTTTTCAGTTTTTGCTCAAGTTAGTTTTGCTCTTAACTGGTAAATATAATATTTGATTTCCTTTGTTTGCCAGGTCAATCTACCATACTTTATTATTGTTGGACAGTTTTTTCACTTTGCTCATGGGAGTATATGTGTATGTGAGTATGTCGTTAATTTAATTATTATTTGCCTGGTTTTGTAACTGCCATTTGTCCGGGGTTCATCTTTGGTTTCTCATTCTTGGATATTTGTTTTAATCTCACTTAATGCCATAACAGACTACTTGTGGAATCATTGTTCCTGACCAAAGAACAAACCCTGAGCCTTTGGAGTTGGAGCACTGACTCCAAGACCCTAGACAACCAGAAAACCAACCGTGGGGAGTGAGAAGTCACACAAAGAAAGCCACTTGAATACAAGACCCTGAATCACCCGATCATCAGTAGCATCCTGTGCAGAACTCCTCATCTAAACAACAAACAAAACAAAAATACAAAGCCGATCATCAGCAGACAGGATTCACACCTCACTCAGCCTTGCCCATCAGAGGAAAAACAAACAAACGAAAACTCAGAACA
Source organism: Bos taurus (assembly GCF_002263795.3). Classification (NCBI taxonomy): domain Eukaryota; kingdom Metazoa; phylum Chordata; class Mammalia; order Artiodactyla; family Bovidae; genus Bos; species Bos taurus. The sequence goes on from NC_037334.1 coordinate 41,512,156, forward strand.
AATCTCACCCTAATATGAAGCTCACAAAAACCACTGAACCAACCTTAGGAGGGCAGAAACCAAAAGGAAGAAAGAATTCAACCTTCTTCAAGGAAAGAATTAAACTTTCCTTGAACCCTTGGAAAAAGAGTCCTCAAACACAATAACTTAATACTAATAATAATGATGAAAAGGCAGAGAAATACTGCACAAATGAAGGATAAAACTAGAAACACAGACGTCCAAATAAATGAAGAGGAAATAGGCAAACTATCTGTAAAAGAACTCAGAAAAATGATAGTAAAGATGATTTTAAAAAAACCTTGAAAACAAAATGGAGAAAATGCAAGAATCAATTAACAAAGACCTAAAAGAATTAAAGAATAAACACAAAAAGACAAGCAACACAATTACTGAAGTTAAAAATACTCTAGAAGGAATCAATAGCAGAATATCTGAAGCAGAAGAATGAATCAGTAAGCTGGAAGATATAATGGTGGAAATAACTTCTGAAGAGTAGAATAAAGTAAAAAGAATGACAAGAACTGAGGACAGTCTCAGAGACCTCTGGGACAATATCAAATGCATCAAAGTTTGAATTATAGGAGTCCCAGAGAAAAAGAGAAAAATAAAGGGTATGAGAAAAAATTTGAAGAGATTATAGTTGAAAATTCCCCCAACATGGAAAAGGAAATAGTCAATGAAAGCCAAGAGGCACAAAGAGTCCCATACAGGATAAACCCAGAAGAAATACACAAAGACACATAATAATCAATCTAAGAAAGACTAAATGCAAAGAAAGAGTATTAAAAGCATCAAGGGAGAAGCAACAAGTAACATACAAGGGAAACCCCACACATTAAACAGCTGATCTTTCAGCAGAAACTCTACAGGCCAGAAGGGAATGGCATGATATAGTTAAAGTACTGTAAGGGAAAAATCTACAACCAAGATTGCTGTACCTTGCAAGGATCTCATTTAGAATTGATGGAGAAATAAAAAGCTTTTCAGACAAGCAAAAGTTAAGAGAATTCAGTACCACCAAACCAGCTTTACAACAAATGTTAAAGGGACATATACAGTGAACAAATGCAACAGAAGAAAAAAGATCTACAAAATCAACCCCAAACAATTAAGAAACTGGCAATCAGTTCAGTTCAGTAGCTCAGTCATGTCCGACTCTTTGTGACCCCGTGAACTACAGCATGCCAGGCCTCCCTGTCCATCACCAACTCTCAGAACTTGCTCAAGCTCTTGTCCATCCAGTCGGTGATGCCATCCAGCCATCTCATCCTCTGTCGTCTCCTTCTCCTCCTGCCTTCCATCTTTCCCAGCATCAGGATCTTTTCAAATTAGTCAGTTCTTCCTGTCAGGTGGCCATAGTCTTGCAATTTCAGCTTCAGCATCTGTCTTTCCCATGAATATTCAGGGTTGATTTCCTTTAGGATTGACTGGTTTGATTTCTCTGCAGTCCAAGGGACTCTCAAGAGTCTTGTCCAGTACCACAATTCAAAAGCATCACTTCTTCAGGGCTTAGCCTTCATTATGGTCCAACTCTCACATCCATGTACATGATTACTGGAAAAACCATAACTTTGATTATACAGACCTTTTTCAGCAAAGTGATATCTCTGCTTTTTTTTATTATTATTTTTTAAAAAATTTTATTTTTTTTTGTGTGTAGTTTCTTCTTTTTTTAACTTTACATAATTGTATTAGTTTTGCCAAATATCAAAATGAATCCGCCACAGGTATACATGTGTTCCCCATCCTGAACCCTCCTCCCTCCTCCCTCCCCATACCATCCCTCTGGGTTGTCCCAGTGCTCTAGCCCCAAGCATCCAGTATCGTGCATTGAACCTGGACTGGCATCTCGTTTCATGCATGATATTTTACATGTTTCAATGCCATTCTCCCAAATCTTCCCACCCTCTCCCTCTCCCACAGAGTCCATAAGACTGTTCTATACATCAGTGTCTCTTTTGCTGTCTCGTACACAGGGTTATTGTTACCATCTTTCTAAATTTCATATATATGCATTAGTATACTGTATTGGTGTTTTTCCTTCTGGCTTACTTCACTCTGTATAATAGGTTAACTTTACAATATTGTATTGGTTTTGCCTATATCAAAATGAATCCGCCACAGGTATACATGTGTTCCCCATCCTGAACCCTCCTCCCTCCTCCCTCCCCATACCATCCCTCTGGGTTGTCCCAGTGCACCAGCCCCAAGCATCCAGTATTGTGCATCGAACCTGGACTGGCGACTCGTTTCATATATGATATTATACATGTTTCAATGCCATTCTCCCAAATCATCCCACCCTCTCCCTCTCCCACAGAATCCAAAAGACTGTTCTATACATCAGTGTCTCTTTTGCTGTCTCGTATTACTCAGCCATTAAAAAGAATACATTTGAATCAGTTCTAATGAGGTGGATGAAACTGGAGCCTATTATACAGAGTGAAGTAAGCCAGAAAGAAAAACACCGATACGGTATACTAACGCATATATATGGAATTTAGAAAGATGGTATCTCTGCTTTAATATGCTGTCTAGGTTTGTCATAGCTTTTCTTCCAAGAAGCAAGTGTCTTTTAATTTCGCGGCTGCAGTCAGAATCCAAAGTTATTTTGAAGCCCAAGAAAACAAAATCTGTCACTGTTTCCACTTTTTCCCTGTCTATTTGCCATAAAGTGATGGGACTGGATGCCATGATCTTGGTTTTTTGAATGCTGAGTTTTAAGCCAGCTTTTTCATGCTCCTCTTTCACCTTTATTAGGAGGCTCTTTAGTTCCTTTTTGCTGTCTGCCTTTAGATTGGTATCATCTGCATATCTGAGGTTGTTGATATTTTTCTCAGCAATCTTGTTTCAGCTTGTGAGTCATCCAGCCCATATTTCAGCATTAGTTTTGTTTTGTTTTGTTTCCTATATATGTGAGTCTTTTTCTGCTTTGCTATATGCATTCATTTGTAGTAATTTTTAGATTCTCTTTTTCTGTCTGACATTTCACTAAGCATAACACATTCTCTAGGTTTATCCTTGTTGGTGCAAATGGTAGAATTTCATTCTTTTTTATGACTGAGTACCATTTTGTTGAAAAAATTTACATATAAAACAACTTTTATCCATTTATCTATTGATGGTCACTTAGGTCGCTTTAGTATCTTGGCTATTGTTACTAGTGCTGCAAGAACATGGGGGGTCCATGTATTTTTTGAATTAATTTTTCCATTTTTCAGGATATATATCCAGGAGTGCACTTACTGGATGATATAGTAGTTCTATTTTTAGTTTTTGGAAGCTTCAAACTGTTTTCCATAGTAGCTGCACCGACTATCTCCAATATCTGAAGATTCTCTTTTCTTCATGTAACATTGATTATTTCTAAAGTTTTTAACGATAGTTACTCTCACAGGCAGGAGATTATAGCTCATTGTTTGGAGATGATTTGTGTTTCTCTAATAATTAACCTTGCTGAGTAACTGCGTTTTGCATTTTAGCATTCTGTATGTCATTTCTGGAAAAATATCTATTCAGATTATTTGTACATTTTTTGATTGTTTTTTTTTATATATATATTGAGTTGCATGTGCTGTTTTTATGTTTTGGATATTACCTCCTCATTGATCAAATCATTTGCAAATATTTTCTGCTGTTCTGTGGGTTGTCTTCATTTTGTAGATTTCTTTTTGCTTTTACATCTTTTGCTTAAAAGATAGATCAAAAAGTTGCTCCTCCTATAAATCAAAGCTTGTTCAGCTTATGTTTTCTTCTATGGTTTCCGTTCTTACATTTAGGTATTTAACCCATTTTGAATTTATTTAGGTATATTGTGTGAGGAAATGTTCTAGTCATATTGCTTCACATTAGCTGTCCAGTATTCCCAGCACCCCTTATTGAAGAGACTACCTTTTCTTAAATTTTAATAACTTCTGAATGGTCTACCAAATATCTTTCATTTAATTAGCTCACATCAACTCAAATAAAACTGCATTTGTAGATGGTCAAGAAGTAAGAAAAAAATACTCATCTGTAGCTCCAATAATTATAAAACTTTCCTCCTAATAAGTTTTCAGATACTTGAAGCTGAAATGCCAGAATAAAATTCTGTATTAAATCTTCTTTTTTCCCATTACATTTAATAAATTAAATAAGAATAAAACTAGAGAATAATATGTCAATATATGAATTCACACATCAATCTCCAACATGATTCATTCTAAATAAATATAACAAGAATTTATACTATATTTCAAGTCATAGGAAATTGAAAATCAATCATTTGAAAATTATTTATGAAAGTGTACTTGAGCGATGCACAGATTGTAGACTATGTATTAATGAAGTAATATACACTGATAAATGCTTTTGTATGTGCATGTTCAGTCGTGTCCAATTCTTTGCAACTCCGTTGGACTTTAGCCCTTCAGACTCCTCTGTCCATGGAATTTTCCAGGCAAGAATACTGGCATGAGCTGCCATTTTCTACTCCATGCTTATGTGTGCATGTGTGCTTGGTTGCTCAGTCACGTCTGATCCTTTGTGACCCTATGGACTGTAGCCCACCAGAATCTTCTATCCATGGGATTTTCCATTTAAGAGTACTGGAATGAGTTGCCATTTCCTCCTCCAGGGGATCTTCCCAACCCAAGGATAGAATTCACATCTCCTGTGTCTTCTGCATTGCAGAAAGATTTTTTATCTGCTGAGCCACCAGGGAAGCCATACTTATGTATGCTGTTGCTGCTGCTGTTAAGTAGGCTCCCCTGTCCCTGGGATTCTCCAGGCAAGAACACTGGAGTGGGTTGCCATTTCCTTCTCCAATGCATGAAAGTGAAAAAATGAAAGTGAAGTCGCTCTGTGTCCAGCTCTCAGCAACCCCATAGACTGCAGCCTACCAGGCTCCTCTGTCCATGGGATTTGCCAGGCAAGAGTACTGGACTGGGTTGCCATTGCCTTCTCCAATACTTATGTATATTTATTTACAATTTATGTATGTAAATTATTGATAGATACAATTTATATATGTAATACAATATGTAAATATATGTAACAATGTGCGTGTGTGTGTGTATGTGCGTTCAGTTCTGTCCAATTCTGCAACCCCTTGGATTGTAGCTCACCAGGAGGCTCTTCTGTCCATGGAATATTTCCAGGCAAAAATAATGGAGCTTTCCTACTCCAGGGGATTTTCCCGACCCAAGATACAAGGAGATCTCTTGTATCTCCTGCAATGACAGGTGGATTCTTTACCACAAATGCCACCTGGGAAGCCCAATACATAACAATATATCTATGTAATCTATGCTTATTTATAATTTCATAAATAAATGTCTTTTCCCACATATAAATAACAGATTTATATATAGACATAATATGTAAAATATTAACAAACATAAATTACCTAATAAAACTGCAAACTCCAAATTACATGTATAAAACTATATTAATTATAAATCAGATTTAATACATATAATTTTCATACACTTTAGTTGCTGTTGATGGCTAGTATTGCTTAGCATCACAACATATATTTCACGTTCTAAGTGAGATCTAGTGAGACTTAAAAGAAAAATATGACAGAACTCCTTTTACATGTATGAATAATGATATATAAGTACTAATGATAAATTGCATATTCCAAAAATGTCTGCAAAATGTGCCAATCTATAAACTCCACTAGGTCACTACCATTAGTCTATTAAGAACTGAAATCTATGTCCCTGTTCTTTAAATCTGGGAAGACCTTTTTGATTCCTTTTACCTTAATGGACGGCAGAAGTGACTGTATGTTCAATCTGTGATTAGGTCACATAGATACTTTCTTGTCCTTGTCTATAAATATTTGCAGGCAGACATTAAACTCTGTTGAAATTTTAAGGTTATGACTTGTAGATAATTTTCAGCAAAAATATCACTTCTAATGAATGTTTAGGGCATTGCAGCTTCATAGGAATCCCAGAAGAGAGAGAAGAATATATTTTATGAAGGTATATAGCTATGGAATTTGTCTCATGGAGTGAATCCAAATAAGATTTACAGAAAGCCCATGGTGTTTGTTAGTATTATTTTTTGGTAGAAGTATCTACCTTGGATGTAGAAGTATACATGATAAGATGGCCACGCAGTCAGAAGCAGAGCTTTCTTTTTGTAGAGCAACAGTGACTCAGAAGATGTGTGAAAAGTATCTCTGAGAGAAGCATTTATCAAAAAAATGTCAATAAGCATCCAGAAAATTTTCAGAATTGTTATGAACTAGTGGTTATCTGCCTTCTCTCTTCTTATTTTGAATGGAAGTGTATGAACTGTACTCCTATTTATACACTTATGTAAATCCCATGCTGTGAAAATGTCTGTAGCCCATGGAGAGAAACTGAGGCTCCCAGTACATATACCCAGATAAGCTTTCCTTTGACAGCCAGGGCATATTTTTAAGCCCTTGAGAAAGTGGATCCTCCAACACCCATTTCTGCCAATGCTCCTTGAAACACAGATAAGCTGCCTCTGCTGAAATTGGCCCAAATTGTAGATTGTTTTGAAATATGTTATTGTTTTTTAAAGCTTCTATTTTCAATACTGAAATGATAACTGTAATGGGCTGTCTTTCTGGTTCAGTGGCAAAAAATTTCCCTGCCAGTACAGGAGACATGTGTTGGAACCCTGTGTCAGGAAGATTTCCTGAAGAAGAAAATGTCAACCCACACCAGTAATAGGTAATTCCCATGGACATAAGAGCCTAGCAGCTACCGTTTATGGGGTCACAAAGAGTTGAACACAACTTAGCAACTAAAACAACAACAGCAACAAAATAACCATAATAGTACTCCAGTTCAGTTCAGTCACTCAGTCGTGTCCCATTTTTGTAACCGCATGAGCCACAGCATGCTAGGCCTCCCTGTCCATCTCCAACTCCCAGAGTCTACCCAAACCCATGTTCATCGAGTTGGTGATGCCATCCAACCATCTCATCCTCTGTTGTCCCCTTCTCCTCCAGCCCTCAATCTTTTCCAGCATCAGGGTCTTTTCAAATGAGTCAGCTCTTCGCATCAGGTGGCCAAAATATTGGAGCTTCAGCTTCAACACCACTCCTTCCAATGAACACCCAGGACTGATCACCTTTAGGATGGACTGGTTGGATCTTCTTGCAGTCCAAGAGATTCTCAAGAGTCTTCTCCAATACCACAGTTCAAAAGCATCAATTCTTCGGTGTTCAGCTTTCTTTATAGTCCAACTCTCACATCAATACATGACCAATGGAAAAACCATAGCCTTGACTAGACGGACCTTTGTTGACAAAGTAAGGTTTCTGCTTTTTAATATGCCATCCAGGTTGGTCATAACTTTCCATTCAAGGAGTAAGCATCTTTTAATTTCATGTACTCCAATTAATGCATGCTTTTTTTTGTTTTTGGCCTCCATGACAAATATAATGTCATCATTTTAAAATTACTTCACAAAATCTGGAACCATTGTTTTGATAGATAATTTTCATTATACTGTTTGAGAATATTTCATATTAATAGGAATATTTCACTACTTCAGCCTTCTTATATGATCCACAGATGTTTTACAAACAAAACATTTCAAAATGTAATTTAGGCAAAAACATTCAGAATTTTATATGAAATGATCAGGAGTTACCCTCTGAGGTCAGTCACCTAGGAACACATGCCCTTGTGTATTAAACCCTCTTAAGTGCAGCTATTCAAGTTTACAAATATAGCATTTCTGTAGTTTAAAAATAGTTAAAATTTAATTTAAATTGAAATACATGAAAATTAAATGATATAGACTTCATTATTTGAGTGTGTGACAGAATAACTACATGACAAATCCATAGAGTTAGATGGATCTATAGATAGATTTGGAAATAGATATGGAAATCTATATATTATGCTTATATATTTGTATATTTATCTATATATAAGTCTGTATAGTGAGACATCTATATAAGAATACCTATAACTATAGCTATCAGAATTGAAAATTGAGGTCAAAGCAGGAATCTGAAAAATCAAATGCCAGGATGTCTTCTCTTTACCAAGAATATCAATCATGTAAAATCAACAAATATTATTTGTTTTCATGACTTCGTGTTTCATGGGAAAAAATGAGAGACTACAAGTCAAACCAAAGGTAAAGATCAGAGAGAAGGAATGTGAATAAAGCAGGGATATAAAAAATACACTTTCAGCATTAGATTTGACTAGAAATAAACCTCTACTTTTCACCTATAAGACCCTGATCTCTGAAAAAAAAAAAAAAAAATGAAAACTGTTTGACTCCACTGAGTTGAGTGGTTAAGTACTCAGATGGAATCTGTGTGTGTGTGTGTGTGAATGTGTTAAGTCACTTCAGTTGTGTCTGACTTTGTGAGACCCTAGGGATTGTAGCCTGCCAGGATCCTCTGTCCATGGAATTCTCCAGGCAAGAATACTGGAGTAGGTTGCCATGCCCTCCTTCAGGAGATCTTCCCTATCCAGGGATCAAATCCCATCTCTTAAGGCTGTCTGCACTAGCAGGTAGGTTCTTTACCATTAGTGCCACCTGGGAAGCCCAGATGGAATCTGTAGGTCATTTTTAAAAAATCAGACTTCCCTGAAGAGTGCAGCCTTGTGGGTCAACAATGAGCCAGCTACATGTACCTAAAGAAGGCTTTTTGGACACCCCGCCCAGAGAGGTTTCAGACAATTCCATCAAGCTTTCTAATCACCACCTCTAAAGAAAGTACACCAAAAGAGAACAGATCCACTAGACCTAGCAATCCCATAGTACTGGAAAGATATAGCTTTAAAATTATAGTTTTGTGGTGGTTTCTTATACAGCATTATGTATGTATGATACATACATTATGTATGTATGATAATATTTTGAGTTAAAGTATATTTTTTAATTTTTTATATGTCAGTTCTTTTGGAAAATGTAAATATACTTAATGTTACAAGTGAAAAGGAAAGAAGCAATACTGAAGAAAAATTAGGGTTTAAAGCAGACATATCTAAACTTGAAAAACTGTAGCATGTTAGAAAATTAAAGATTGAGACTAGGTTTATTAAGCAGATATTAACCCAACAGTAAAGAGATTTAGCCTTAGTAAAATAAATTTGATGGAAAACCATTACTATGTCTAAAAATACAAGCAAAATATAAAACAGATATTATTGTTAATCAGCATGCAAGTCTTCATTTGCTTGTTTTCAGATAATTTCACTATTTTTATTCTGCAAAGATCTATAGCTGAAGATAAATTTTTTTACGATTATGTGCCATCTGGTTTTCTACAGAAAATCTCAGTAAAAGCTCCAGTGAAAACTTGGAAGTTCTATAGGACATAATAAAAAATACTTTTCTCTTTCATTAGCTGTCTCTCTGTTTTCTTTAGTATCCTTGGCAGTAGTTGAGACTTTCCATGTTTCCAAGTTCCTTGAGAGAGCTATTCTTTCTGTATATAGTTTCAAATTATACAGTCTAACCTGACTCTTCACTCAGATTCTTCAAATGGGCCCTATTCTTCAGTTTCAGGATGCCACTCATTCAGGTGCACCTTGATTTACAGGAATGATGGAAACTTACCACGCTTGCGTGTTGCTAGGTTGATTCGGGAAAACTAACCCTAGTTTTCCCCCACTTGGCTCCTTGGAATTCTTACCTTCTATTAAGTTAATTATCTGAATTACTCTGCTCTGTTTGAAAAGAGAGAGCCGTTTCTATTTTTATAACAGTATAGTCACAGGAACCTTTGGCTTTATAAATTAGGAAACCAGGCACAGACAACTTAAGGTGTTAAAATAGACAATATGCTCAAGCATTTTCTTCTCATGGCAATAAAAGAAGCAAGAGAAAAGGAGGGAAATGATATCTATAAAGATCTTGGTGTAGAATTGATAGAGATGTTCAAACACAAGGCATTAGGCCAAACAAAATATAGCTTAGGCAAGGCAATATACATACAGATACACACACACAAACATTGTGTTTGTGTGTGTGTATACATATACATAATGCATATACATATACAGGTTCACTCTTCACATGGAAATCAGCAGAATGCAGGGAATATTTATAAAGCAATAATAAATCACACACAGACTTCAAACATGTATCTAAAGACTATTGGCTGAGAAAACCAACTTGTCACAATAAGATTATTTTCTACAAATATCAAGGCAAAGAAGGCAATCTGGATTTTGAAAAATGAAGAATATTTAAGGGGAATGTTCCAGTGACAATAAAAATGAGAAAACTACAAAAATGACTTTATTTATTAATTTTCTTCATCCATATTAGAGTTAAAAATTATATGGCTGCCCAGTAAAAATTGAGAATGTCTGAGAACATAGTACTATATTCCTCTCACTGTTTTTTTTCCCTTTGGTGAATGTTTACTGCTATATTCAGGACCCTGACTCACCAAATAGGTTGGTTATTTGGATGACATGTATTTCACAGGTCATGAGATATAAGAACATTTCTGGATCTGTGGGTAACTGCTCAACACCCATGATTGAATGAGATTTTCACTTGTTTCCTTTGGAAAGTTAATGAACTGGTTTTATGAAGAAATTAATGGAACAAGACATTTGTTAACATGAGAGGAGAAATGATTGATTAGTGATGTTTATTAGTAATCTTGTTTCCTACACTTATGGGATACAGGTCATATTGTACTTTGTCTATGTCCCATGAATTGCCAAGTGTGTCTCTTTAACCCTAGGAGAGGAGAGGGAAACAGAAGAGTAGAATTTATTTCCCTTACTTCCTATCTGCTCAGGTGTAACTTCTTGACTCTGCACTGTAGCCAGGTATCAGCACCTATTAGATGCCCTTTTCAAAGCAGTCTGTCACTGTGAAGTCTGGAAAGTATTTCATTTCTACATACCTCCTGGAGAAGAGTTGAGCAGAACATCTTTTTCTTACTAAAATGAGTGTCTGTTATAAACTTTCTGATTTCTCTAAATTATGTTCACGTATTTATAAATAATCTTAATTTTGACCCCAAGATTCACTGGCATTTTAGTTTCGTGATGAAATTCTGAGTGGTATGTCCATTTTTCCCTCTGATATAAGCATACATGATCTTTATATTCATGCCCCTGAGAACCAACAGAATATTTGATGTATATTGCTCAATGTCTATTTCCCCCATCTGACAGTGGCAGCACTGTCAACAGCTGTGCTTCTAGAGCATTGCTCTGACAAATCCGTGATCAACATGAAACAATATTCAAAACAGAAAGTATAAATTTTATTGAAAATGTTTGTTACTCTCTTGCCAAAAGTCTTACTTGAAACCTGATATACTACCTGTCCAGGTTGCACTACTGTTACTTAGCTAGGAGTCTGAGGTTTAACAAAGGAAATAATATAGCTTTGCTAAGGAAATAATATGAAAGTGAAAGCTGTTCAGTCATGTCCAACTCTTTGCAACACTATGGACTGTAGTGTGCCAGGCTTCTCTGTCCATGGAATTCTCCAGGCAAGAATACTGGAGTGGATTGCCATGCCCTCCTCCAGGGGATCTTCCCAACCCAGGGATGGAACCCAGGTCTGAGTCACCAGGAGAGCCCAAGAATACTTGAGTGGATAGCCTATTCTTTCTCCAGGGGATCTTCCAGACCCAGAAATGGAACCAGGATCTCCTGCATTGAATGCAAATTCTTTACCAGGTGACCTACCAGGGAAGCACAAAGAAATAATATAGCTTGAACTTAAAGGTAAGGTTTCACTCAGGAGGTCAATTATGTTCTAAATCAGTATAAGATTGGACACTTTGATAAGATTCAACATCCAAAGGTAGAGTTAGGATGAAAATCTAGGTAGTGCTCCCTTCCTAGAACAAGCAAAATAACAATTATTACTGCTCACCTGGATTAAGCAATTTGCAATATCATATATATATATATATATATATATTTTTTTTTTTTTTTACAGAGGAAGCTTTTCCCACTAACTATTCCATGAGAAAGATACATACACACACACACACACACACACACACACATATGTATATTTTCGTTTGTGGAAGGTGATCCTTATATTTACTCTTAGACAACACAAAGTTACAGGGGTGGTAAAAATGAAGCTAAAACATACTTTCCCTAGACTTTTAAAATGAAAAGTAAACCAATAAAAAGATTATTAAAATTCCATATATATGCGTTAGTATACTGTATTGGTGTTTTTCTTTCTGGCTTACTTCACTCTGTATAATAGGCTCCAGTTTCATCCACCTCATTAGAACTGATTCAAATGTATTCTTTTTAATGGCTGAGTAATACTCCATTGTGTATATGTACCACTGCTTTCTTATCCATTCATCTGCTGATGGACATCTAGGTTGCTTCCATGTCCTGGCTATTATAAACAGTGCTGCGATGAACATTGGGGTACACGTGTCTCTTTCAATTCTGGTTTCCTTGGTGTATATGCCCAGCAGTGGGATTGCTGGGTTGTAGGGCAAAGATGGTAACGACAACCCTGTATGCGAGACAGCAAAAGAGATACAGATGTATAGAACAGTCTTTTGGACTCTGTGGGAGAGGGAGGGGGAGATGATTTGGGAAAATGGCATTAAAACATGTATAATATCTTATAAGAAACGAATCACCAGTCCAAGTTCGACACAGGATACAGGAAGCTTGGGGCTGGTGCACTGGGATGACCCAGAGGGATGGTATGGGGAGGGAGGTGGGAGGGGGGTTCAGGATGGGGAACACGTGTACACCCATGGCAGATGCATGTTGATGTATGGCAAAACCAATACAATATTGTAAAGTAAAAAAAATAACAATAGTAATAAAAAATTTTTAAAAAGATTATAAAAATTATCCCAGATAGAATCAAATTGCAAATTGCTTGACACAAGAATGGCATTGAAACATGTAAAATATCATGTATGAAACGAGTTGCCAGTCCAGGTTCGATGCACGATACTGGATGCTTGGGGCTAGTGCACTGGGACGACCCAGAGGGATGGTATGGGGAGGGAGGAGGGAGGAGGGTTCAGGATGGGGAACACATGTATACCTGTGGTGGATTTATTTTGATATTTGGCAAAACTAATACAATTATGTAAAGTTTAAAAAATAAAATTAAAAAAATGTAATCTGCTATAATTGTTCTTGCTATTATAATGCATTTATTACATAGACACAAGCATACAAATACAAAATTATATATAGTTATGTTATATAGATACAAACTAAATGAAACTTAAAATATAGCATTATTTTTTTTAATATAGCATTATTTTATCAAATTAAGTTCAAAAAGGTAAGTAGCTGAATTCTATTATAGGCTTTATCAATTTAATTACTGAGTTTGACCAAATCTTGTCTTTCAATAACACTCTTTAAATTTTCCTCCTTATTAAAGTTTAAGCAAGTAACACTAGAATCAGATTAGTCCATTCAATGTATTTTTAAATAGACATCTCTTTCCAGGTTTATTTGCATTTTAGCTTTCTTTGTGTAAATAATTCTTTCTTGTTTTAATGAACCATAGCATTATGAAAGCATGTAAGAAAGTATATTGAAGTTCTAGGGACTTCTAAAATCCTTGAAAATTAAATATCTTTGTTATCTAAAGAGTCATACTTTTGCAGCTCTGACATATTAATAGGATAGTAAATTTAGAAGCCCATCTTGGGCTTCCCAGATGGTGCTAGTGGTGAAGAACCCGCCTGCCAATGCAGGAGAAGTTAGAGAGGAGGGTTTGATCCCTGGGTCAGGAAGATCCCTTTCAGAAGGGAATGACAACCCACTCCAGTATTTTTGCCTGGAGAATCCCATGGACAGAGGAGCCTAGAGGGCTACAGTGCATAGGGTCGCAAAGAGTCAGACACGACTGATGCAACTTAGCACACAAATTTAGAATAAGATGGCAATAGGCCACACCCATTAATAGGTCACTGCAGACACTGTGATGAGCACCTTTGATGTTTCAAGACTAGAAAAGCCTTCCTCCACTCAAAGAGGAACAGTAAGAGGATGCCACTCAGAGGGGATGCAGATGCAGACTTTTGGAGTTTGTCATTTTTATCTTGTGTAAGTGATACTAATCTCTAAATATTCTTAGGTTTGCTTATTAAATTTGAACTCCAGAAAGTCCACAGTTAATTCACTTTCTATATATAGTTTTACAAATGAAATCCATTTGATTATGTACCCTACAACCTGAAGAACTCAAACATATGCTAGCTGGCATAGTCATTAGGTTAAAGTACTTGTAATAACCTTAAATTTCATCAAATAAATGATTTGGCTGTTATCATTTTAGTTTTTACAGAATAGATTGATCAATTCTCTGTTTACTTGGGGGAAATTTATAATTTTAATGTTGAGTGAAGAAAACAAGGATTAGAAAAATATAGAAATACAAATTATAGACAGTTTTAAATATTCTATGATAGCTCTATGAGAAAACAAGAGAGGCTCTATTTGTGCCTTCTGGTAGCACTGCAAAAGAGATGAGTTAGTGATTTAAAGTAAAAATATCACAACTTTACAACACTATAAATGAAAGACTATATAGTCAGAATGAAAGACAGAACATCTTTAGCATTCTGAAACCATACTGCCAAAGAAAAAATATTTATTTTTACAGTATTACATATTCCTATTCCTACCCTAGTTTAGAGGTAAGCTTTTATTGTCTACATAATGTCATTGTAAATATTTTATTTGCAAGATGAATTATTCCTCATTTAAACATTTCACCACACTTTGTATCCATAGCCAATTTTAGAAAGTATCCCTCAAAATTCTCTTTTCATAGGTTTACAAACATTTTAAATAGTGGCAAATAGATTCACTATTTGAAATGCAATTCACTATTTGAAATTATCACATATTTGTAATATGAAAAGATAGAAATTTTAATGAACCAAATAATAAAACACTATCACATTTTAGGAAATATAATTCCCTATTCACTTTCACTTTTCACTTTCATGCGTTGGAGAAGGAAATGGCAACCCGCTCCAGTGTTCTTGTCTGGAGAATCCCAGGGACGGGGGAGCCTGATGGGCTGCCGTCTATGGGGTCACACAGAGTCGGACACGACTAAAGTGACTTAGCAGCAGCACCACTCATTTAATTGACACATATAGTAGACCTTTCCATTAGATAGTGTAAACACAATTATCATGCTGACTAATCATTTATATTTGTGAGGACTGTTGTTTGTATATACTTATCTCACCTAAAATTAAAATGTACAGTCATACCACTTGTGTCCATTGAAAAATTGAAAAATTAGTGATATCATAATAGATAAAATTCTTAATATAAGTGGAAACATCATAATAAGAAACTGTATGATATAAGCAACATTTTTGGTTAAAATTAATATTTTATGCTAATATAGGTTATCTATACAAAATTAAAAATAATTACTATGAATTAAGAAAAAAATCCCATTAAATCAATAATTAAATGCCAACCTGGAGTGAAAGCAACACAAATGTCCATAAACGAAATGAATTAATAAGTAGAATGCAGTATGTGCGTATAAAGAAGTATTGTCTGCCCTTAAAATGGAAGGAAATTCTGACTCATTACAGCATGGACAAACTTCGAGGCATTATAATAAGTAAACTAATCAAAAACAACATGAAAGTAAGTGCTGCATGATTTCATTTATCTCATGTTCCTAGAGTAGTCACTTTTATAGAGATAGAAAGTAGAACAGCGATTTTCAAGGGCTGAGGAGAAGGGGTAATGGAGTATTATTGTTTAATTGGTAATAGTTTCAGTTGGAGATGATGAAGAGTCTGGAGATTAATATTCACAATGCAGTCACAACAGTATGAAAATACTTAATTCCACGGTATTGACAGTACACTTAAATTAATTTAAGAAACTTGCCAAACATCCTATAGTTACTGAGTTACCTATTGATTTTTAAACAGGGTTAAACTTCTGAAGGTTGAACATGGTCAACCTTCCAACAAAATAGTAATGAAAATAATGGAAAATAAGAAGGATTCGAGTCAAAGAAATACATTAGGAGGGTTTGAGGTATTTCAGAAGAATGACACTGAGGGCTATAGTTGGAAATGCACATAGCTATTAGTGGTTCAGACTGATTATTAGACATAAAGATAGTGTGCAGATCATGAAGTTTTGGAAAATATGAAATGCATTTGACAATGGGAATTTCCATGATATATTACTTTAAAACAACCAGCTAAACCTTCCAGTAGAATCTGGTAAGTAATGATGGTAAGATGAAGATCAAGCAATGGAATTAAGAATTGAGTGAGCCTTTTGCAATGCCTTTCTTCTTCTTGATTGACTAGTATGAGATGAATGTAAAAGGTGTGGGTAAAGAGAATGACCGTGGAAGAAGAGGACTCTTTCTGTCAGGTCACTTCACTGAATCACAACATATAATCGAAACTGAATTAGCCTCCTTACTTCTGCAATTATGGTTGTATTTATTTAACTAGCTACAACAGCTTTGGCTCCAGGATATCAGAGATGAAAATGCTTTTGAGGACTTAGATCCTCATGAAACTGAAGAATAAATTAATTCATCTCTGTATTTGAGTGAAGAAGTAAGAAGATTTTTTTTCTTTATCCAATAAAAGTTGTGTTTCTGTGAATTTGCAGGGAAAAATTCTCCCTACACAAAACATACTTTCCAGTTATGAAGGTTTAAACAGATTTATGGGATTACATTGTGGGGGGATACTACTAAGAAGGTCATTATTGTTTTCAATTTATAGCTTGGCAAAGTTAAAGTAAGTGCACTAACAATTTCAAATTAAGTTGTTTCCATCTACAGACTCAGTTCTTCTACTTCCTGTGCATAAGAGTATGTCATCTTATTTTGAAAGTAAAAATAACTTCCAAGATTAATTGATATCAAGAAAATTATTGGACTTAGTGTGTTGCAATAAAGTTTGGTACGCTGTGCATATGTAACCCTCATGTATTTCTCCATTTGCAGTATCACTCTTGTTTGAAATCATGGAAAACTGGAATATCACTGCAGATTTCATTCTCCTAGGTCTCTTTAACCACACTGGAGCCCACCGGTTTCTCTTTGTGTTGGTTCTGATAGTTGCTTTCACCTCCCTCGTGGGCAATGCCCTCATGCTTCTCCTGATTCTCCTGGACCCCCGACTCCACAGGCCCATGTACTTCCTCCTGAGCCAACTCTCCCTCATGGACCTGATGCTGATTTCCACCATTGTGCCCAAAATGGCCGTTGACTATTTGACTGGCAGGAAGTTCATCTCCCCTGCTGGCTGTGGGTTCCAGATCTTCTTCTTCCTCACTTTAGGAGGGGGTGAGTGCTTCCTCTTAGCAGCCATGTCCTATGACCGCTATGTTGCTATTTGCCATCCACTGAGATACCCAGTCCTCATGAGTTGGAAAGTATGCCTCAGTATGATTTTGGGGTCTTGGTTCCTTGGTGCAGTTGATGGACTCATGCAGGCTGCTGCTACCCTGAACTTCTCATTTTGCAGCACACATGAGATCGATCACTTCTTTTGTGAGGCCCCCACTCTTGTGCGTTTGGCTTGTGCTGACACTTCTGTCTTTGAGTATGTCATGTACATCTGCTGTGTGTTAATGCTCCTGATCCCCATGTCCCTCATCTTGATTTCCTATAGTCTCATCCTTGCTGCCGTTCTCCAGATGCATTCTAATGAAGCCCGCAGGAAGGCTTTTGCCACCTGCTCCTCACATATCTCTGTGGTGGGACTCTTTTTTGGAGCTGCCATTTTTACCTACATGAGACCCAAATCTTACAGGTCAGCTAAACATGATAAGTTTGTGTCAGCATTTTATACTATCTTCACCCCTATGCTAAACCCCCTCATCTATAGTGTGAGGAACAGTGAGGTCAAGGGAGCTCTGAGAAAGTGTATGGATCAGTGCACTGCCTTAAGTCTTGATTAACATTAGATTTATTTGCCCTAAAGTTCAAGATTGTACAATGTGTTTAGACAGTATATACTCATTATATCTTCATGTGTTATTTCTGTTTTACTTTATAATTCATATGGAACTCCATACTTTGGGATCATTTGCTAAGTTAATCGTCAATAAATTAGACTATTGATTATTAAAAACCTGTTAATCACAAATCCTTATTAAAATGCTTCTACACCCCACTGCACAATAAATATTTGTTCAAGGAATGAACAAAGTTTTCAAACAATGTTGAAATTTGTTGCCTTTAAAAAAAAATGATATAACTTAGGAACACTAGAATACTCACTGACATAGGCCTCACTTAAGCCAGTTTCCATAGTACATGCACTTGTAACTTGCATCCAGTATCAAGAGACAAACCCTTTGGGTTTTCCTGGTGGCTCAGATGGTAAAGAATCTGCTTGCAATGTGGATATCCAGTTTCATATATACAGTGAAAGTGAAAATGAAGTCCCTCAGTCGTGTCCGACTCTTTGCGACCCCATGGACTGTAGCCTACCAGGCTCCTCCCTCCATGGGATTCTCCAGGCAAGAGCACTGGAGTGGGTTGCCATTTCCTTCCCCAGGGGATCTTCCTGACCCAGGGATCGAACCCAGGTCTCCCACATTCCAGGCAGACACTTTAACCTCTGAGCCACCAGGGAAGACCACAAGACAAAACTGTTATTAAACCAAAAATGTCCCTCATGTCCTTTTTCAGTGAAATCACTCAACCCGGCAACAAATACTCTCCTGATTTGTATCTCTGTTATTTTAACATGTACTTGAATCTTATATCAACGAAACTGTACAGTGTGTATTTTTCTTGTCTTTTATATCTTTATTTCAAATTAAAAGTTTTTAAAGATTCCTACACAAATTTACACCATCAGCAGTTTGTTTCTTTCATCGCTAAGTAGTACTTTGTTATTGGTGTGAATCACCATTTATTTATGTATTATTTTCTTGATAGATATCAGGGCTATTTTCAGTCTGGAGCTGTTATGATTAAGCTCCTATTAATCTCCCTCTCTCTCTTTATTTTTTTTGGCTGTGATTGTATGTTTTTACTTTTTTGGTAAAAGTATGAATAAATTTTTAATTATCTGTTTTCAGTGTGGATATTGGATTTTAAACTCCTGCTAGCAGAATACATCAGTAGCAGTTGCTCCAAGTTGTTGATATTACTGTTTCTTTTTATTTTGTCTGTCTTATTTAATGTACTCATTTGGTCTAATTAGTATTTTCCTAACGTGTGATGATCCACACAGTCAAAGGCTTTGGCATAGTCAATAAAACAGAAATAGATGTTTTTCTGGAGCTCTTCTGCTTTTTCAATGATCCACAATAAACTGTGGAGAATTCTGAAAGAGATGGGAATACCAGACCACCTGACTGCCTCTTTAGAAACCTATATGCAGGTCAGGAAGCAACAGTTAGAACTAGACATGGAACAACAGACTGGTTCCAAATAGGAAAAGGAGTACGTCAAGGCTGTATATTGTCACCCTGCTTATTTAACTTCTATGCAGAGTACATCATGAGAAACGATGGGCTGCAAGAAGCACAAGCTGGAATCAAGATTGCCGGGAGAAATATCAATAACCTCAGATATGCAGATGACACCACCCTTATGGCAGAAAGTGAAGAGGAACTCAAAAGCCTCTTGATGAAAGTGAAAGAGGAGAGTGAAAAAGTTGGCTTAAAGCTCAACATTCAGAAAATGAAGATTATGGCATCTGGTCCCATCACTTCATGGGAAATAGATGGGGAAACAGTGGAAACAGTGTCAGACTTAATTTTGGGGGGCTCCAATATCACTGCAGATGGTGAGTGCAGCCATGAAATTAAAAGACACTTACTCCTTGGAAGAAAACTTATGACCAACCTAGATGGCATATTGAAAAGCAGAGACATTACTTTGCCAACAAAGGTCCATCTAGCCAAGGCTATGGTTTTTCCAGTAGTCATGTATGGATGTGAGAGTTGGACTGTGAAGAAAGCTGATCACCGAAGAATTGATGCTTTTGAACTGTGGTGTTGGAGAAGACTCTTGAGAGTTCCTTGGACTGCAAGGAGATCCAACCAGTCCATTCTGAAGGAGATCAGCCCTGGGATTTCTTTGGAAGGAATGATGCTAAAGCTGAAACTCCAGTACTTTGGCCACCTCATGCGAAGAGTTGACTCATTGGAAAAGACTCTGATGCTGGGAGGGATTGGGGGCAAGAGGAGAAGGGGACGACAGAGGATGAGATGGCTGGATGGCATCACCGACTCGATGGACATGAGTTTGGGTGAACTCCGGGAGTTGGTGATGGACAGGGAGGCCTGGCGTGCTGCGATTCATGGGGTTGCAAAGAGTCGGACACAACTGAGCAACTGAACTGAATGAACTGAGCTGAACGTGTAGTGATGCTGCAGACTTTTGAATTAGCTTATTTCGTATTTGTGTATCTTTCTTTTTGAAATATTCATCCATAAAAATCATTCATCTTTTTTCTTTGAAAAAAAGAAAAAAAAATGTCCTTCTAAATCAAACATGAATTGGTGGTTTACTGATAGATAACACATGATGTTTACAGGAATATTTGGAATTTTTAAATAACTTACCTGTTACTTATTATACAAGTATACACTTTCTGATATCACTATTTCCATTTAATTCATGAAGATTTTCTATTTTCATTGAACTGGGTATGTATATAATGAATCTATTCCGCCTCCATTGGGCTTGAAGCTGTAACTTTGTTTCTTTTAATTATGCAGTGTAATAAAATATTTCAATTACATTAATAGAATCATGTCATTGGAAATCTGAAATTTTTTTCCCTATTATTATGTACTCTTCACCCAAGGAAGGCAGATAAAAAATAGGTTACACACTTTAAAGTTTGGGTTTTCAAGGCATTATGGAGGAAAAAGTTAATCATTAGTCAATCTTCAAAGTAATGGAAAATTTTACACAAGACAGCTTGAGGACTATAATCTCAGAGACAGCCCCTCAGAGACCTCTGAGAACTGTTCCTATGAGGTCAGGGGGAGGCTAGTATATATGTGATTTTGATGAAAGGATACAAGCCATCAAGCACACATTTTGGAGATGTTTACTGCCATTTGTAAGGGATATCTTAGATAGCAGTTTTAGTGCTTTTCTAAATATGAGAAGATGCAAGAAACTGAGTTCATAAAATTTTCTCCTGGAAAAAAATCCATCTGAGGGTCACTTCTAGCAGTTTTCCATGAGCACAAAATTCCGTATCCTGATCTTCACCTAGAACTCCTTTGAGAGTATAAAGCATGTTAGTAACTGCAGTGTTTAATGACTTGATTCTTGTGTAACTGGATAATGAGAATCTTTATTTTATAATCCCCTTCCTTTATGTGTCAATATTGATCAAGTTTTGGGAGGCATTTTATGAGTGGTTTGTCTCACAGTGCTAGGAATGCTCATTTCCAGATCATTCAAGGATTTTGTTGATAGGACACTCAATGTGCTATTACTGGACTAGGTCCTTTTAGTAATAGTAAGTGAAATTGCTCAGTCGTTTCTGACTCCTTGCGACCCCATGGACTGTAGCCTCCCAGGCTCCTACCTCCGTGGGATTCTCCAGGCAACAGTACTGGAGTGGGTTGCCATTTTCCTTCTCCAGGAGATCTTCCTGACCCAGGGATCAAACCCAGGTCTCCCACATTCCAGGCAGATGCTCTAACATCTGAGCCACAGAAATAAAGTATAGGACCCCAAAACCAGTATGTTATGACCCAGGGAATGATTAACTCTTGTTACTTCTTCTCATATCTAGAGTTGCACTATTACAGTCATTGATCTTATACAACTATACATGTGATCTATTGTTTCAAGGTGCCTAGTCATCATTATTTTTATCAGTCTCAGTCACACATTTGGTAATACAAGAAATAATCTTGCAAAAGAAACAGAATACAAATAATACAGCTAGTAATCTTAGTAAAGTCATAAGTAAGCTAACATCTTTCATTAGATCTAACCCATATCTCCCCAGGCCATCTGTTCCAACCTGTCAGTACCAACTACTATCTTTAAGTGAAATAATATCTTGGCATTGTTTATAAATTTTACCAAAGATATCTACATGTATAAGGTAAATGGTGAGTCATCACGATCCTTTACAAGATTGAGAAGGGAACATTAACTGCTAGGGAGTTATGAGGTTGGTATCAGAGAAAACATAAAATCATTATATTTTAGTAGGTTTTTCTGACTTTGAGGATGTCTGATTAATACATAATGCAGATGTACAATACACACTGTAGGGATGGAAGGAGATCTAATGGGCAGAGAAAATGTTCATGTTCAATTTTTTGTCTTCCCTTAAAGTAGGAAACTTATTTTATCAGTATATTCTTATTTCTCCTGCTGAGTACACACCCACAATTAGTTATAGCCAAGAAATTTGGAAAAATTAGACGCCATTGGATTTTCAAAGAAAATAGTTACAATTGTATATTTGTTTGAACATCTATGTATTTACAAATATGTGCACATAACTTGGGCTTACCAGGTGGTACTAGTGGTAAAGAAACCACCTGCCAATGCAGGAGACATAAGAGATGCTGATTCAATCCCAGTGTCAGGAAGATCACCTGGAAGAGGGCATGGCAACCTGCTTGAGTATTCTTGTCTGAAGAATCCCCATGAACAGAGGAGCCTGCTGGGATACAGTCTATAGGGTTAGACATTATTGAAGGAACTTAGCATGCATGCACACATTACTCTCCAAAAATAAAGAAATTAAATATTAATATAAAGTTAACTGTAAGACAATAATTTTAAATAACTTGTTTAGAATCTAATTTGGAGAAGGCAATGGCACCCCACTCCAGTATTCTTGCCTCGAAAATCCCATGAACGGAGGAGCCTGGAAGGCTGCAGTCCATGGGGGTCACTGAGGGTCAGACACGACTGAGCAACTTCACTTTCACTTTTCACTTTCATGCATTGGAGAAGGGAATGGCAACCCACTCCAGTGTTCTTGCCTGGAGAATCCCAGGGATGGGGGAACCTGGTTGGCTGCCGTCTATGGGGGTCACACAGAGTCGGACACGAATGAAGTGACTTAGAGGCAGAATCTAATTTAGTAATTTAAATGTTTAATTTTTCCATTTTTACTTGATCTGAATCCCAACTTTCACAACTCTTTCTTTTGTTGCATAGTATTTTTTTTTTTTCAAATTGCTTCCTTTATTTCACATGAATTAAACAGAAGTATGATCTAAAGAATACAATATCAAGAAGCATGGGACAGAACCAACTGTTTAGGTTTCTGGAGTAATTTGGAAGTGACACCTAGAGATTTAGAAGAGATTCTAACTGCTGCATTTAGCTTAAAACTGAATACCATGTTTAAAAGTCTTTAATAAAATTCAACCATTATTCAAATATTTTAAACTATGCTTGTTCTCCTAAACAGGGCCATACTTTGATCAAAGGATAATTTCATTATCTTATTTCTGTAGTCCACTTAAGGTACATTAAGTAGATTAGTCACAGCTTCACTGTGATAGAGTTAATAATTTAACATCAGAATGTCATACTGAATGAAGTAAGTCAGACAGAGAAGGAGAAATATAGTATGACATCCCTTATATGTGGAATCTAAAGAGAGATGATATGAATGAACTTAATTATAAAATAGAAAGAAATTCACAGACTTAAAAATGAACTCATGATTGTCAGGGAAGGAGGGGGCACAGGGATAGGGAGTTTGGGATGGACATGTAAATACTGCTCTATTTCAAATGGTTTTCAACAAAGACCTACTGTATAGCACATGGGACTCTGCTCAGTGTTATACGGAAGCCCAGATGGCAGGGGAGTCTGGAGGAGAATGGATCCACACATATATATGGCTGAGTCCCTTCACTGTTCACTTGAAATTATCACAATATTGTCAGTGGGCTGTGTGTGTGCTTAGTCATTCAGTCATGTTCAGCTGTTTGCAATCCCATGGGCTGTAGTCTCCTCTGTCTACGGAATTTTAACAGCAAGAATACTGGAGTGGGTTGCCTTTCCCTACTGCAGGGGATCTTTCCAACCCAGGGATTGAACCCATATCTCTTGCATCTCCTGCATCAGTAGGCAATTGCTTTACCACTGCATCACCTACCCCAATAGAAAATAAAAAGTTTACATGAAAAATAGCAATAATAATAACAATAAACATACAAGGTACTTAATTCATGAATAACCTTGTGACTGAATTTTGCTTAACATTTCACTTTGTTTCTTATATTAATTATTATCATAATTATGAGAAATGTTCAATGTTACCTCTATTTTTAAAATACAGAGACATATTTATTGGGGAAAATTTATGCCCCACCTTCACACAAATCTGAACTCAATGTCTGTGTGTGAGTGTGTATATATATATATATATATATATATATATATATATACACATATGTATGTTAAGAAGGATAAGCTTTAAAAAATAAGACTGAAAACACACCTTCTGTCCCCCATAATATGAACACCACATATGTGAAATTGCCATCTTTGCCCTTCATTAAAAACAAGATATTGTCAAATGGAGTCTGTGCTGCTAAAGTTTGTGGTTAAAGTTTGTGGTAAAGTAGTTAAAGTTTGTGGGGATATACTACTTTAGAATACGAGTTCTGAGACAAAAATTTTAGGACTTGAAACTCTGGATAATCTGTATGACCTTCAGAATGTTGCTTAACATCTGTAGAATCCATGCAGATTTTTGTTGATTAAATAATAATTAATTGTAAAATGTTAATAAATATAAGATACTTAAAATGCTATTTGACATTTATAAATTCTCAGAGTTGGCAGCCAAAATAATTATATGTAAAATAAGTACATTAGCTAAATGCTTTTGCTTTATTCACTTACATATTCAGTTTATTTGGTGATCGTTTAACTGACTCATGAATCTATTGAAGATTAAAATAAGCAGAATCACTTTGGTGAAGTGAGTCGATCTTTTTAATGTCCCTCCTTGTAGTAGGCAGTCTGTAGAATAATCAAGTTCATCTACTGATGCCAAAACACCCAGGAGACTCAATGCAACAGCAAGTGCATTCCACCAAGTTGCCGCCCTAGAGCTTCTACCTAGTGTAAGGAACAGGTCACACACAGAAACCTTAACAGGCAGAGTAGTTGCAAATCTTTAAGAGTAGAAATAAAATATACAAAGAGGGAATAATGGGAAAGGATTCAGAGAAGGCAGTTTCCCCCTCCTTCATCAAACGTTTATACCACTTTGTACAATTAACACTGAAATAGACTATCTCTTTAATCCTTTCACATAAACTCTTCCACAGCACCCAGAGGAAAACCTGCTATATTTCAGTGTCCATACCTTTCTCCACACAAAGTATTTCCTCATGCTTTTTTTTTTTTTTTAAACTTCTTTCTTTGACTGTTCCATGTGGACATTTTCCCATGTCACTTTATCAAAGGGTGGTTGTTTTCTTTCCCAGAAGCCACACACAGTAGGACATCAAGAGGTGGGTACCCTCTCAGTTTCTTATTCCTCCTCTCAAGACATTTATTCCCCATGTCCCTATAAACCCTCAGCTACGTCAAAGGAAGTGCCTGGATTGAGGCATCACCCATGTCTTTCAAACACTCTGTAAGAAGTAAGAAATAATATTGAAGCAGACACCTGAATGGTATAAGCAACGGCCTATTGAGGAGAGTGTTGCTTGTAGCCTATGAGGCACCAGTTGGGCTAGTGAGTTAGATATGAAAAAACTCAACAAAAGGTCCTTTTCCAGGTAGTGAGAAATGAGTAAAATGAAATGGGGTGTGACATGGGCCTTGGGAAGACTTCAGAGCCCAGGTTAAGAAGGAGTGGATAGGTCATGTTCAATGTGCAGAGCGTATAATTAAGCATAAATGGAGAAGCTCTAGAACAGATATGACATCCTGACATAGTTGTACAGTTCTGAGCAAGAAAGAGAAGGAGAGAAGACAGTTTGAAAAATATCAAGGAAGTCTGTGAACATGAAGGACCAAACATAAAATCTTAGTGGAAGACCATAAAGCCCCTAGCAATGATGGAGAAGACTGTTTATGTGGAAGAGAGAAGAGGGTATAGGCGAAGATTAAAAAAAAAAAAAAAATCAACCAAGAAACACACTATTAAATAAGTACAAATACTTGAGTTTCATAAAATGGGAACTAAAGGTAAGGAGATCTTATTTTATGTTTGTTTATTTATTTATTTAATTTAATGTACCCAGCAGAAATTTGCATTCTTAAATCTGTGTTCTAGGAAAACTAACGAACTAGGGCAAAAAGTACATTTATGTGAGGAGTAGTGGGAGACACAAGACTACTCAAATTATCATTACAATATTATAACGCTTTCAGATTCTATCCCATAAAGCAAAGTATTAGGCATTTTGGATAAAACATACTAGAATTATACTAGATCTGTTACCTATAAAAATTGATGATCTAGTAGGAATGCTAAAGCTAGAAAATGATTACCACAGAACAATCTACTCTTTTTTTCCTTCTAAAATCAGTTTTTGAACATTTTATTAAGTTATTTCATGCTAATATACTTAGTTGTCAAGATCAATAGGCTATTTTATGGTATCTGAATTTTCTGTTCCTGAATCCCTGAGCTTTGTTTCCTGTATAACTCTTCCAGGAAGAATGCACAACCAAGAATCATCACATACAGATTCAAACTAGTAGGATGAAGGAACAAGAAAGGTATGTGCCTCTGCACACAGTCCCAACACACTTCTGTTGTCTAGATTTATTTAATTGAACACACTCCACTGGCTTCAAGTAGATTTGAGAAGCATGTGATATTATTCAGGTGTTGCAGAGCTCATACATGTCTATTTAATTTAAAGAGTAGAATGGATACCTTAGAGCTTCCATGGACACATATAGCACACAACCATGAGAAGGAATAACCCATGAGAAGCATTTGCATAGAATCAGTAGGAGATGGTGATTTGCAAATGGAAGAGGGAAGACAGAAAGAGAAGTTAGAATGATTTTCTGATTTCTGTATGGAGCAGTTATATGCAATGGGATCATTCATTGTTTAAGGGAACTTGGGCAGTTCAGCATTGTACGTGATGAATTTGATATCAATATGAGATGCTAATCACAAGATTCTCTTAAATTGGAGAGGCAGCAAGAAGAGGCAGAAGTAAGATCATCCTACAATAATTCCTTGGGGCATGATGTAGTACCCTGAAAAGTCTGCAGGGCAAGAAACGTGTAATGGCAATATCATTGGCTATTTCAAATGAAATTATGAACAGCTCTCTTGATTGATTTCAGAATAAGAAGCAACAAAGAATATTACTTTCCTCTGTCACACAGATCTATACATGTGTATAAGTGTGAGGAAGCCAATCTAAATATCATTCAACATGCAGAGTTGGTTTCTCTCCCAGAAAGTCTCTAATTTTAACAGAGAGTGAGCAAAACTGAATTTCTGGTTCACTTCTTTGAAATTTACTTCCAATTACCTGATTATATTCTCTAAGGTCCTGTTTATTTCTCTATCTCTCCCTGTCTCTCTAGTATATAATGGCTTAAATGTATATTTTAAATATAACAAATAACAATATATTAATGATAGAAATTCTAAGACACTAATCATAGAAGCAAAAATAATAATAAGAAGAAAGAATAACCTTTAGTTTGAGTTTTTACAATGTGCCAGTTTTTGTTTTGGAGAAGGCAATGGCATCCCACTCCAGTACTCTTACCTGGAAAATCCCATGGATGGAGGAGCCTGGTAGGCTGCAGTCCATGGGGTCGCTCAGAGTCGGACATGACTGAGCTTTCACTTTCACTTTTCACTTTCCTGCATTGGAGAAGGAAATGGCAACCCACTCCAGTGTTCTTGCCTGGAGAATCCCAGGGATGGGGGAGCCTTGTGGCTGCCGTCTATGGAGTCGCACAGAGTCGGACACGACTGAAGTGACTTAGCAGCAGCAGCAGTCTTTGTTTGGTGTGTATGTGCATGTATGTATAGGCTACATGTACGTATGTATTATTATGTAATAATGCATGTGTGTATTATTTAGTGTATTGTCTAATGTGTTTCACTTAATCTTCAAAAGATTAATGTGAAAAATGTACCACTATTATCCTGACTTTATAGAAATTCATTTCAACCAAATTCATTATTAATTGGGGCTTCCCTGGTGGCTCAGAGGTTATAAGCGTCTGCCTCCAATGCGGGAGACCCAGGTTCGATCCCTGGGTCGGGAAGATCCCCTGGAGAAGGAAATGGTAACCCACTCCAGTACTCTTGCCTAGAGAATCCCATGGACGGAGGAGCCTGGGAGGCTACAGTTCACGGGGTCTCAAAGAGTCGGACACGACTGAGCAACTTTACTTTCACTTTCATATCATGAAGAGACATAAAAGATATGTTTACATTGTAATTTCTTGTTTGTCTCTTCAAAGCATTAGAAAAATTAAGGTTATATTTCTATTTTTTATATTTATGACTAATATCTTTATCTGAGTCAAAAGCACACCTGCCCTCAGGCTAGGTAATATCTATCATACAATTTTTCTATCAATATTCCATATCAACTTCTTAAAAATGAAAACTTTTTTTCATTCATTTTTAGGGCAATTCAATTTAGGACTCCTATATCTTCAATGAAAATCTATTTAGTTTATTGAATTATTTATAACAACCAGTTATTTCAAGTCAGTTGCACACCAACTAAGTCTGATATTTGAAGTTTTCTGAGAGAATTTATCATTATTTTATCAAGCAAGTCACTGATATTATAAGTTATAGAAAATTTAAAAAGTAAAAATGCTAGTGTCATATTGTGTAAAATATAAATCTTCAGATTTAGCATTTCCCAGGATTTCCAAATTAAACACTTTTCAAAGTAAGTATTTTTCAGAAAGAAATGATTTGGTGTTTTTGCATTTGTTTACATTATAATGATAACTTTAATGTAAATACAAGATGTTAGAACACACAAATATTTCTTTAATATATAAATGTGCAGTCTTACCAAGATTAATGAATAACTGACCTCTAGTTAAATGGAAATGTAAAACAATATTGTGTGTGCTTAATTTTATAATGATAAATCTAGTAAAGAATGACAAATAATTTGATTTTATATATAATGTATTTTGAAAATCCTGATAAATGCAAAATGATAATGATTAGAGTGTAGTACATTTCACTGAGTAAAGAATACGAAGGTCTTTTTATTTCCTTTGAGGAAGGATTGAGATATGGCTGTGTTTTTAGCTAAAAGAAAACCTAAAAGTGATAGCATTTTCTATGATTCATCTCCAAGATTCTTCTAGAAAATACAGGGATATAAACTGCATTGCACATCTCTTTTCTGAAATTTAACATTATTAAAAAAGGAAATGTTGATGCTAGATGGAAAGAGACTTTATGTTGGGTAAGAGTTGCACAAATGTGGAAGGGGCTAAGACATGTAATGTATATGTCTCCACTTTGAACATAAAGCAAGGAAACTCACCATTAGAACAATCCTCTTTTGATTCAAGAATAAAATTTCATTCAAGATCCTAGCTGTCATACAATATATTTTTTCATCAATCTAGCATCTTGGGAGTATGTTTCTAGATCCTTGATTGGTTATGCAATAAGTTATAAAAGAGAGCTGTCAAAACTTTAGGTGCTTCATGGATATTGGCAGGATGGTAGAAGTAGGATGATAAAGAAGTCAGTGAATGCATTATGGAGTTTCTAGTACCTGAAGACAAAATAATAAATGATCTTGTGGAGACAACACACACTCTCTAAAAATGTAAATATAATTGATACATCATTGGAAACCTTTGATAACAGGGACCAGACAAACATAAATCAATATTTTTTTTTATTTAACTTAATTTTATTTTTTAACTTTACAATATTGTATTGGTTTTGCCACATATCAAAATGAATCCACCACAGGTATACATGTGTTCCCCATCCTGAACCCTCCTCCCTCCTCCCTCCCCATACCATTCTTCTGGATCGTCCCAGTGCACCAGCCCCAAGCATCCAGTATCTTGCATCGAACCTGGACTAGCAACTCGTTTCATATATGTTATTGAACTTATCATGGTACAGGGACTCAGTGTGAGTAGACTAGACATTACCCATACTCAATACTAAGATGATGTATTAAGTTTTGAATCAGGATGACTATAGGACAAAGCAAAATCAGGAGGACAAAATTATTCCAGGCATGAGAAAATGCCAACAACTTTGTACACAGACATATTGAATTTCAGTTGTCAGTAACCACTGATATTCGAGACTTATGATCAACCAGTTCTTGGCAGGCACCACTGCCTGAAATCTGAATCTACATCTATATGGAATTTTTACTGAGTTAGTAAGTCAAACCAGTAAAAACAGTCAGGAGCAAATTTACATGCATATATCCTGCAAACCTCATTCATATGCTGATCATTTAAAACTTGTAAAAGTAAAATCGTAGTAAATTTATTTTAAAATTTCAAGGAATTCAATGTAAAATCAGAATTTGTTTATTTCATAATGAAAAAAAAAGTAGTCTATGGCTGATTCATGTTGATATTTGGCAGAAAACAACAAAATTCTGTAAAGCGATAAACATCATATTACAAAAAATATCTACTTCAAAAGTTGCCTGAAATTCCTTTGGCTTTAATTGCAAAATACATGTTAGTAACTCTCATTTTCACATACAACTAAATATAAACAAGTTTGAGATTCACACTACTTTTTCCCCATTTTGTGTTTAGATCTAATTTTATTATTTATTTATTTATAGGTAAAATAAGGAATTCATGATGGGGCATGAGAATCACACTTTCAGCAATGACTTCATTCTTTTGACTTCACTCTTTACTTCTTCTCAAGCAAGTCTGGTATTTTTCTCTTTTATATTCACCATTTTTGTTTTGACTGTAACAGAAAATACAGTCATGATTCTCATTATCCACAGGGAATTACGACATCATACTCCAATGTATTTCTTGCTTAGCCATCTCTCTTTTATGGATATCTTGCATATTTCCAACATTGTTCTCAAAATGGTTACTGATTTCCCGTCAGGCAGCAAAACTATTTCATTTGCAGCTTGTGGCGTCCAGATATTTCTATCCCTTACCCTCTTGGGTGGTGAGTGTCTTCTCCTGGCAGCAATGTCCTACAATCGCTATGTAGCCATCTGTCACCCACTGTGCTACCCCATTCTTATGAATGACTATGTCAGCGTTCTCAAGGCTGGAGGGGCCTGATTTATTGGGATAATCAACTCCACAGTTCACACAGCTTACACACTTCACTTTCCCTTTTGTGGCACAAGAGTCATTGACCACTTTTTCCGTAAAGTCCCTGCTATGTTGGTGTTGTCCTGTGTGGACACAACACACTATGAATGAGGAGTTTATGTAAGTGGCATCATTTTCCTGCTATCCCTTCCTCTCTAATCTTTGCTTCTTATGTCCAAATTCTCCTTACTGTCTTCCAAATGAAATCATCAGAGGCACGGAAAAAGTCATTTTCTACTTGTTTCTTCCACATGATTGTAGTCATAATGTACTGTGGGCCATTTATTTTCATATACATGAGACCTAAAAAGTATCACACTCCAGGCCAGGATACGTTCCTGGCAATATTCTATACCATCTTCACACCATCTTTCAACCCAATTATATACAGCTTTAGGAAAAAAGATGTTCTAGAAGCACTGAAAAATATGCTCAAAAGTAACTTTGTTCAGGAAAAAACAATAGAAAAAATGCTTGAAATACCTTTTCTCTATTTCCACAGTTATATTTAGACGATACCTGTTATTCATATCTCTGAAAAGATAATAAAAAAATTATTATCTCTTTAACTGTAGAAAGAAGCAGATGTTTCAAAAATCCTGATAATGATAAATTTTATCACAGGTATTTGCCTTACAAATACATATATCTAAAAAATATACCTTCCTCTCTATGGTACAAATTATAATTGTCAGTCTCTAATAGAAAGTCAAATATGACTCAATATTTTCAATTTTCTCCCACTAAAATTATAAGAATGTGTAAAAATATTTTATAATAAAATCACATTGTATTGAATATACATATGTGTTTTAGTCACTCAGTTGTGTCCGATTCTTTGTGACTCCAGGGACTGTAGCCCACCAGGCTCCTCTTTCTGTGGAAAGAGTACTGGAGTAGGTTGCCATTCCCTTCTCCAGGGGATCATCCCAACCCAGGGATCAAACTTAGATCTCCTGCTTTGCAGGCAGATTCCATACTGTTTGAGCTACCAGGGAAAATAATTTTATAAAAAATTATGTGATTCTCTCTCTATTTATATAGATATATATGTATATTCCATATAATTACAGAGTACACTTATATATTCCATATAAATGTAGACCATACATATATTCCAGTAGATTTGGAGAACATATATATATATATATATATTTTAATATAGATATATATTTATATATATTTTATATATATATATAAAAGGAGAAAGAGAGCCACATATATTTTTAAAGTATATTTCAAACACTACAATGTTATTAAAATTTTAAGGTAATGTTCGTCAAAGGTACAAATTACCAGTTTGGAGATAGGTACTAGGGATGTACCAAAGAGCATTGTAATTATAATTAAAAAATGATACATCTTATATTTGAAAGTTGATAAAATAGTAGATTTAAAAATTCTCATCCCTAGGAAACAATTGTAATTGTTGGTAATGGATTTTAACTAAACTTATTGTCATAATCTTATTGCAATATATGCATACATGCATACATGCATGCTAAGTTTCATTTTATATATATATATACACACACACACACATATATATCAGAACATCTTGTTTGATGCCTAAATGTAACACAATGTTGTATGTCAATTATATTCACTGTAACACAAAGATAATGAAATATATTGTTATCATTAAAATATATTCTATTCTGGGCATATGCTTATAATATTAAAATAATATTAATATATGATATTCATTACCTGGTGGCTCAGCAGTAAAGAATCTGCCTGCCAGTGCAGGAGAGGTAGGTTCAATTTGGGGGTTGGGAAGATCCCGCAAAGAAGGAAATGGCAACCTATTCCATTGTTCTTTCCTACTCTCTCCTCACCTCACTGAGGAGGAATTTAGTGGCCACAGGACTGGAAAAGGTCAGTTTTCATTCCAATCCCAAAGAAAGGCAATGCCAAAGAATGCTCGAACTGCTGCACAATTGCCCTCACCTCACAGGCCAGTAAAGTAATGCTCAAAATACTCCAAGCCAGACTTCAGCAATACATGAACGTGAACTTCCAGATGTTCAGGCTGGTTATAGAAAAGGCAGAGGACCAGACATCAAATTGGCAACATCTGCTGGGTCATCAAAAAAGCAAGAGAGTTCCAGAAAACAAATCTATTTCTGTTTCATTGATTATGCCAAAGCATTTGACTTTGTGGATCACAATAAACTATAAAAAATTCTGAAAGAGATGGGAATACCAGACCACCTGATCTGCCTCTTGAGAAATCTGTATGCAGGTCAGGAAGCAACAGTTAGAACTGGACATGGAACAACAGACTGGTTCCAATAGGGAAAGGATTACGTCAAGGCTGTATATTGTCACCCTGCTTATTTAACTTACATGCAGAGTACAACATGAGAAAACGCTGGGCAGGATGAAGCACAAGCTGGAATCAAGATTGCAGGGAGAAATATCAATAACCTCAGATATGCAGCTGACACCACCCTCATGGCAGAAAGTGAAGAAGAACTAAAGAGCCTCTTGATGAAAGTGAAAGAGGAGAGTGAAAAAATTGGCTTAAAACTCAACATTCAGAAAATGAAGATCATGGCATCTGGTCCCATCACTTCATGGGAAATAGATGGGGAAACAGTGGAAACAGTGGCTGACTTTATTTTTGGGCCTCCAAAATCACTGCAGATGGCGATTGCAACCATGAAATTAAAAGATGCTTACTCCTTGGAAGGAAAGTTACGACCAAACTAGACAGCATATTCAAAAGCAGAGACATTACTTTGCGAACAAAGGTCCATCTAGTTAAGACTATGGTTTTTCCAAGAGGTAGTCATGTATGGATGTGAGTGTTGGACTGTGAAGAAAGCCGAGAGCCGAAGAATTGATGCTTTTGAACTGTGGTGTTGTAGAAGACTCTTAAGAGTCCCTTGGACTGCAAGGAGATCCAATCAGTCCATCCTAAAGGAGATCAGTCCTGAGTGTGCATTGGAAGGACTTATGCTGAAGCTGAAACTCCAATACTTTGTCCACCTGATGCGAAGAACTGACTCATTGGAAAAGACCCTGACGCTGGGAAAGATTGAAAGCAGGAGGGGAAGGGGACGACAGAGGATGAGATGATTGGATGGCATCACTGACTCAATGGACATGAGTTTGGGCAAACTCTGGGAGTTGGTGATGGACAGGGAGGCCTGGCGTGCTGCAGTCCATGGGAACGCAAAGAGTCGGACATGACTGAACGACTAAACTGAACTGAACTTGGGGGGAAAAAAAAGTTAGAATTATATAAAGTGACAAATCAGTACAGCTGCATCTGTCACTTGGCCCTCTTCTGGAAACTTTCAAAATCTGAAAAGAATTCACAAACCATTTAAAAAATGTTTGTATACTGTATTGGTGTTTTTCTTTCTGGCTTACTTCACTCTGTATAATAGGTTCCAGTTTCATCCATCTCATTAGAACTGATTCAAATGTATTCTTTTTAATGGCACTAATGCATATATATGGAATTTAGAAAGATGGTAACAATAACCCTGTGTACGAGACAGCAAAAGAGACACTGATGTATAGATCAGTCTTATGGACTCTGTGGGAGAGGGAGAGGGTGGGGAGATTTGGGAGAATGGCATTGAAACATGTATAATATCATGTATGAAACGAGTCACCAGTCCAGGTTCAATGCACGATGCTGGATGCTTGGGGCTGGTGCGCTGGGACGACCCAGAGGGAGGGTATGGGGAGGGAGGAGGGAGGAGGTTCAGGATGGGGAACACAGGTATACCTGTGGCGGATTCATTTCGATATTTGGCAAAACTAATACAATATTGTAAAGTTTAAAAATAAAATAAAATTTAAAAAAAGTTTGACTAATAATTCAGAATATTTATCTTAAAAAAGCTTAGTGAGGTAACAGAAAACATAAACAACTATACAGAGTTTGAAAATCAATATAAGAACAAAATGAAAAGTTCAACAAAATTTGAAACTGTAAAAGAGAACCAAACAAATTCTAATCCTAGAACTGAAGAACACAGTAATTGAACTGAAAAAAAGCAATAGAGACTAAATAGCAGACTAGATCAAGAAAAAGAACTATTTCTGAGATCAGAAATTACCAACAAGAACAATAATAGCAACAACAAAAACTGTGAAAAAGAATGGAAAAAATATATAGCATTTGTAGGATAGTATAAGTCACTAATATATACTTCATGGAAATCCCAAAAGGAGGAAAGAAAGAGAAAGGGAGGCAAAAGTTTATTTAATGTAGTAAATGAAAACAATATAGGAAACTGTAAATCTGGGGAGGGAAGTGAACATCCAGATCCATGAAGCTCAAAAAACTCAAAATAAATTAAACATAAGGAAATCTTCCCCTAGACACATTGTAATTCACAAATCAAATATTTAAAAAATCTAAGCTGAATCAATATTACTCCTTGTCAAGTAAAATGTACAATTAATTAACTTACTGAAAACTATTGGAAATATAAGAACACAAGTTATAATCTGCAATAAAATTTATTGTTGAATATTTTCTCAATTTCATTGCACCAAAATAAATAGTATTATTTTCATTAGATAGCTTATTACATGAAAAACTTACCAATTTAATTATAATTATTATGTGACACTTTTTATAATTTAATGGGTTTTACCAAAAAAGAATGGCAATTTCAAATAAATTATGTAAACCTGAAATAAATTAAAAACTATTCTCACAAGTGTGATATTTTAAGAATCTTTGCTCACATGTTTTATTAAATTAAACACATCCTATTTGATTTATTAAATTTTTGGCCAATATAATCATAATAGGAAATAAATTAGTATATGTAGACATATCAATACTATGTACCTACTAAGTAACAATATATAAAATATATGATCTAAAAATTTAGAGGCATAATAATATTAGAAGAATCTGAATAAATAAGTGGTGTTTTTCCACACCAACTGATACTAAACACACCAGGGAAAATTTCTATAGAAGTTATGAGAACTCCTACCCAAACCTTGGCTGGTGGCCATCCTGGGCTTCTAGTGATTTAACTGATATTATGTAAGTCTCGGTGGATATTCCTAAGTGCCTAAGAGGATGGAAAAAAAAAAAAGAAAAAAAGAATTAAATTGAGTTTCAGGAAAAGGAGGCCTAGAATCAAATCACTGTGACCCCTGCGTTTCAGTGAAGGCATTTAAAATGTCAGCTGTAGAGATATAAATATTAAAATATTTGTTTAGAAATTTTTCAAAGAATTTTACTCAGAAAATGACTTTGCTTCCATGAAGAAGTTTGGACTGCTTTCAGCTAATCAAGCCAGTGAGTATGTGAAAGTCCAGATATAGTAAAAGGTACTAATTGTATTTTTATTTCTATTTGCCACCAAAGAGAAGGGACTGTTCAGCAACTGCTTAAGAGAAGTTTGTTCAGAATTAAGTACTTCTGCTTATACTAAGCAATACAGCCAGCCTGCATCAGCCAGAGAATTCAAAAAGAAAACTTCATTTGACCGAAGTTAGCTTCACAAGGTATATAAATATTTTATACTAGATTGTATATCCTTAAGAGTAATTAACCTCCAATTAAAATAAATAAATTTATATTTTAAAAAAAGTAAAAAACTATATGGGCTACTCAAACACTTGCAAACATTTTTTAAAGACATGAAGCTCTGTTTAACATTTGTTATCATATAATTCTGACTATTAATCTGAGTGTGAATGATTGTGAAAGGATAGTAAAATAGAGCAAAATTGATAAAGACAGCTGTTGATATTTTTTATAAACTACTCTTCTAAATTTATGGGGAATAATGCACGGGTCTACACTCACCTATACCATATACTGAAATATGATTGAAAATAATCATGATATTTTATAAAACATACAATAAAATCTCATATAAATTCAAATAGTACTTCAAATATGAGATTTATGTGGCTATAATTGAAATAAGATATACATAGGACCAATACAATATTGTAAAGTAAAAAAAAAAAAACAATATGTATAGGAAAAAAAGAAATTCAACTAATAAACAATATTCATTAAAGAAGTAAGAATTCATTGTATTCATAGCCTGTGATATATCCTCTGCACATGGGAAATATTGTAGCCAAGAAAAGAATGTTTTAAAACAGCATAGGTAACATAAGTTATAATCTCTAGGAGTAGAGATGTTTTCATGCAAGCACACTGTATAATAGCATGGGAGCTGATTTTATTGTATTAACTCCTTTGGCAGTGTTGATTACCGTTTGGATTGAAATCACTCAGGACTTAAGGTAATCAGTTTAGGAAATGAGTGATGTAATATACATAAGAGTTGGTTAAGGTAAGAAATAGAGGTTTTAAATGAAATTTGACATCAAGCATGTGATTGCACTTTTTAGAATACTGTTCAGCAAAAATTGTACAGCATGAAATGAACAACAAAAAGTAGTTTTCTACCTTATTAATAAATGTGATTTCTGAAAGGGAAGTGAGATGAAGTTGTTGGAAGAGATAGAGCCAAATCATATTCAGTATGCTCTGGATGTGCTCAGGTTACATTTGAAGAATAATATAATCCTTAGGGAACCCAATCCTCAATAAAGTTTATAGAGGACAGCCTTTCTTATTTCTTACTAATTTTAATTTTTGGTTTATGAATGAAGGTTCATTACATGGCAATGTTGCAACCTTAATACTGCTTCCTACTCATTCTTTTACCCTAAATGAACTCACAGTTTATAAGTAAAACCTAAAAATTACTTGTCTAAATTTCATATCAAAATATAAAATGGAATACATAGTGAAGGTAAACAATAAGGGCTATTGTTACCTGTCTGTGGATATATTTTGATCATCTGTATCCATAAATTCTATAATTTGAAAGATGGCTTCTAGAAATAATCTAGCTATTAACCATATGTTTAGTTATAATTATCCTTTTTTGTACTTTTAAACATAAAATGTATAATTGAAGTGTCTTATGCTTTTAACTTGTATATTTTTTAATTTTATTTCTTATAAATAAATATTGAGCAAAAATATCTGAATAAACAACCTTTCATGATTTTGTGAATATAAAATGGGTTGTAGCATACAGAAATAATTTGAAAATATGCAATTGTAGTGAATGACAAGTTAGGTGAATGTAAATGATGGTTATGAAAATTATATTGATAAAGATGCTAAAATGTAGAGCTATTCTCAGTGATATTTTACACCCTGGCATACACTGATTTTTATGTTTTATCTTGTAGATAGCCTGTAATATCCCATGTTTCTTTCTACCTGTTCTACTTAAAAAATACAGACTCAGATACTTATATTTTTTATGCTTACAATTATTGTAAGTAGATAAGATAAATTGTATCTAGTATTAAACTTAAACTCTCTCTCTTTCATGTATCTGTGTACTAAAACAGAATAAATACATTTTTATTGCAAGACAAAATTGAAAAATATATTATTATAATCAGTTTCTGTCTTTGAAAATATCTGTTACTAGTTTACCTAATAATGCTTATTCACCACTGTAAAATTTCACTGAAAAATATGA
The DNA here is from genome assembly GCF_002263795.3 of Bos taurus. Taxonomy (NCBI): domain Eukaryota; kingdom Metazoa; phylum Chordata; class Mammalia; order Artiodactyla; family Bovidae; genus Bos; species Bos taurus. The sequence goes on from NC_037334.1 coordinate 41,550,885, forward strand.
ATTAGGACACATAATCATATAAACACAAATATTCTCTGTGTATTTAGATCTCATTATATGTAAAATATTGTTCTCTAATTATATACTTTAAAACTTAGAAGTATACATTATTTGAATACTAAGTACTATTTGGAAAAGACTCTGATGCTGGGAGGGATTGGGGCAGGAGGAGAAGGGGACAACAGAGGATGAGATGGCTGGATGGTATCACTGACTCGATGGACGTGGGTTTGAGTGAATTCCAGGAGATGGTGATGGACAGGGAGGCCTGGTGTGCTGCGATTCATGGGGTCGCAAAGAGTCGGACACGACTGAGCGACTGAACTGAACTGAACTGAACTGAAGTACTATTAGTAAAATCTCTAAATCAGTTAATTAATATAAGTCTTTATTCACCCTTGGCTCTTCTTTAGCAAAACCTACTATGGAAACACTGGAAGGAATATAGCATCTCACGTAAGTCTCCATGGAAGGATGTTGTATCAGTTCAGTTCAGTTCAGTCGCATGGGCATGTGCACATGTATTCAGCTTTCTCTTTCATGTTTAGTAATTCCTTTAAAATCTGGAAAAATTGGCTCTAGAATAATATTTACAAGAAAAACACAACATGCAGTGTAGAATTAATAAATTCTTATCACTGAGAATGCTTCTTCCAATATTCATTCATGAGAATCCTTTCAGAATGTCATTATCTGCTTTCCATTAAGTGATTGACCACTTCTCTATTCAAAGTTCTTCTTTCAAAAGAACTAGAATATTTCATCTCTCATGTGCCATATGCTTCCCTGTTCCCTTTTAGTTTATCACATGTCTATTTCTTAATCATCATGATAGGCTTTTAAGAGAGGAGATTATAAATATATGTGCTTAACTGAACAGAACACACTCATTTAGAATTGAAAATAATTTTAAGTACAAAAAATGGTAAAAAATGAATACAGCAAAGCAATGTAAGGCAATGTGTATCAAATAATGACTAAAAAATAAAATTTATGCTAATGGGAGATCTTGAGGAAATTCACAAAAGCTACAAAGGGCACATTTTATAGATATTCAGGTAAAGGGTCTATGTTATCTATGGTATTCAGAATGTTATTGAGGAGGAAGAAGAGAATGACTTTGTGTAAACGGTACTTAACAATAAGGATTCATCCTAGATTTCACAACAAATGAGCCAAATGATATTAACTGGCTTCAGATAAGCTTAATTTGACATTTCTATGTAAAAAATTCTGAAGAAAGAAAAATATTAATAGCTTCTCATAATCAGCTGATACATTGATACAGTTTTAGAGACAAGCTTTATGGTTTAAATATGAAGGATAATTCATTAATGGTAATAAATATTTATTTACAAAATTTATATAATGTATGCATTTGCATTGATGTCTTTTGAATATACTTCAATTATGATATCTGATTTTGATGATACTTGAGTTCATATAGGCAGTAAAAAATACTTATCCTAATGATTTCATAATAATGTTTAGAAGTAAATTCAAGAATTTCTGGCAAAACTTTGGCAAAAAATGTTTGCATCTTAAACTTTCAATCTCTGGCTTAAAATTTAAATTTATCATCTTCAAAATAGATAAAAATTCGGTTCTGAACTTTTATGACTGAACTAAATTAGTCATTTAAGAAATAGTGTTTTATACTTAATTGCTCTTATGTCTGTCTTTAGGAAAAAACATATCAATGACTCATGGAAACCTATAATCGAACATCAGATGATTTCATCTTAATTGGATTGTTCTCCCCTTCAAGAATTGGGCTGTTTCTTTTTATGTTCATTGTTCTTATTTTCTTAATGGCATTATTTGGCAACCTGTCGATGATCCTTCTCATCTTTCTGGACACGCATCTCCATACACCAATGTACTTTCTTCTTAGTCAGCTCTCCTTCATTGACCTAAACTACATCTCCACCATTGTCCCCAAAATGGCCTCCAATTTTCTGTTTGGAAACAAGTCTATCTCCTTCATTGGATGTGGGATTCAGAGCTTCTTCTTTTTGACTTTAGCAGTTGCAGAAGCATTGCTTTTGACATCTATGGCTTATGATCGCTATGTGGCCATTTGCTTTCCTCTTCACTATCCCATCAGAATCAGCAAAAGAGTGTGTGTGTTGATGATAACAGGATCTTGGATAATGGGTGCTCTCAACTCCTGTGCCCACACCACATACGCCCTCCATATCCCTTACTGCAGATCCAGGGCCATCAATCATTTCTTCTGTGATGTCCCAGCCATGTTGACTCTGGCCTGCATTGACACCTGGGTCTATGAGTACACAGTGTTTGTGAGTACCACCCTATTTCTTGTGTTGCCTTTTATTGTTATTGCTTGTTCCTATGGCCGTGTTCTCTTTGCTGTCTATCGCATGAACTCAGCAGAAGGGAAGAAAAAGGCCTGTTCAACGTGCAGCACCCACCTCACTGTGGTGACTTTCTACTATGCACCCTTTGTTTATACTTATCTACGTCCAAGATCCCTTCGATCTCCAACAGAGGACAAGGCTCTGGCTGTCTTCTATACCATCTTGACCCCAATGCTCAACCCTCTTATCTACAGCTTGAGAAACAAGGAAGTAATGGAGGCATTGAGAAGAGTAACTCAGAGACTCTGCTCTGTGAAAATGTAGACAAAGCCTTTTCTCCATGTGTACCAAGACTTGAGCATAAATCCATTCATCACTGTACAGTGATAAAAACATTACATTATGGTTAACTGAAAGGATAAAAAATTTGAAGTGTCTTGTTAAAAAGGAGAAAAAGTTGCCATTATTCTTGCTCAAATATAGTTTTTTTTCTTTAACATTATTTTGTTAAATATGAAATATAATCAAATTGCAAACAATAATTTTACACATAATAAAAAGTAATCACTATTTTCATATGTTGTTATTGGCCATGCCTTTTTTCACTCACATTTCTATGAATTTATCAAAATTTATACTTTTAGGAAATTTATTTTTTTAATGTAGTTGAAATTTTTTGAGTCATAGATGACAAGTACAAAGTTTGCAGTTAATTATTGATTACTTTTAATTTTGAAATGAATCTTTCTGCTAATATTACTGAAGCCATTAGGAATATTTGCAAGTTATGAAAACCTTGGATTGAATTATTGATAAATTATGCCAAAGTGTAACTTTTAGTGCATGTGGAGCTAATAATTCAAAAGGAGAGTCTCTTTTTCTAAAAAGTTTTCTTATAAGTCAAGTTTACTTCATCAATTCACACAAATCAGTTTCATGTAAATCTGAATTTAATTTTAAATATAGATTCAGTCAGTCTGTGTCATCAATTATTTGTCAAATTTCTCATAATTTGTAGACTCTGTATAGGAAGCCAGAAGTGTCATGAGGTTTCAAATGCCTTTTCTTTCATTTTATTGCTATACATCCAATTAAAAGGTAAATTGAGTTAAAATTTGCTAATGATTGTTTCCTATTATTTTGCATAAAGTATTGTTTTCCATGAGTGATCTTTCATATTAATTTAAAAATCTTTTTTCTATTTCTAAAACTGGGGTTATTTGATTTGTAATGTTGAAACAGTTTAAAGAAAAACAACTTACTTTCTGTACAGTTTCATGAATGCTTACAATTTCCTGATATGTTTTATTTCAATGACAATTTTTACACTATTATTATTTTGTAATAATTTACTCAAAAAATTGATTGCCTGAGCTCTTGGCATTTGCCCTGGCACTCTAGTGATGAAGTGATGTAGTGAACACTTTTGTACCTGACAAACTGGGCCTTAGGATGGAAGTTTAATTTGGTCCCTACCTCCACCATGGGTCATTGTTTCTTCCAGGCAAAGCTCCTTCTTTTCTCTTCTAATCAGTGATCACATCTAACATTGTAGTTGCATCTGCAGATGCTCTTATCACCACCACCAGTCTGTCCCTAGGTTTCAAGGTAGCCCATCCCTTCGTGTCCTGTGGAGATCTGAACATAGATGTATATGCACATATGGTAGACCAGGCCATTTGCTTCATATACTGCCGCCTGAGCTGACAGAAACAGATCCTGCTACTGTGGATGATTAAGCATGTAAAGAATCTGCCTGCAAGGCAGGAGATGTGGGTTCAATCCTCTGGAGGAAATACTGGCAACCCAATCCATTATTCTTGCCTGAAAAATACCATGAACAGAGGAGCCTGGCAGGCTATAGTCCATGGGGTCACAAAGAGTTGGACATCACTGAGTTCCAAGCACACACACATGTACTGCCACTTGAGTTGACATAAACAAGTCCTGCTACTGAACCAGAACTCTTCGCTGTGGCTGCCACCCAGTATAGTAGGTGTGTTCACACACATGGTTCAGATAGAATTTCATACAGCAACAACAGAGCATTAATGGCAAAACAGAGCATTAAACAAAGAAAGTTTATTTCTAGGAACCTAAGCAAGCACACATACTATATGCTCTAATAAATGCAGAATGAGTGAATAGAGAATGAATGGCATCATGAAAACCAGAAAATGATGGTAATATCTACTGTTTTGTCAGTTGTTATTATTGAAAATATTCTAAGGAAGTTTGGAACTGAGTACGGATGTCTATTCTAGACCCTTCCACCTGTCAGGTGGTAAACAATAGAATCAAGAAATATGTATCTATTGTTGGACCTGATGCTCCATGGCCTAGGGGAATCACATCATATCCCTGGACTTTGCTGAGAAGCAAGATAGAAGCTGGAAAAGATTGAAGGCAGGAGGAGAAGGAGACGATAGAGGATGAGATAGTTGGATGACATCACTGATTCGAAGGACATTAGTTTGAGCAAGCTCCGGGAGTTGGTGATGGACAGGGAAGCCTGGTGTGCTGTAGTCCATGAAGTCACAAAGAGTTGGACACCACAGAGTGACTGAACTTAACTGAACTGAAAGATAGAAGCAGCATACCCTAAATTATTGATAAATAGTAGGAAAGAAAAAAAAAATTCTCTGCCCATCTAGTTCTTGGCAGAGGTATCCTCTGTAATAAAAGTCAGGTTAACAGAAAAAAAAAAAAAAAAGAAGTTTATTAACATCTATACTTCCTATATACATGACAGAGACCCAGGAAAACTGAGTAACTCTCTGAAATACCCCAAATCATTGAGACAGGTGGACAAGCGGCCGGGCACAACCTTTAAAACAATGACAGCCATTGATCAAAACAGTAAATGACAAAAACTGGTAGGACTTTTTTTAATAGGCCTAAGATGGCAGGAAATTTGACTTCTAGATCCTGACCTTCAGTATATGCTCACTGTCATACATTAGCATGCTAACTGACCATCCACAGGCACCATGACAGTTCCAAGGCTGACCATAAAAGGTCAAACTGTGTGCAGTGGCCCAATTCCTAGACATCCCTACCCCTTTCCCCAAAGAGTTAGAAAAATCTCACTTGTTAGTGTATGAAATTCCCTAACCCATTAAAAACTAACCATATCCTAGGGCTGCTCTCACTTTCTGAAACTGTCCACATTCTGCCTAGGTATATCTCTCTAAATACAAATTACCCCACTTTATGTTGGCTCACTCTTGATTTCTTTCCTGTGCAAAGCCAAGGATTTTCACTTGGTGGCCCATTCCAGGAACTTGCCCAGGACCTGGGAAATGACCATTATCTTGCTCGCCCTTCTCCTGCAACACTCTGTGGCTAACACAGAGGGAGCTCAAAGAGCATAATTTGGATCTGCCTATTGGGCTGGGACTCATCCTGAACAGTGAAGATTCATGTAGCCCCTTTGGGGATCTGGCAGAATCCAGCTCTCTGATTATGAAAGAGCATGTCAAGCCCTGGGCCTTTCTTGCCTCGATCTTTCTTATCCTCTACTGCTCTATTTCTTTGGACTCCAGAAGATCTACTGAGATGATCACTCAGACCACCCCATTAAGACTGTGAAGCAGGTATGAGTTTTCTGTCTGTAGCTCCTCAGGCCTGATTTCCAGACCCTACTTGTTCTTAGTCTCAGCCTTGTTCTAGGATACTGGAACCACATCGGGGAGCCCCAAAAAGGGGATTATAGGAGTACCCAATAAGATTTGTGACCTGGCCTTACCTTGGTGCCTCTTGGGGTTCACAACCTCATTGCAGTTCTGAACAGAGGTCGCAGATGAGCACTTCCCTTGAGAGGGTCATATGCTTTATTTAACCCCTGTGCAGAGGTCATGATTGAGCACCTTTCTTAAGAGCTTTCAAATCTCTAGTCTTGGAAGCATCATGGCTGTATAACTTCTTATCTTTTCCTGGAGATCTCCAGGCTGAATTTCTCTTATTGTCTTCCTTTTTTTAGTTCCTTTCTGACTTCTTAGACTGCACATTCATCCTTGAACCTCCTTACCAGCTTTGCAAGCAGGTTGGATGGTGCCTTGGTTTCACTTCTGTGAAAAGGTAAGCCTCGTTTGGCTCCCTTCAGGTCAAACTGCTATAACCTGAGCCTGGTGGGCTACAGTCCATGGGGTTATAAGGAGTCAGACATAACTGAGTGACTAATACAACACAGCTAGATGATTTTAACCCTGTTGGTTGCCTGATCCAACAATGCTAAACTAAAAATCACAAAGGCCAATCCTGAAGGTGACTTTTGTATTGTATTATTTTCACTGTGTTGCCTTGTGTTCCGGTCTTATCCTTCAACTCTATTTGTTTCTCTTTTTTCTTTCTCAGAGAGCACTAAAAGATAATTTGCTTAGTTGACTCAGGGTCTAGGTCTCTTCCTCCTCCCTCTTTCTCTTAAGGATGGAGGCCTTGGCCCCTGTACCACCTCAGGGTTACTCTTCCTTGCAAAAGCTTATGCAGGGGCAGATCTAGAAAATATGGATCAGAGGCACCACCCAATCGAGAAGGGATTTGTTTTAAATGCAACCAGGAGGGCCACTGAATGCCCTCTGTATGAGAAAAGTCCACCAGGACTCTATTCCCCTTGATATGCAAATAAGAGGGCTGTCACAGTCCCTGCATTGGTTGGAAAAGAATTTCCAGATGTGAGGCAAAATGAAAGAGAATAAAGTTTATTAGAGCAGGATTTGTGCAAAGGGCAGGGGGGGAATCATTTCCAGTAAAGTAGGTCAGCTTCCTGACAATCAGGAGAGCCAACCCTGAATGTGGGTCTTTGATCTGCTTTTATAGTCAGGAGACAAAGGAATGGGGTAAGGGGTCTTGTGAGTCATTTGCTGATTGGATGAGTTATATGTACATTCCCTATATGAAGCACATATACATTCCCTATATGAAGCACATACACATTCCCTATATGAAGCACATACACATTCCCTATATGAAGTAGGAGAAGAGTAGGGCAAATACCTTTCCTTTTATGGGGTTGGAGGCGGACAGACTATGCTACTCAGGAGTGCTAAAAAATTCCACAATGGTTATAGCATGGCAGATAGAGCAATAAGAGTCTGCTTTTCTCTCTTCCTACATTCTGAGACCCTTCGTGCTCATCTTGTTCTTTTGTCCTCAGGGCATCACAAGGACTGTCAGAATAAGGACTGCCCTCGGTCCCAAAGAGGATTCAGGTCTCCCAAACTGATGAAGACCGAAGACTGATGGGGCCTGGCACCATCCATGGCTCCCCCAAAACAACTGTCATTTCCCTAGAGAAGACTTAGGTAATCCTTGATGTGGCATGTAGTAAAATTTTTTCTCATTAGATTACATGGGTTACCTACCATGTGCTGACTGATTTCCCTGGACTGTGATTCTCCCAATCATGTATGATAATAGGGATTAATTGATGGCCAAAAACCAAGTTTTTCATTCACACTCTCAGCTGCTAGAGAATTTTATCTATGCGTTCAGTTCCTGCTCACACCTGAATGTCCCACAGCCTTGTTTCAGAAGGGATTTGCTTACTAAACTCCAGACAGTACCTTGATCTGGATACCCTCATGAAGAAGGCATCGACCAAGAAAAACATCATTCTGGACCACAGGGACCTTTCTCAGTCCTAAGCCAGAGGAGGTTTCCATTATAACCCATATTGTTTCTCAAATGAGTCCTATTCTCTGGAAAACTGAGATCCCTGGAAGAGCTACTAATGTGCCACTGATCTCATTAAAACCTAATTGCTGGGGCTCCCCTGGTGACTCAGTGGTTAAGAATCCACCTGCTGGTGAGGGAGACCTGGGTTCGATCATTGGTCTGGGAGTACCCCACATGCTGAGGAGCAACCAAGCCTGTTCACCACAACTACTGAGCCTACATGTCACGAATATTGAAGCCCAAACACCTTAGAGCCTAAGCTCCATGTGACAAGAGAAGCCACTACAATGAGAAGACCACATGCCACAACTAGAGAGTAGTCCCTGCTCTGTGCAACTAGAGGAAGCCTTCTCAGCAACAAAGACCCAGCACAGTCCCCAAATAAACTAATGCTGATTACTCATGGAGAAAAAATGACTGTTTGAGACCCAAGGTCCAAGAATGCAGTCAGTTCAGTTCAGTCACTCAGTCGTGTCTGACTCTTTGCGACCCTATGGACTGCAGCACTCCAGTCTTCCCTGTCCATCACCAACTCCCAGAGCTTGCTCAAACTCGAGTCAGTAATGCCATCCAACCATCTCATCCTCTGTTGTCCCCTTCTCTTCCTGCCTTTAATCTTTCCCAGCATCAAGGTCTTTTCAAATGAGTCAGTTCTTTGAATCAGGTGGCCAAAGTATTGGAGTTTCGGTTTCAGCATCAGTCCTTCCAGTGAATATTCAGGACTGACTTCCTTTAGGGTTGACTCGATGGATCTCCTTGCAGTCTAAGGGACAAGAGACTTCTCCAAAAACACAATTCAGAAACATCAATTCTTCGGCACTTAGCTTTCTTTATAGTCCAACTCTTACATCCAGACATGACTATTGGAAAAACCATAGCTTTGACTAGATGGACCTCTGTTGGCAAAGTAATGCCTCTGTTTTTATTTTGTCTAGGTTGGTCATGGCTTTTCTTACAAGGAGCAAACACCTTTTAATTTCATGGCTGCAGTCACCATCTGAAGTGATTTTGGAGCCCCCAAAAATAAAGTCTCTCATTGTTTCCATTGTTTCCCCATCTGTTTGCCATGAAGTGGTGGGACCAGATGCCATGATCTTAGTTTTCTAAATGTTGAATTTTAAGCCAACTTTTTCATTCTCCTCTCCCCAAGAATGTATCCAATCTTTAATTATCAAATTCTTAAAATATGAGCTATTTCAACCTTGCCAAACTTAGTGTAAAAATCTCCATTCTGTCCATAAAAAATAAAATTGAGATAAAAAGCTTATCTAAGACCTGAAGGTAGTTAATGAGGCAGTGGTCACAGTTTACCAGACAGCTTCCAATCCATGCCCCATATTGACTGAAGTCCTGGAGAATGCAAATTGGTTCACAGTACTAGATATAAAAGATAGTTTCTCTTGCATTCCACTGCACCCTGACTTCCAAAATCACTTTCCTTTTGAGTGCAGATTCAAAATCTACTAATACCATGAATGCCTCCATTCTGTGTGCTTATGACGAAATTCAGTTTTTAGGGTGCCCATGGGTTAGAAATGGAATGAACTGAAATTTTCACTAAAACTTGTCGGTTATCTTTAGAAATGGAACCACATGAGGCTATAGGCAAAAATCCAAATCAAAGGCCAAAATGAAGGCTATAATTGGAGAATTTCCTAAACCCAAGGAGAATCATCAGAACTGTTTATAAACAGATTATTTACACTGAGGAAACCAGAAGGGAAAGAGACATGTGTACCCCAATGTTCATCGCAGCACTGTTTATAATAGCCAGGACATGGAAACAACCTAGATGTCCATCAGCAGATGAATGGATAAGAAAGCTGTGGTACATATACACAATGGAGTATTACTCAGCCATTAAAAAGAATACATTTGAATCAGTTCTAATGAGGTGGATGAATCTGGAGCCTATTATACAGAGTGAAGTAAGCCAGAAGGACAAACACCAATACAGTATACTAACGCATATATATGGAATTTAGAAAGATGGTAATGATAACCCTGTATACGAGACAGCAAAAGAGACACTGATGTATAGAACAGGCTTATGGACTCTGTGGGAGAGGGAAAGGGTGGGAAGATTTGGGAGAATGGCATTGAAACATGTGAAATGTCATGTATGAAACGAGATGCCAGTCCAGGTTCAATGCACAATGCTGGATGCTTGGGGCTGGTGCACTGGGACGACCCAGAGGGATGGTATGGGGAGGGAGGAGGGAGGAGGGTTCAGGATGGGGAACACATGTATAATTTTTTTTAAATTAAAATTGAAAAAAAAAAAAAATAAAATAAAATTAGAGGCCATTGGCAAGGCTAAACTGATCATAGCTGATATTAAAAGCCTGATAGGAATTTCAGGGAGGGGTATTTATTCTAAGCTAAATGTTCAAAAAGCCTCTTGATGAAAGTGAAAGTGGAGAGTGAAAAAGTTGGCTTAAAGCTCAACATTCAGAAAACAAAGATCATGGCATCTGGTCCCATCACTTCATGGGAAATAGATGGGGAAATAGTAGAAACAGTGTCAGACTTTATTTTGGGGGGCTCCAAAATCACTGCAGATGGTGACTGCAGCCATGAAATTAAAAGACGCTTACTCCTTGGAAGGAAAGTTATGACCAACCTAGATAGCATATTAAAAAGCAAAGACTACTTTGCCAACAAAGGTCTGTCTAGTCAAGGCTATGGTTTTTCCTGTGGTCATGTATGGATGTGAGAGTTGGACTGTGAAGAAAGCTGAGCACCAATGCTTTTGAACTGTGTTGTTGGAGAAGACTCTTGAGAGTCCCTTGGACTGCAAGGAGATCCAACCAGTCCATTCTTAAGGAGATCAGCCCTGGGATTTCTTTGGAAGGACTGCTGCTAAAACTGAAACTCCAGTACTTTGGCCACCTCATGCAAAGAGTTGACTCATTGGAAAAGACTCTGATGCTGGGAGGGATTGAGGGCAGGAGGAGAAGGGGACGACAGAGGATGAGATGGCTGGATGGCATCACTGATTCGATGGATGTGAGTCTGAGTGAACTCCGGGAGTTGGTGATGGACAGGGAGGCCTGGTGTGCTGTGATTCATGGGGTTGCAAAGAGTCGGACACAACTGAGCGACTGAACTGAACTGAACTGAACTGAAATGTTCAAAAATGAAACATCCCAACATTGGTAAATTGGGTTTGTCAGTCCTTGATCACCAACTCCTTGAGAAAAAACAAGCAAACAAACCAACCTGCTGTTAGAGAGGCTTAAGTGAAATTCTAATGAGGTGGATGAAACTGGAGCCTATTATACAGAGTGAAGTAAGCCAGAAAGAAAAACACCAATACAGTATACTAACGCATATATATGAAATTTAGAAAGATGGTAATGACAACTCTGTATGTGAGACAGCAAAAGAGACACAGATGTATAGAACAGTCTTTTGGACTCTGTGGGAGAGGGAGGCGGGGATGATTTGGGAGAATGGCATTAAAACATGTATAATATAAGAAACGAATCACCAGTCCAGGTTCGATGCAGGATACAGGAAGCTTGGGGCTGGTGCACTGGGGTGACCCAGAGGGATGGTATGGGAAGGGTTTTATTAATCATACAGAATCTACAAATGAAGCAAAATCTGTCTCTGATACAGTGACTTAAATCAGCTCAAGCTCAGTGTGTATTGGCTCATTAGTCATTTTTGATTGTTTCCATGTAACCAATAAACATGTATATCTGAATAATTGATTAGATTTGTGGATGATTCTTAGTTTCCGTGATCCCAAATTAATTCTGAGTAAGGTCCAGTCAATCCTAAAAGAAATCAATTCTGAATATTCATTAGAATGATTGTTCCTGAAGCTGAAGATCCAATACTATAGCCACCTGATGAGAACTGATTTACTGGAACCACCTGGATGCTGAGAAACATTGAAGACAAAAGCAGTGGGAGGGTTAGGGGTGGGCAGAGGATGCGTGTATGTATGCATGTGTGTATATCTATATGCTAGCCATAAAAAATAATAAAATAATGTCATTTATAACAATATAGATGGACCTAAAGATTATCCTAAAGTGAAGTAACTAAGGCAGAGAAAGACAAATATCACATACTTATATATGCTTGCATATATTTCCAAGATAACTTTTTAGGGACATTAATTATTCTCTATTCCTTTTTATTATTTTGAACTTTTTCATTAAAGCATAGAATAATACTTTTCATCACTTTGTATAATGAGAAATAGAATTATACTCAAGTCTTAGTATTCATGCAAAAACTTTGTCTACATTTTTACAGAGCAGATTCTCTGAATTACTCTTTTCAAAGCCTCCGTTAGCTCCTTGTTTCTCAGGCGATAGATAACAAAGTTGAGCTCTGGTGCTAGGATGATATAAAAGACAGCCAGAGCCTTGTCCTCTGTTGGAGGGATCATGGGTGTAGATAAGTGTAAACAAAGGGTGCATAGTAGAAAGACACCACAGTAAGATGGGGGAAGCAGGTTGAGTAGGCCTCTTTTCTCCCTTCTGCTGAGTGCATGTGATTGACAGCAAGGAGAACACGATCATAGGAACATACAATACCAATGAAAGGCAACACAAGGAAGAGGGTGGTACTCACAAATACTGTGTACTCATAGATCCAGGTGTCCATGCAGGCCAAAGTCAACATGGCTTGAACATCACATAAATGATCGATGGTCCTGGATCTGCATTAAGGGATATGGAGGGCATATGTGGTGTGGGCGTGAGAGTTGACAGAGCCCATTATCCAAGATCAACACTCACACTCTTCTGCTGATTCTTATGGGATAGTAAAGAAGGGAGCAAGTGGTCACATAACGATCATAAGCCATAGATGTCAATATCAATGCTTCTTCAACTGCTGACATCAAGAAGAAGAAACATTGAATCCAGCATCCAGTGAATGAGATTGCTTTGTTTCCCAATAAAAAATTGGAAACCATTTTTGGGACAGTGTTGGAGATGTAATTTAGGTCAAGGAAGGAGAGCTGACTAAGTAGGAAATACATGGGTGGTGTGTGGAGACGCATGTCTGGAAAGATGAGAAGGATCATTGACAAGTTGCCAAAAAGAGCCTTTAGGAAAATAAGAAAAATGAGAGTAAAAATAAACAGATCAATTGTTGAGGTGGGGAGCAACCCCAATTAGATGAAATCATCTGATGTTTGATTACGGTTTTCCAAATCATACTGATATGCTTTTTTTCCCCCCTAAAACCAGCAGATATAAAAGTAATTAAGTGTAAAACCATAAAATATAGTATTAAATTATTATTTTAGTCCATTATTTAATATTTACAACTCATAAAAAAGAACTGATGCTATCTATATTGAAAAAAAACTATATGTTATATTTTGAAACTGAGTTTAAAATTTGAAAACACAAATATATTTGGCCAAAGTGTTTTCCCAGGTATCTTTATTTTCTTAAATTATTATGTCATCATTAGGAAAAGTATGTGTCATTGTCTTATAAAACTCAAGCAACAAATTCAGATGCCATATTTAATATATGTTCATAGGAAATCAATATAAATTATCTTATAGGAAAAAATTGCTGTAAATTAATTTTTATTAACATTAAGAAATGATTTGTCTTACATATTCAATCCCTAAGGCTTACAGCAACCTATCAGCTCATATTGAGAAGAAATGTTTCTTTCTTCAGAATTTTTTACACAGGAATGACAAATCAAGCCTACATAAAGCCAGATAATATTTGGTTGGCTTCTTGTCCTTTTGGCTAACATCAAGTGTAGTATGGGGGCTTCCCACATGGCACAGTGGTAAAGAATGAGAGATGAAATGTTTAGATCCTTTTGAAAGAAGCATTTGGAAAGAGGAACAGTCAGTTACTTAAACAGAAAAAATAAATTGAGAGTCTTCTTATGGAAGTGGGTGGAGGAAATCTCCAGAGGCATTTTACGTCAACAAAGACTACACAGTCTCTAATGCCTTAGCTATAAATATTAATCTAGAACCAAATTTTTTCCAGACATTAAAGGTATGTTTCAAAATGAAAGAGGAAGCTAAACACATGGGCACACACTCTCAATACAAACACACACACACATATTCACACCCACATTCAAACACAAATATATGTGTTAAAATAATTGCAAAATGCAAAAACAAAACAAAACATATTTTTAAAGTAAGAATTGTCTCTTAAAAGAAGTATGAGATATTATTGATTCACAATGTAAATATCATTACATATATAAAGTCATGTAACAAAGCCTTTTGCAAATTAAAAAATAATAATCAATTAAAATTAAATTAAAGTTTCAAAGTGGAAAAAAACCTACAGAAATAATTTTAAAAAACAGCAGTACCATTTAAAAATTTTTCTAGATTCCATCAGTTCAGTTCAGTTCAGTCACTCAGTCATGTCCGACTCTTTGCGACCCCATGAATTGCAGCACGCCAGGCCTCCCTGACCATCACCAACTCCCGGAGTTCACTCAAACTCACGTCCATCGAGTCCGTGATGCCTTCCAGCCATCTCATCCTCTGTCGTCCCCTTCTCCTCCTGCCCCCAATCTCTCCCAGCATCAGAGTCTTTTCCAATGAGTCAACTCTTCGCATCAGGTGGCCAAAGTACTGGAGTTTCAGCTTTAGCATCATTCCTTCCAAAGAATACCCAGGACCGATCTCCTTTAAAATGGACTGGTTGGATCTCCTTGCAGTCCAAGGGACTCTCAAGAGTCTTCTCCAACACCACAGTTCAAAAGCATCAATTCTTTGGTGCTCAGCTTTCTTCACATATATATGCATTAATATATGATTTTTTTTTCTCTTTCATACGTCACTTTGTATAATTGGTTCATAGAGAACAGACTTATGGACACAGTTAGGGAAGGAGACAGTGAAATGAATTGAGAGCATAGCATTGACATATATGTATACTATATGCATGCATGCTAAATCACTTCAGTCATGTCTGACTCTGTGTGACCCTGGGGACTGTAGCATGCCAGGGTCCTCTGTCCATGGGATTCTCTGGGCAAGAATACTGAAGTGGGTTGCCATGCCCTCCTCCAGGGAATCTTCCCAACCCAGGATCAAACCTGTGTCTTTTATGTCTCTTGTGTTAGCAGGCAGATTCTTTACAACTACCACCACCTGAGAAGCCCATATAAACACTACCCTTGTAAAGTAGATAGCTAGTGGGAAGCTGCTTTATAACACAGGGAGTTCAGTCCTGTGCTCTTTGACAATCTACAGAGGTGGGATGGGGGAAGGGAGGCAGAGAGGCTCAAGATAGAGGGAATAAATATTATGCATACTTATGGCTGATTTAGATCATTGTATGGCAGAAACCAGCACATCAGAAACTAAAAAATAAAGCAATTATCCTCCAATTAAAAATACTTTTTAAAAAAAGTAAAAAAAGACTTTACCAAGAGCAAAGTCTTCCTCTCTGTAGGAAGAAGCATATATCCAGCCAGGAGTCACTGAGGGGAGCTGAAATCAGTTCAATCTTAAAAGCAATAGAGAGGCAGAGTCAATCCTGCTTACTTCTGTCAAGCAGGGCATGGAAGGCAGAGCAAATGCAAGACTCTTCACCACTGTTGTTGAAGGTAAATACATAGAGCTCATTGGCAGAAAAAATTCAACAGGTACTGGGATGTTTCTTGGGAAGGGAAGGGAAGTCTTCAATTGAGAGAAGCTTAAGGTATAAATAAGAAGTATGTATAAGAACTGACAACCTCTCTGAGATAGCGCGTTAGTGGTAAAAAGTCTGCCTGACAATAGGAGATGCAAAAGACATGGGTTCAATCCCTGGGTTGAAAAGATCCCCTGGAGTAGGAAATTCCAGGATTCCAGAAAATTCCAGTAGGAATTTCTAGGATTCTTGCCTGGAAAATTTCATGGACAGGGGAGCCTCACAGGTTACAGTTCATGGGGTTGCAAACAGTTGGACATGACTGAGTGACTAACATTTTTGCTTTTTCACTGTATAGCACAGGTAACTCTGCTCAATATTCCAAGCAACCTAATTGGGAAAATACTTTGAAGAAGAATAGATACATGTATCAGGCAGTCAGTTCAGTTGCTCAGTCATGTCTGACTCTTTGGGATACATATATATGCATAAGTGAATCATTTTGTACACCTGAAACTAACAACATTGTTAATCAACTATATTAAAATATAAAATAAAAATTTATGTAAAAAAAAAGAATTGGAGGACTCACCCTTTGTGATTCAAAATTTAGTAGAAAGCTACAATATCAAAACTGTGTAGTGTTGTCATAAAGGCAAACAGAACTCAACAAAATTAGAGACTCCAAAAAAAAAAAAAAAGGAAACACTTCACATGTGTGATGAAATGATTTTTGACAAGAGTCTTAAGCCTTCAGTTAGGTGTCTTTTCCATAAATATCACTAAGAAAGCTTGCTATCCATATTCATATAATGAAACTGCATATTCATATAATGAAACTGCATATAATTACTTTACAGTATTTTCAAAAATTAAACTAAATGGTGAACAGATTTAAATATAGGGCTAAAACTATAAATACCTAGAAGAAAACATAAGGGAACATTTTTATGATATTGGATTTATCTGTTGTTCATTCTTGGATATAACACCAAAAGCATGTGCAACAGAAATAGAAATGTATCTTGAAATTTGTCAGAACTGAAAATTTCAGTGCATTGAAGAACTTTTATGAGTTGAATGAATAAGCAACCCACAGAAATATTTGCAAAATGTGTATCATGTAATAGAATGATATAAGGAATTTTTAAAGAACCACAGCTCAACAAGAGAAACAGAGAAACTAATTTTAGAATTTTGAACACATTTGAATAAATATATCTTCAAAGAAGATATAAAAATGGCCAACAAACACAGGAAAATATTTGTTATTTTTGTTCAGTCACTCAGTCATGTCCAACTATTTGTGACCCCATGAACTGCAGCATAACAGTCTTTCCTGTCCTTCACTATCTCCCAGAACTTGTTCAAACTAATGTCCATTAAGTTGGCAATATAATCCAACCATTTGCCCCCTTCTCTCTGTTGCGCCCTTCTCTTCTTGCCCTCAATCTTTCCCAGCATCAGGATCTTTTCCAATGAGTCAGTTCTTTGCATCAGGTAGCCAAAATATTGGAATTTCAGCCTCAGCACCAGTCCTTCCAATGAATATTGAGGATTGATTTCCTTTAGGATTAGCAGGTTTGATCTCCTTGCTGTCCAAGGGACTCACAAGAGTCTTCTTCAGCACCACAATCCAAAGGCATCAATTCTTCAACTCTCAGCTTTATTTATAGTCCAACTCTCACATCCATAAATGACTGCTGGAAAAACCATAGCTTTGACTATATGGACCTTTGTTGGCAAAGTGATGTCTCTGCTTTTTAATTCACTCCTCTAGGTTTGTCATAACTATTCTTCTAAGGAGCAAGTGTCTTTTAATTTTATGGCTGCAGTCACTGTCCTTACTGATTTTGGAGCCCAAGAAAATGAAATCTAATACTGTTTCCATATTTTCCCCATCTATTTGCCTTGAAGGGCTAGGACCGGATGCCATGATCTTTGTTTTTTGAATACTGAGTTTTAATCAGCTTTTTAAAATGTATATTTGGCAAGGCTGGATTCCCAGATCCATCTCTCTATCTATCTATCGTGCAGTCATGTTTGACTCTTTGTGGCCTCATGTGCTGTAGACTGCCAGACTTCTCAGTCCATGAAATTTTCCAGATAAGAATACTGGAGTGGGTTGCCATTTTTTATTCCAATCTATCTGTCTATCTATCCATTTATCTATCTATCAAACTAAGTACATCCAGTCCATGGGGTCACAAAGAGTCGGACATGACTGAACAACTGAAGTACATCCTTATCCGTTTTATCCCTCAAATTTTACATATCTTGAGATGATATATCTGAAATAAGGATGAGTTGCTTTTTATTGACAAACAAAAAATTAAAAGAAAGAAAAAAGAAATTGCTGTCATTGAAATAGAAATTCTATATACATGGTAGAAGGTCAAGAGTATACGTGATGACTGTTTTGAAACACAAAGTCTTAGTTTACTCATGTTCATATGTATTTTCTTTTCTCATACATACCAGCTTTAAGGTATTTTCACGTGATCCCACAACAACCTCACACATTAAAGCTTATAAATGAAATCCAATTCATATTTTGCTTCCCCTATAAAATATTCTTTACCTAGGAGCCTAGAGATTTCATTTGCAAATGGATATTCATATTATTTTCACTGTAATTCAGATAATAGATATACATATTCTGTGTGACAAGTAAAACCATTCAAATGATGCACAAGTTTCAAAGTGAATTAGATAGGACCATTTCTTAAAGTTCAGTCAGTTCAGTTCAGTTCAGTCACTCAGTCATGTCCGACTCTTTGCGACCCCATGAATTGCAGCACGCCAGGCCTCCCTGTCCATCACCAACTCCCAGAGTTCACTCAAACTCATATACATCAATTCTGTTGTAAACCATTTTCCCCCTATGTTTATATTTAGAATTGGAAATGAAATACTGAAAAAGTGTTCTTTTAGTGATTCATGCACTTTATAAAGAATAAAGTTTTTAAAACTATACTTTTATTAATAAAAAAATAAGTAGTCTCAATAACAAAGATATAAAGTGAGTTATCCAAGACTGTACAGTGAAATAGTGATCAAATTGGAAAACATGGAAGAGTCCTCTAGAGTCTATATAATAGAGAATTTTCCACCGAAGTCTACACTCTTCTTGCTCTTGATCAAAACTTCTCAGTGAAATATCATTCTTGATTTCAACATAAAGCTGATGTGCTTTTTTACAGAAGTGCATCAAGAGTGTGGATTAATCTAACAAGCCTCTTTAATTACTTTTATTGGATATGTTATAAGACATTTCAGATTAGACTTTAAAAACTCTTGAAAGCTAGGGTCCCCAACCTCTGGTCTGTGGATCAGTATCTCCTGTCAGATAAGCAGCAGCATTAGATTAGAAAGAGAGTGCAAAATAAATGTCATACACTTGAATCATTCCAAAACCATCAGGCCCTGGTTTGTGGAAAAATTGTCTTTCTTGAAACCAGTGCCTGGTGTCAAAAATGTTGGGGACCATTGCTTTAAAACACAAATACATTCTCTACCCAGTTTCACAGAAATTTGGATTTCTCCCTCTGTTCTCAAGATTTCTAAAATAAACTAATATGCTGGCCTTTCCCCAAACTGACGTTTCTTACTTATCATGCTTAGAGCTGGAAAACCAGTAAACCAGATTACCAGGTTGATTTTATAGGGAGGAATTTGTATGCATTAGCTGCAGGAAGACAACTGTAGTTCCTAAAAATTGACTGATCATACATCAGTCTAAATGGTTATAATAAGAATTACTTTGATTACCATCAGTTACTGAGAAACTGTAGTATTGTAAAATGGCTTTCACAGGATCAGAAATAAGTTACTGGAAAGAGTGTCCTTTGGAGTTTGGTAGTAGTAATTTAGTCACTAAGTTATGTCTGACTCTTGCTACCCCATAGACTGTAGCTTGCAAGGCTCCTCTGTCCATGGGATTCTCCAGGCAAGAATACTGGACAGGCTGTCATTCCTACTCCAGGGGATCTTCTTAACTCAGGGATTGAACCTGGCAGGCAGATTCTTTACCAACTGAGCTACAAGGGAAGCATTTTGGAGTCTAGATAAGCATATTTCTATGCAGTTTTCTTACATGGAGACTTACATGGGATTCTACATTCCTTCAAGTGTTTGTTCAGTAGGCTCTACTAAAAAGAGACAACGAGTATATTACAACTTATATTTGTTAACTGACTTAGGAATTTGAATGGTAGTATTTAATATTCAAGTAAAATGTATTTTCAATTTTTGAAAGCATACAGTTTGAAAACAATATTTTTTACCATATAAAGAGATCTAGAATGCATACATAAAATTTTATCCTTATATGTTTTTATGTTTCTACTTACCATTTAGTGAAATTTTACAATGCTGAATCAAAATTATTAGGTAAATAACTAATTAACAAATATTTTCAAAGACAGACACTAATTATAAGAATATGTTCTTCAAATTTCGTTTTTCAGGAAGAATGTGTTCATTCTGCTTTATTGTGCAAGCACACCAGAGAGAGCTTAGGTTTACAACTAGGTAATGTTTTAGTTCATCTACTTATAAGAAATGTAACCTTAAAATATTTAACTATCTGAAACTGTATCTTTTATGTAGAACACATACAATAAAACATAGGATATTACAGGCTATATTTGAGAAAAATATAACATCAGTTAATTAAAATACATAATATCCCTAAACTGTAGCTATAAATTTTCGAATGTTTCTTAATATCTTTGCCCTGATCATTTATATTCATCTCACTTGTCATATGCTACATTGCATGATTATATAATGTTCGAGTTATTTCTGTATACTACAATGCATTTGATTCTCACAAAACCACTGTATTTGGTTATTCAGATGTTATTATTTTTTCACTAGGAATTTAATGATATGTACAAGAAATAGAAAACAAATAAAATACAAAAGTTAAAAGCATAAGACACTTAATACATAGTTTATGTCTAAAAATAAAAAATTGGATAATATAACTAAATATGGTGTTAGTTACCTGGATTATTTCTAGGGGTTATCATTCAAATTGTATATATGTATCAGTTCAGTTCAGTTCAGTCGCTTATATATACATATATATATATATATGTAATAGAATTTGTAGATATAAATGATCCATATATGTCCATAGATGAGTAACATCAAGCATTATTTTTTAACCTTCATTATGTATTCCATTTTGTAATGAATGTCTTATAACCACTCTTCATACAGATATATATATATATATATATATATATATATATACAATTATAATAAGTAGAAATAAAAAGATTGTCCTCCACAGTCTTTATTTAGATTTGCAGTCCTTAAGTGTTAGGTTTGTTCTTCAAGTATCACTTGAGAACATTCAAAGCATGTTGCAATAGGATTAGGCCCTATCTCTTCCAAATCCCTCATCTCACTTCCCTTTCAGAAAGTACATTTATCATTCAAGTCCAAAACTACTTTCTGTTGTCATTTCATGCTCTACAATATTTGCTGAACGGTATTTTAAACAGTGCAGTCACTCATTTGACCTTAAACTCCTTTTAAATTTTCTGTTTCTTTTTTATTATTATTATTTTATTATTATTTTTTTTTTTTTACTTTACAATATTGTATTGGTTTTGCCATACATCAACATGCATCCACTACGGGTGTACACATGTTCCCCATTCTGAAACCCCCTCCCACCTCCCTCCCCATACCATCCCTCTGGGTCATCCCAGTGCACCAGGCCCAAGCTTCCTGTATCCTGCATCGAACCATATCACTCATTTCCTAAAATGATTACCTAAAAATCTGATTTCAATCCAAATAGCAATCAACACTGCCAAAAAGCATTAATACAATAGAATCAGTTTATATGTGATTATACAATGTGCTTGCATGAAAGCATCTCTACACCTAGTGATTTTATTTCATATTACTTATACTATTTTAAGGGGGTATCCTGGTGGCTCAGATGGTAAAGAAAATGCCTGCAATGCAGGAGACCTAGTCGATCCCTGGGTTGGGAAGATCCCCTGGAGGAGGGATAGGCAACCCACTCCAGTGTTCTTGCCTGGAGAATCTTCATGGACAGAAGAGTCTGGCAGGCTACAGTACATGAGGTCACAAACAGACATGACTGTACAACACGTATACTGTTTCAAAGCATTCTCTTCTTGGCTACAATATTTCCTGTATACAGAGCAGATGCAAAGAATCTTTCTTCACTTGGTTAATGAATTTTGTTTATCATTTAACTTTCTTGCTTTTTTCTATATCTATATCTATATCTATATGTCTTATTTCAGTAATGGCCAAATAGACCTTCTAATATCTGAAATACAATTCTAATTAATATAAAATTCATTGTGTATTTTATTATATACAGCATCATAGTTATTTTCAACTATACTTGCAACACAGTTTAGCTGAGGGTAAGCCCATGCAATGATCTCTGTTCATTTCCAAGGCAAACCATACAATATCATGGTAATCCAAGTCTATGCCCTGACCAGTAATGCTGAAGAAGCTGAAGTTGAATGGTTCTATGAAAACCTACAAGACCTTTTAGAACTAACACCTAAAAAAGATGTCCTTTTCATTATAGGGGACTGGAATGCAAAAGTAGGAAGTCAAGAAACACCTGGAGTAACAGGTGTTTACTGTTAAGAGGTGTACTCCAAATTTGGCCTTGGAGTACAGAGTGAAGCAGGGCAAAAGCTAATAGAGTTTTTCCAAGAAAACGCACTGGTCATAGCAAACACCCTCTTTCAGCAACACAAGAGAAGACTCTACACCTGGACATCACCAGATGCCCAACACCAAAATCAGATTGATTATATTCTTTGCAGCCAAAGATGGAGAAGCTCTATACAGTCAGCAAAAACAAGACTGGGAGCTGACTGTGGCTCAAATCATGAATTCCTTATTGCCAAATTCAGACTTAAATTGAAGAAAGTAGGGAAAACCACTAGACCATTCAGGTGTGACCGAAATCAAATCCCTTATGATTATACAGTGGAAGTGAGAAATAGATTTAAGGGCCTAGATCTGATAGACAGAGTGCCTGATGAGCTATGGATGAAGGTTCATGACATTGTACAGGAGAGAGGGATCAAGACATCCCCAAGGAAAAGAAATGCAAAAAAGCAAAATGGCTATCTGAGGAGGCCATACAAATAGCTGTGGAAAGAAGAGAAGTGAAAAGCAAATGAGAAAGGGAAGATATACCCATTTCAAGGCAGAGTTCCAAAGAATAGCAAAAAGAGATAAGAACAACTTCCTCAGTGATCAGTGCAAAGAAATAGAGGAAAACAATAGAATGGGAAAGAATAGGGATATCTTCAAAAAAATTAGAGATACTAAGGGAACATTTCAATCAAAGATGGGCTCAGTCAAGGACAGAAATGGTATGGACCTAACAGAAGCAGAAGATACTAAGAAGAAGTGGTAAGAATACACAGAAGAATGGTACAAAAAGATCTTCATGACCCAGATAATCATGATGCTATAATCACACACCTAGAGCCAGACATCCGGGAATGTGAAGTCAAGTGGGCCTTAGCAAGCATCACTACGAACAAAGCTAGTGGAGGTGATGGAATTCCAGTTGAGCTATTTCAAATCCTAGAAGATGATGTAGTGAGAGTGCTACACTCAATATGCCAGCAAATTTGGAAAACCACAGGACTGCAAAAGGTCAGTTTTCATTCCAGTCCCAAAGAAAGGTAATGCCAAAGGATGCTCAAAGTACCACACAATTGCACTCATCTCACATGCTAGTAAAGTAATGCTCAAAATACTCCAAGCCAGGCTTCAACAATACGTGAACCGTGAACTTCCAGATGTTCAAGCTGGTTTTAGAAAAGGCAGAGGAACCAGAGATCAAATTGCCAACATCTGCTGGATCATGGAAAAAGCAAGAGAGTTCCAAAAAACATCTATTTCTGCTTTATTGACTATGCCAAAGCCTTTGACTGTGTGGATCACACTAAATTGTGGAAAATTCTGAAAGAGATAGGAGTACCAGACCACCTGACCTTCCCACTGAGAAATCTGTATGCAGGTCAGGAAGCAACAGTTAGAACTGGACATGGAACAACCGACTGGTTCCAAAAAGGAAAAGGAGTATGTCAAGACTGTATACTGTTGCTCTGATTATTTAACTTATATGCAGAATACATAATGAGAAACATTGGGTTGAATGAAGCGCAAGCTGGAATTAAGATTGCTGGGAGAAATATCAATACCCTCAGATTTGCAGATGACACCACCCTTATGGCAGAAATTGAAGAACTAAAGAGCCTATTGATCAAAGTGAAAGAGGAGAGTGAAAACTTTGGCTTAAAGGTCAACATTTAGAATACTAAGATCATGGCATCCAGTCCCATCATTTCATGGCAAATAGATGGGGAAACATTGGAAACAGTGGCTGACTTTATTTTTGGGGGCTCCAAAATCACAGCAGATGGTGACTGTGGCCATGAACTTATTCCTTAGAAGGAAAGTTATGACCAACGTAGACAGCATATTAAAAAACAGAGATATTACTTTGCCAACAAAGGTATGTCTAATCAAGGGTATAGATTTTCCAGTAGTCACATATGGATGAGAAAGTTGGACTATAAAGAAAGCTGAGCATTGAAGAAATCATGCTTTTGAGCTGTGGTATTTGAGAAGACTCTTGAGAGTCCCTTGGACTGCAAGGGGATCCAGTCCATCCATCCTAAAGGAGATCAGTCTTGAGTGTTCATTGGAAGGACTGATGCTGAGGCTGAAACTCCAATACTTTGGCCACCTGATGTGAAGTTCTGACTCATTGGGCAATACTGGAGGAGAAGGGGACGACAGAGGATGAGATGGTTGGATGGCATCACCAACTCAATGGACATGACTTTGGTGATGGACAGGGAGGCCTGACATGCTGAAGTCCATGGGATCGCAAAGAATCGGACATGACTGAGCACATGAACTGAACTGAAGCCCATGTAATCAGTTCAGTTCAGTTGAGTTCAGTCGCTCAGTCGTGTCCGACTCTTTGCGACCCCATGAGTTGCAGTACACCAGGCCTCCCTGTCCATCACCAACTCCCGGAGTTCACTCAGACTCACATCCAGCGAGTCAGTGATGCCATCCAGCCATCTCATCCTCTGTCATCCCCTTCGCCTCCTGCCCCCAATCCCTCCCAGCATCAGAGTCTTTTCCAGTGAGTCAACTCTTTGCAAGAGGTGGCCAAAGTACTGGAGTTTCAGCTTTAGCATCATTCCTTCCAAAGAAATTCCAGGGCTGATCTCCTTCAGAATGGACTGGTTGGATCTCCTTGCAGTCCAAGGGACTCTCAAGAGTCTTCTCCAACACCATAGTTCAAAAGTATCAATTCTTTGGCACTCAGCTTTCTTCACAGTCCAACTCTCACATCCATACATGACCACTGGAAAAACCATAGCCTTGACTAGACAGATCTTTGTTGCCAAAGTAATGTCTTGCTTTTGAATATGCTATCTAGGTTGGTCATAACTTTCCTTCCAAGGAGTAAGCATCTTTTAAATTCATGGCTGCAGTCACCATCTGCAGTGATTTTGGAGCCCAAAGAAAATAAAGTCTGACACTGTTTCTGCTCTTTCCCAATCAATTTCCCATGAAGTGATGGGACCGGATGCCATGATCTTCTTTTTCTGAATGTTGAGCTTTAAGTCAACTTTTTCACTCTGTACTTTCACTTTCATCAAGAGGCTTTTTAATACCTCTTCACCTTCTGCCATAGGGTGGTGTCATCTGCATATCTGAGGTTATTCATATTTCTCCCGGCAATCTTGATTCCAGCTTGTGTTTCTTCCAGTCCAGCATTTCTCATGATGTACTCTGCATATAAGTTAAATAAGCAGGGTGACAATAAACAGCCTTGACGTACTCCTTTTCCTATCTGGAACCAGTCTGTTCTTCCATGTCCAGTTCTAACTGTTGCTTCCTGACCTGCATACAAATTTCTCAAGAGGCAGGTCAGGTGGTCTGGTATTCCCATCTCTTTCAGAATTTTCCACAGTTTATTGTGATCCACACAGTCAAAGGCTTTGGCATAGTCAATAAAGCAGAAATAGATGTTTTTCTGGAACTCTTGCTGTTTTGATGATCCAGCGGATGTTGGCAATTTGATCTCTGGTTCCTCTGCCTTTTCTAAAACCAGCTTGAACAACTGCAAGTTCATGGTTCACGTATTGTTGAAGCCTGGCTTGGAAAATTTTGAGCATTACTTTACTAGCATGTGCTGCTGCTGCTGCCAAGTTGCTCCAGTCATGTCCAACTCTGTGCGACCCCACAGACGGCAGCCCACCAGGCTACTCTGTCCCTGGGATTCTCCAGGCAAGAATACTGGAGTGGGTTGCCATTTCCTTCTCCAATGCATGAGAGTGAAAAGTGAAAGTTAAGTTGTTCAGTCGTGCCCAACTCTTAGCGACCCCATGGACTGCAGCCTACCAGGCTCCTCCGTCCATGGGATTTTCCAGGCAAGAGTACTGGAGTGGGGTGCCACTGCCTTCTCTGACTAGCATGTGAGATGAGTCCAGTTGTGTGGCAGTTTGAGCATTCTTTGGCATTGCCTTTCTTTGGGATTGGAATGAAAACTGACCTTTTCCAGTCCTGTGGTCACTGCTGAGTTTTCCAAATTTGCTGGCATATTGAGTGCAGCACATTCACAGCATCATCTTTCAGGATTTGAAATAGCTCAACTGGAATTCCATCACCTCCACTAGCTTTGTTCATAGTGATGCTTTCTAAGGCCCACTTGACTTCACATTCCAGGATGTCTGGCTCTAGGTGAGTGATCACACCATCATGATTACCTGGGTCGTGAAGATCTTTTTTGTACAGTTCTTCTGTGTATTCTTGCCACCTCTTCTTAATATCTCTGCTTCTGTTAGGTCCATACCATTTCTGTCCTTTATTGAGCCCATCTTTGCATGAAATTTCCCTTGGTATCTCTAATTTTCTTGAAGAGATCTCTAGTCTTTCCCATTCTGTTGTTTTCCTCTATTTCTTTGCATTGATCGCTGAGGAAGGCTTTTTTATCTCTTCTTGCTATTTTTTGGAACTCTGCATTCAGATGCTTATATCTTTCCTTTTCTCCTTTGCTTTTCACTTCTCTTCTTTTCATTGCTATTTGTAAGGCCTCCTCAGACAGCCATTTTGCTTTTTTGCATTTCTTTTTCATGGGGACTGTCTTGATCCCTGTCTCCTGTACAATGTCACGAACCTCCATCCATAGTTCATCAGGCACTCTATCTATCAGATCTAGGCCAGAACAGTAGTTCATAGGCAATATCAGCAGGTGTCTTTATCAATTTTACTACATTTTACTAGCATTTCACAATTTTTTAAGTGACATCAATTGCATTATAATTGTATAATAACAAGTTTTTGGTTTATTAAGTACTTCATGCCTCTAAGTAAAAGTGAAGAAGGATTTGAGTAGACCATATTTTTTTTTCTTAATTTTTAGTGATACACATTTTAGTATAAATTATTTTGTCTATTAATCTAACTTCTATCAAGAAAGGTTTTTTTTTTTTAGTTCCCTGGATAACAGCATACCTGAATTTTTCATTGTTTGGCATGAAGATAAGTAGCTAGATCTGAATAAATTATCTTAAACCTCTTTTGTGATGAATAGAAGCAAAAATAACTAAGATTAGTACATTTTATGATATCAATGCTTTCAATACTTACTGGCTTGCTTAGTTGAAAGTAGTCCAAAGTTCTTCATATAAACAAAGTCATTTTCTGATTAAGCTCCCTTGAAAAATTTCTAAACAAATATATAATTGACATTTTAAGTATCTCTGTTAAAATTCAGAAGTAACAATGATTGGATTCTAGGCCTTCTTTACCTGGAGATTCAATTTAATCTTTTTTTTTTTTTTTTTTTCGGTTAGAATTTGGAATGTCCATTGAGACTTAGAAAATGTAAGTTAAGTCTCTAAGAGCCCAAGATGGCCATAAGCCAAGGTTGGTGATAGAGTTCTGATAATTTCTACAGAAGTTTTCTATGGCATATTTATGGTCAATTCAGTAGGGAAATAATAGTTTTTGTTTTTTTTTAATTTAGATTGTTCCAATATTATTATGTCTCTAAACTTTTTGGATCATATAGTTTCTGCATTTTTTGTCTGTAAATACACAATAATGACATGTTTGAATATGTTATTATTTCCCAGTTCTGTTTATATTGGCCAGAATTTAAGAAATCAAATAAAATGAGATTAACTCAATAAAAACATATAAGAATATAATCTTAAAATATTACATTTTTGGTGGTTATCTTTATTTTAGGTTACATAATTTCAATTTACAATAGCCAAGACATTGAAGCAACTTAAATATCAATTGACAGATGCATGCATAAAGAAGATGCAGTGAATATTATATGACAATAAAAAAAAAATAAAGCAATGTGATTTACAGCACCATAGATGGACGTACAGTTTATCACCCTAAGTGAAGTAAGTCATTCAGAGAAAGATATCTCTTGTATGTGGAATCTAAAAAAAAAAAAAAAGATACCTATGAGCTTGTTTACAAAACAGTAATAAACTCACAGATGTAGAAAACAACTGCATTGTTAGCAAACTGTTAAGGCAGAGTGGAGGGATAAATAAGGAGTTAGGGATTAACATATACACACTACTATATATGAAATATATAGCATTTATTATATGAGCTTCCCTCATAGCTCAGCCAGTAAAGAATCTGTGTGCAACGCAGGAGACCTGGATTCAATTCCTGGGTTGGGAAGAGCTCCAGGAGATGGAAATGGCAACCCAGTCCAGTATTCTTGCCTGGAGAATCCCATGGACAGAGGAGCCAGGCAGGCTACAGTCCACGGAGTCACAAAAGTCTGGCACATCTTAGCGACTAAACCAGCACCATATATTAAATATATAGCCAATGAAAATCTACTATGTAGCATAAGGAACTATACTCAGTATCTTGTAATAACCTATAGTGTCAAAGAATTTGAAAAAATATATATACATATGTGTGTGTGTATGTGTGTGTGTGTATAAATAGATAGATAGGCCTTCCCAGGTGGCACTAGTGGTAAATTATCTGCCTGCCAATGCAGGAGATGTAAAAGACGGGTTCAATCCCTGGGATGGGAAGATCCGCTGGAGGAGGAAATGGCAACCGACTCCAAATTCTTGGCTGGGAAATCCCATGAAGGGAGGAGCCTGGTGGGCTATAGTCCATGGGGTCACAAAGCATCTGGCATGACTGAGTGTCTGCGCACATACAGATATATGTGTAATTGAATCGTTTTTCTTTATGCTTGAAACAACATAACATTATAAACCACCTATATCTAAAAAAAAAAAAGAAAAGACTTATTTCCTTTCTTCTGGAAAAACACATTAAACTATAAAACAATTTTCATGTATTAAAATAAATAATGAAAATTTTGTTACTTAGCTGTAATGGTATTTAAAAAATATTCAACAATGCAGTTTTATTGCAGATTAAAACATAAGAATTATTATAGTTCTTATAGTCTTCAGTAAGTAAATTAATTACACCTTTTACTTGGGAGGAGGTATTATAGATTCAGTGTAAATTTTTAAAATGATTTTTAAAATATTCTATTTTTTAATTACCATGTGTCTCAGTGAAGACTTCTCTAATTCATTATGAATTCTTTGCAATTCATGAATCTGGGCATTCATTTTGCTTCCTAGGTTTGGTACTTTTCTTGTTGCTATTGTCAATATTACTTTTAATAAGCATTTTGCTCCCTTTCTCTTCTCCTTCTGGGATTCCTGTAATGCATATATTGGTGGTATATGTAATCTCTTATGTGCTATAGACTTTTTTCACTACTTTTTATTCTTTGCTGTTCCTCTGACTGTGTAATCTCAAATAAATTATCTTTAATCTCACAAATTACTTCTTTTGTTTGATCAAATCAGTTGTTTAGTCTCTATTAAATTTTTTCAGTTCAGATACTGTATGGTTTTGTTCTAGAATTAGAACTTCTGTTTGCTTCTATTTATGTTTCTAGTTTGTTTGAATTTTACCTTGTTTAAATCTTCAGTTCAGTTCAGTCGCTCAGTCGTGTCCCACTCTTTGTGATCCCATAAACAGCAGCATGCCAGGCCTCCCTGTCTTTCACCAACTCCTGGAGTCCACCCAAACCCATGTTCATTGTGTCGGTGATGCCATCCGACCATCTCATCCTCTGTCGTCCCCTTCTCCTCCTGCCCTCAATCTTTCCCAGCATCAGTCTTTTCAACTGAATCAGCTCTCCACATCAGGTGGCCAAAGTATTGGAGTTTCAGCTTCAACATCAGTCCTTCCAATGAACACCCAAGACTGATGTCCTTTAGGATGGACTGGTTGGATCTCTTTGCAGTCCAAGGGACTCTCAAGAGTCTTCTCCAACACCACAGTTCAAAAGCATCAATTCTTCGGCTCAGCTTTCTTTATAGTGCAACTCTCACATCCATACATGACCACAGGAAAAACTATAGCCTTGACTAAACTATAGACGGACCTTTGTTGGTAAAGTAATGTCTCTGCTTTTTAATATGCTGTCTAGGTTGGTCATAACTTTCTAAGGAGCGAGCATCTTTTAATTTAATGGCTGCAATCACCATCTGCAGTGATTTTGGAGCCCAGAAAAATAAAGTCAGCCACTTTTTCCACTATTTCCCCATCTATTTTCCATGAAGTGATGGGACCAGTTGCCATGATCTTCATTTTCTGAATGTTGAGCTTTAAGCCAACTTTTTCACTCTCTTCTTTCACTTTCGTCAAGAGGCTCTTTAGTTCTTCTTCACTTTCTGCCGTAAGGGTGATGTCATCTGCATATCCAAGGTTATTGATATTTCTCCCAGCAATGTTGATTCCAGCTTGTGCTTCATCCAGCCCAGTGTTTCTCATAATGTACTCTGCATATAAGTTCAATAAGCAGGGTGACAATATCCAGCCTTGCTGCTGCTGCTGCTGCTAAGTCGCTTCAATCATGTCTGACTCTGTGTGACCCCAGAGACGGCAGCCCACCAGGCTCCTCCATCCATGGGATTTTCCAAGCAAGGGTACTGGAGTAGGATGCCATTGCCTTCTCCGATACAGCCTTGATCTACTCCTTTTCCTATTTGGAACCAGTCTGTTGTTCCATGTCCAGTTCTAACTGTTGCTTCCTGACCTGTATACAGGTTTGAATCTTACCTTGTTGCAATAATATTTTCCTGATTTTGTTTAGTTGTTTGTGTTCTTTAACTTGCTTAAAGAAAAATATTCTGAATTCTTTGTCAGGCATCCATGAGATCTCCATTTTTTATGGTCTATTGCTTGTGATTTATTTTGTCATTCGGTAGTGTCATTTTTCTCTGAACTTGGTGAAACTTGTAGTCTTGAATTGGTGCTTTTACATTTTAAGCAGTCACTGTTTCTATTCTATATAAACTGAGTTCAAAAGGGAAAACTTTTCCCCAGTAACCCCAGTCAGGGATTTGGGGTAGGCCATCAGACAGCACCATGCACAAGTTTACTTATAGGATCTAAGGGTTAGTGGGATTATTGTTTGCATCTAAATTAAAATTGGATACTCACTTGACTTTCATTTCCCCATGGATGAGCTCTAAAGGAGAAAAAAGGTTGTCTCTGCCCTGTGTGTCATGGTATTCAGAAAGGAGTGACTTAGGTAGAGTAAAACTGTCCTTACTTCCCTCTTCAATGTGTCTTATCCAATTCCTGTGCTCCACCTGAGTACTATAACCTCTCATTTGGAATCCAGAGTTCTTGTAAATGTATGTTTGTGCATGGATGGTTATTTATGGTCATGCTTGTATTCCACCATTTTACGACATGATAATCACATGTGAACAGGTCAAGATAGCTTTGCGCTCACTCAGAGAAGTATTGGCTGAATCTGCCACAGCCCATAAAGCACCAGGAAACCCAGGAAATATCTGTATATCCATATCTATATGTTTATGTTTATATATGATTATGTATATGTGTATATATATTTTTTCATCCTCTTTCTTTTTTCTTCATTATATATCTTCCCCTATTAATTTAAAAAGCTTTTAATTTTTACTGATATGCTATAAATTTAAATGATTTTTGGTTTATTGGTGGAAAATCAAATAATCAAGAAAAAACAAAGACAATTTTGCTTAAGTCAAATTAAGGTATATTAACCTGAGGAATAGAAATTGAGAACCTCTGGAAATATCCCTACTGTTCAAATGTTAGAGAGGTACTTTTGTATATTCTTGAATAAAATAATTTATGTATTATATTGAAAGAATATAAATGAAGTTACTCAGGTGTGTCTGACTCTTTGTCACCCCATGGACTGTAGTAGAAACAAAGCTTTCTAGATGATTTTCTCACCAGGTATCTGGGTATCCTGATAGCATGGATCTCTTGAATCTGTAATGGGGAGAGAAAGGAGGTCCATTTGTCTCTTTGCAAATAAACACAGGGATAACATAAAATTCCAATAAGCATAAACCTTCCACTTGCCAGTTATTAGGACATTTATGTGCCCAACCTGGAGAGAGTGAGTCATTTCCAAAATTGCATGTGAGGACAAAAATTGGGGCTGACAGGTGATTCCTCCCAGAGTGCTTTCACTGGGAGTTTTGTTCACTGAAAGCTATGTTAATTAACATGATATTAAAACATAGGTCCCTTTTTTGCAGGCTTTCCAAAAGGTATCTGTATGAAATTCAATATGGGAGAATTGACGGCACAAATTATTTATATTTTTCTCTTTAAGACATTTGTTAATCAAGTAAAGGGTGGAGTGAGGGTGTTCTAGGCTGTCAAGCTGGTTTCTAAGAATGGAGGGTAGAGTCAGACAAGAGATATTACATTAATATGTTGGAGAATTTGAACAAAGGATATGACCCTTTGTTTCCTTGGCACATCTAAGAGGTAAAGAATATTGCTGCCCTGATAATAGGAGGATAGTGATAACGTTTCAACCAGGACTTTCACTTGAGCTGATTGATGTTTATTGAATGTAGTGGTGGGATCTGTTTAGGAAAATGATGAATCCATAATATGAATTGAAATTTGTTCTTACAAATTAACTTTCTCCAACCTCTTTCAGTAGAACTATGGGATACAGTGAGTAGAGAATAAAATCTCATCTGAGTTTTATCACCTAGTGTGAGAGTTATACTGACTGCTTATGATGTAAATTGAGTATATGCCTAGTGAGGGGATGGTTGCAAGAAAGTCTTTGATATTTCTGATGTCTAGTAATGAGACAAAGCCTTGACTCACTTATTGTATAACTTTACAATTTCCTTGATCTCTGTTGACATCTCCAGGTCCTTATTGTTGAATCCCAAGTATACCAATATTAAATCAATTCCCTAGGGTGCACCCTAAAAAGAATATGAAATTATTTCCATTCAGCATAGTGTAAGGACTTCAGAATCCCTGGTGAAGTCAACTAAATCTCTGAAATATATTTTCCTTATATTGAAGAAAAGAATATCTGTTACTGGCAATTACAGGCCTAGTATGAAAAGAAAATGAGGTCTTCTGACTTTTAATTTGATCTTATCATTCAGAAAACATATTTTAAGCATATTGAAATATAAATGCAAAATAGTAGAACTCATGATGAATGACAACTTCAGTTAGTTTTCATTTTTATTATTGCATACCAAAAATCACTTAAATTTATAGCATATCAGTAAAAATTAAAAGCTTTTTAAATTAATAGGGTAAAATGCATAATGAAGAAAAAAGAAAGAGGCTGAAAAAAAACATATATATATATATATACATACATATACATAATCATATATAAGCATAAACATATAGATATGGATATACAGATATTTGCAAAAATGATTTGTCTATACATGAGTGGTTTTCTCCTCTAGATTAATTTTAGTCCTTGCAAATTTAATGATAAAATAAGACTTTAATAATTGTATGCTGATTAATATTTAATTTAATTAATAATTAAAATCTTATTTTATTATTATATTTGCAAGGACTAAAATTAATCCAAAGGAGATTTTAGTTGTTGTATGCCAATTAATGGGGCTTCTCTCTGTTGGTAAAGAATCTGCCTGCAATACAGGAGACCTGGGTTCGATTCCTGGGTTGGGAAGATCCCCCTGAAGAAGAAAATGGCAGCCCACTCCAGTATTCTTGCCTGGAGAATCCCAGGGACAGAGGAGCCTGAAAGGCTACTGACCATTGGGTCACAAGAATAGGACATGACTAAACCACCATGCTGATTAATAAATTTGTATTTAACATCGAATTCTCATGGAAAAACTGTCTTTACATTCTCACAGAACAGATTCTCTGAATTGCTCTTCTCAAGGCCCCCATCACCTCCTTGTTTCTCATGCTATAGATAACAGGGTTGAGCGTTGGGGTAAGGATGGTGTAGAAGACAGCAAGAACCTTGTCCTCTGTTGGACTACGCAGAGATTTTGGACGGAGATAAGTGTAAGCAAATGGTGCAGAGTAGAAAGTTACCACAGTGAGATGGGTGCTACATGTTGAATAGGCCTTCTTCTTCCCTTCTGCTGAGTGCATTCGATACACAGCAAGGAGAACACGGCCATAAGAAAATACAATACAAGTGAAAGGCAACAAAAGAAAGATGGTGGTGCTCACAAATACTGTGTACTCATAGACCCAGGTGTCCATGCAGGCCAAAGTCAACATGGCTGGAACATCACAGAAGAAATGATTGATGGCCTTGGATCGGCAATAAGGGATATGGAGGGCATATATGGTGTGGGCACAGGAGTTGATTGAGCCCAGGAGCCAAGATCCTATTATCATAAGCACACATACTCTTCTACTGATTTTGATGGGATAGTGGAGAGGAAAGCAAATGGCCACATAACGATCATAAGCCATAGAAGCCAAGAGCAATCCTTCTGCACCTGCTAAAGTCAAGAAAAAGAAGCTCTGTATCCCACATGCAATGAAGGAGATAGACTTGTTTCCAAATAGAAAATCACAGGCCATTTTGGGTACAATGTTGGAAATGTAGGTCAGGTCCACGAGGGAGAGCTGACTGAGTAGAAAATACATGGGTTTCTGAAGATGGGTGTCGAGAAAGATGACAAGGAACATGGAGAGGTTACCAAATAGAGCCATTAGAAAAATGAGAACAATGAGAATAAAAAGAAATAGGCCAATTCTTGAAGATGGGAACAATCCCAATAAAGTGAAATAAGTTGATGTTTGATTATAATTTTCCATGTGGCATTAATATAATTTTTCCTAAGGCAGACACAAAAGAAAGAAAGTCGAGTAAGCTATTTTGAAACTGTTGCATGATTAGACTGTGTACAAATTTACAACTCTTAAATGAATAACTGAACCTATTAATTTTGGAAAAGTAAAACTTTTTTGTTTTTTTGATCAAGAGACTAGAACTTGAAAATACAAACAGTTTGGCCAATGAGCTTCACAGGAAATCTTTCAAGTTGTAAAAAATTTATATTTTGACATATTTGGATAAGTATGCTTTACTACCCTACAAAAGCTCAAGTCACATCAAAATTAGATGAGATACTCAAAATATATTCTTAGGAAATCATGTAAATGCATGTTATCTAATTATATTATGATAAATGTTTATCACCATTAAGAAATGATTTATTTTTCATATTCAAACCCTAAGGTTTACCTGTAAATCTGTAGTAGCCTATCACTTATGTTGAGAAGCTAATATTCTTTTTTGAATCTTCTTTGAACAGAAATATTAAATCAAGCTTCCTTAATTCAGTAACATTATTTGAGTCATCTATTGTGAAATCAAGATGAATATCATCAAGTACCATCTACACAAAATTATGATCTTCCTTCTGAATGAGATTCTGAATGCTGTCATGAATAACATTTGCCTATATATCTCTATAATCACACTCATTGTAGTTTGATAAATCTGTGCAAAATCTCAAAAATAGCATATATTTTACATCTCTCTGCTTCTCTAGCACTTACATGATAAATAAATTTTGTTGTACACATTTAATTTTAACTTTTATTATTTTTTTAAAGCTCCTCCCAATTCTAAGTTAGAGTAAAAAACTTAAGCACTTATAATCTTTCCCTGTTAAAACACAGCTATAATTGGGCTTTCCTGGTGGCTCGGAGGGTAAAGCGTCTGCCTGCAATGCTTAAAAATATATATTATAAACTAAAAGAAAGTGGGTGAACATGGGGCACAATAAGAGATGAAATAGTTTAGGGTCCTTTGAAAGAATAAATTTGGAAATAAAAATGGTCAGTCTTTTAAATGAAGAAAAGAAAAATGGCATTCAAGGGTTCTTCCTCATGGTGGGAGGAGGGATTCTTAAGACATATTGTAAGGGAACAAGCCATACAGAATTTTTGTTATTTTAGTTATAATAATTGTTCTAGTGCAAAAATTGTTAGAATTTTAAGAAAGTCTGCAACAGGAAAGAATATGGACATGTGCACATACACACACAAACACAAATACGTATTCACATACAGAAAAACTATGCAATGAAATATAATGATTTTAAAATGCAGAAAATGCATTTTTTACAAATAAGAATTATATCTTCAAAGAAGTATAATATATTACTATTCTACATTATAAATATCATTAGATATATAAAAATAAAGTGCAAGCTAACAAAGTCTCTTGCAAATTAAAATAGTAATATTAATCGACAAGGAAGACTAAGTGAAACATTGTCATAAAATGAAAAATATCTAGCAGAATAAAAAAAGGCAAGAAAATCAGAAAATTTCTCTTTTAAAGAGTATAAGAGTTAGAGACTATAAGGGAAGAGATACAAACTTATTATCACTCCTAGAAATTCATACAGAAAAAAATGGAAATATCAAAGAAACACATTTTTCAGAATTTATATAAATGAACCACAATATTCAAAAAGCAGGAACAGAACATATAAAAATAATTAAACAATACTCTTTGAAAGATATTTTCTTGAAAATTCTAAGTGTCTTGAAAACGTCTAAATGTCTTGAAAAGATTTTTTGAAAATTCTCAATGTTGCCTATAATTGAATGGTCCTAAAAGTGTCTTGACTGAGAAACAGCAATGATGAGAATTATTGTATAAAAATACTAACTAGGGACTTCCCTGGTGGTTCAGCAGCTGAGACTTCATGCTACCAACCCAGGGGTCCCGGATTTGATCTCTGATCAGGGAACTAAATCCCACATGCCACAACTAAGAGTTCTCATCCTCCAACTAAAAATCTCACATACCACAACTAAAGATCCTGCATTTCACAACAAAAATCAAAGATGCCAAATACTGCAACTAAAACCCAGTGCACCAAAAATATAAATAAATATAAAAAATACTAACTAAAATGTCATCAGGCTTTACAATAACTTATGTTTTTGTATTTTAGTAAAATGTACAAAAAGATGGAAAAATGCTGTCAGCATAGCCATGCCAGAAACTGTGTTGCCACTATGTTGAAAGGATGAGAAAAGAGAAAAGTGTGAATGTGATTGTATGTGGGGCAGAAAGTTTTCCATCCACAGTGGCTAAAGTGTCAAGAGATACTATTTGATATTTATTATTAGAAAGCAAGCATATTGATGAAAAATATATTGATAGTGGGCTATTGGGACTTTACTGGTGGCTCAGATGGTAAAGACTCTGCCTGCAATGCAGGAGACCTGGGTTCAATCCCTGGGTTGGGAAGATCCCCTGGAGAAGGGAATGGCAACCCACTCCAGTATTCTTGCCTGAAGAATTCCATGAAAAGAGGAGCCTGGCAGGCTACAGTCCACGTGGTCGCAAAGAGTCAGACACCACTGAGCGACTAACACTTTCACTTTCAGTGAGCTTTTGAGATCATGTTCTTAGTCTACTTGAATAAAATATTAAAGGGATGTAAAACTGATGTCACAGTTGAAAATTGATCTTATAACTGACATTAGACTCAACGGTGAAAGACTAAGAGTTTTTCCTTTAGGATCAAGAACAAGGCAAGAATGTTCACTTTTGAAATTTCTAATTAAAGTTACAGTATTATAATTACTAATATTTTGGCAAGCAAAACAAGTTAAAAACACTAAAACTGTAAAGAAAGAATTAAAATTATCCTGCTTCAGAATATCTTAAATGTAGGAAATAAAAACTTGTTAGGACTAATAAACAGGGTTATGAATGTTGCAGGATACATAGTTGATTGTATTTCTATACTAATAATGTTTAATACTAAGAAGGAACTTAAAACAATAACATTTAACATATCATGAAAAAGAATAAAAGCCCTAGGAAAAAACAAAGAAATTACAAAAGGTATGCACTAACAATCACAAAACATCACTGAAATAAACTAAAGGAGAGATAAATGCCAGCACATGGAAAAGTAGCCTGTGCTCATGGGTTGAAAAACTGACTGTTGCTAAAATGTCAACATTACCATAAGCAACCTACAGGTGCAATGAAATGATTTTCATAATTCCAAGAGAATTTTAAAGAAAGAAAATAATACATTTCAAAATTCAAATAAAATCTTAAATACACAGAATAGCCCAAACAATCTTATGAAAGAATTGGAGAACTTATTCTTTATTATTCAAACTTACTACAAAGCCATAATTTATAAAAAAATGTGTAGTATTGGCAAAGACAAACATAAACCAAAACGATTCAGTGGAGATACCAGAAAAAAAAAGCTATGGTCAGATGATTTCGAGAAGTGTCTCAAAAATTCAGTTGGAATGTCTTTACAACAAATATTGCTAGAAAACTTGACATCCCCATGCATATAAGGAAATAGGACCATTTTTTTTTTTTTACTACATACACAAAAATTAACTGAAGTGGATTAAAAAGCAGATATAAAGCTAAAACCATACACTTTTAGAATAAAAGGAGAAAAGTTTCATTATACTGAGTTTTGCTGTGCATTCTTGGATATAGCACCAAAAGCATGTTCAACACCAACAAAAATATAGATATTGGAATTTGTCAAAATTAAAAACTTCTGTATCATGGTGAACTTTATCAGAGTGAATAAGCAGCCCACAGAATGGATAATATTGATACATATCAGATAATGAATTGTAATAGGGAATATATTTAAAAACTACAACCAAGCAACATAAAAAAATAGTTTTCAAAGGTTAGATAAAGGTGAATAAATATTTATTCAAAGAATGCAAACAACTAACCAATTAACACAGGAAAATATAGTCATCATCAATAATTATTTGAGAAATTCAAAGAAAAAATACAATAAGATACCACATTTCACCTTTAGCTATGTTTTAAAAATGCAGAAAAGAGTAAGAATATTGGCAAGAATATGAAGAAATTACAACAAATGCAAAGCTGGAAGGAGTGAAAAATGGTATAACCACTCTGGAAAGTACTACTGCAAATTATAAAACAATAACAAAACGTAAAATCAAAATATGGGCCAAAAATTCCACTTCTGAGGTTACATCCAAAATAAAAAACACAATCTAGAATAGATATCTATATACTCATGCTCTTAGAAGCTTTATTTGCAATAGCTAATAGGTAGAAGCAACGCAAATGTCTTTTGACCAATCAATGAATAAACAGAAGGTAATTTTGCTACATGCTATAGCATGGATAAAGCTGACAGATATTGTGCTAAGTGAAATAAGCCAATCATGGCGAGTCATACACATGATTCCACATATATGAGTTACCCAGTATAGTCAAATTAATAAAAGTGAAAGTGGAATGGTGGTTGGTAGGAACTAAGATGTGAGAGGAAAGAAGAATTAGTGTTTAATGGATACAGAGTTTCAGTTGGGCAAGAATTTTGCAAAGGGAAAAATGGAAGAACAATTATTTTTTCATAAATGTCACATGATATAGAATATTGGACTGATTCTCTAGTATACAATTAATACTATAATTTAACTAATAACAAGTTATAACATACGAAAGTAGCAATGATTCCTATTACATGTATTTTATATAGGGTTGTCTACAGCAAAGTTTCCTTTTAGTAATTAATATTATCACATTAAAAAAAAAAAAAAAAGCAAGAAGTAAAGCAATGAATGGGACACCATACCTGTTATTTGATTCTATATTTCATGACTGCCAGTGGAACGTTTTTTTGCTAGTCTATGTTGTACTAGTCTTGTATTCAGCTATGTGATATTACTTAAAAGACTCCTCATCTGACAAGAAAGCAGATGTTGAATATTAGCCTTGGGCATTTCAAAATCTAAAGTGAAATGGAATTTTTTTCTCAGGTAAAAATAAATTCAAATAGCCCATTTCCATTTTTTTACTTGTTTTTAATCTACTGGGAAAAAAAAGTAAATAATCTATTTTTGATTATGAACTATTTTTGATCTATTTTATTTTTAGTTTTCCTTAAAAATTGCCATCTAGGTATCAGCAATAATGACATTATACATAGGAGAAAAGATCTAACTGAAAAAAAAAAATTCTGATTGTGGTTTCACGGTAAGGAAACTAAACAATCCTTGAATCTGAGCCATATCCTATGTGGAAGAGAGAAAAAAGTCTAAACTTCTATTGACCATCTCTATAGATTGGTACTTAGAATGTGTCAGGACATGTTCAAGGATTAAACTGTATTTAATCTTTACCATTATCTCTTGACCTTGACACCATCACTGATATTTTATAGATGACAATATTGACATTCAGAGATTTGAAGTGACATTACTTTAAGATATATATTTCTAGATTTAGATTCCCAGATTGATCTATCTTTCTCTCTCTCTATTTACCCATCTACCTGTCTATCTAAACACATTTCCTATCTCCGCTAGCTTATTGCACAGATATTATTCATATATATTTTGAAATAATTAAGCTGAAATTAGATTGGGTTACTTTTTATTGATCAACACAGAAAATACTGACAAGGAAGAAAGAAAGAGAGAAATAAAAATCATTAAAATATAAATTCTATAAAAGTGGTAGGAGGTCAAGAATATGTGTTAGATGTGTCTTATAGCACAAATATATTTCATTGTTTATAGTTTACACATTTTGACATATTCTTCTACTTTATTAAATATACTGGCTTTAAAGCATTTTCAGTTGACCTCACAATCACTACACATTATATTTAAAATTATTCTCTCAAAGCTTCTAAATGAAATCCGGTTCATGTTTCTTCTCCAATACAAAAGCTTCTCTTCCTAGGAGATTTCACTTGCAAAGGAACAAGCATATTATCTGCATGTGATTGAGGTTATACATATACATATTATATATGATGGGTAAAGCCATCCAGTCACTGTCCAAGTCTCAAAATAAGTTACCTATGACTATCCCTTAAAGTCAAAATGCATAAATTTACCAGCAAAATTTTTTCCTTATGTTCACATTGAGAGTTGAAACTGAAATATTGGGAAAAAGTCTTCAGTCATAAATTTTTAAAAATACTGTCTTTTAAAGTGTAGTTTTACTTTTAAAATGATTTCTAAAAACTGAGTCACAAAGATACGAAGTGAATTAGTTCAAAACTGTATAGTAATCTAGTAACTGAGTTGGAAAAAGTGGAAAATTTTACCCTAGAGTCCTACATTTAGTCCTAATATAGAATTTTCAACTGAAGCACAAATGTTTATACTCTCCACTCTTCTCACTCTTGATCAAATGATTCTCTAATAAATATGATTCTTGGTTACAAAATAAAACTATGTGGTTATTTACAGAGATGCAGAAGGAATGTGGATTTACAAGTTTCCTTAAATTAAATTTGTCGGATATATTATGAGAAATCTCAGATTTCAAAATCTTTCAAAAATCTTTAAAGCTCAAAGACACTCTACCAGATTTCACAGAAATTTGGATTTCTGAAGTAAACTAAAATGCTGAACTTTCTCTGTACTAACCTGCCTTTCTCATCATGTGTAGGACTGGGAAACCAGGTTACTGGGGTAATTTTACCAAAAGGCCTTTGAAGGAAGTCAATTCTAGTTCTTAAAAATTGACTGATAGTACTCAATCTAAATTTTTATAATGAGCATTATTTTAGGGACTTCCCTGGTGGTCCAGTGGTTGAGAGTCTGCCTGCCAGTGCAGGGGACATGGGTTCAATCCCTGGTCTAGGAGGATCCCACATGCTGCAGAACAACTGGGCCCACGTGCCACAATTACTGAGCCTGCACTCTAGAGTCAGTGAACCACAACTACTGAAGCCCCACAAAGCGAGAGCCTGCATCCCACAAGAGAAGCCATTACAATAAGAAGCCCATGCACCACGGCATACAGTAGCCTCTGCTCACCACGGCTGGAGACGCCCCACATGCACACAATGACAAAGACCCAGTACAGCAAAAAAAAAAAAAGAATTATTTTGTATTTT
The DNA here is from genome assembly GCF_002263795.3 of Bos taurus. Lineage (NCBI taxonomy): Eukaryota > Metazoa > Chordata > Mammalia > Artiodactyla > Bovidae > Bos > Bos taurus. The sequence goes on from NC_037334.1 coordinate 41,592,822, forward strand.
TTTAAGTGTCTAGAATTTTTATCATTACAAGATGTCTTTCATAGAACCACATTACCCAGAAGTGGGTTCTTTGGAGTCTAGATAAGCATGGTGAAAGTCACTGAGTCGTGTTCAATGTTCAACTCTTTGTGACCAGGCCTGAATACTGGAGTGGATAGTTGTTCCCTTCTCCAGAGGATCTTCCCAACCCAGGGATCGAACACATGTCTCGAACCCAGGTCTCCTACATGGCAGGCGGATTCTTTACCAGCTGAGCCACCAGGAAAGGCCAAGAATACTGGAGTGAGTAGCCTATCCCTTCTCCAGTGGATCTTCCCGACCCAGGAATTGAACCAATGTCTCCTGTATTGCAGGGGGATTATTTACCAGCTGAGCATACCTGTATAATCCCCTCACATGTAGGCCTGCTTGAGATTCCACATTCCTTCAAGTGTTTCCACAATAAGTTCTAATAAGGAAGAAATAGTACAAAATGGCTTACATTAATCTACTGACTTAGGAATTTTTCCGATACTATTTAATAATCAAGTAATATATATTTTCAACTTTAGAAAGTATACATTAAGAGAACAATCATTTTTTACAGTAAAAAAAGACCTAGAATACACTGTGCATGTTTGTGTGTATAACTTTTTGTATGCTTCTAATTCCTATTACTCAGTGAAATCTGCATTATTAGGTAAATAGATAATAAGGAAGACAGAAACTTTCAAAGATAGACACTGATTTTAAGAATATGTCCTTCAAATTTGGTTTCACAATGATAATGTGTTTATTTTGCTTCATTAATAGTTATACCAAAGAAAGTTTAGTTTTAAAACTATGCATAATTCTGGCTTATCTACCTACAAGAAATAGAAGATTAGAGTAAAAATGTAAGTATCTGAACATGTGTTTTTTAAGCAGAACAGATGCAAAGAAATATGAGCGATTACAAGCTACCTATGAGATGAAACATAAAAGCACTGCATGCTTGGCTATAAAATATCATTAAAGATAAGCTGTAATTTTAGCACCTTTATCAATATCCTTGCCATGCCTGTGTGCATGGTAAGTCATGTCTGATTCTTCAGGCTCCTCAGTCCATGGGATTCTCTAGGCGAGATTACTGGAGTTGGTTGCCATGCCCTCTGGAATCTCCCTGACCCAGGGATTGAACCCAGGTCTCTTACATCTCCTGCATTGGCAGGTGGGTTCTTTACCACCGGCGCCACATGGGAAGCCCATCTTTGCCATACCATCATTTCAATACACCTGTCATCCACCATAATTGCATGATTATATAGTTTTCAATTGTCTCTTTATGCTACATCCATTTGATTCTCACAAAATCTCCACAAGGTTGTTTATTCAGATATCATTATTCTTTCACTGGAAATTCATTGATGTATGCAAGAAGTAAAAAGGAAATAAAGAAAATGTAAAAGTTAAAGGCACAAGATACTTCAATTTTACATTGCTTTTTTGAAAAGAATGAATTGGATAACCATACTGCCTTATGATCCAGCAATCCCACTGCTGGGCATACACACTGAGGAAACCAGAAGGGAAAGAGACACGTGTACCCCAATGTTCATCGCAGCACTATTTATAATAGCCAGGACATGGAAGCAACCTAGATGTCCATCAGCAGATGAATGGATAAGAAAGCTGTGGTACATATACACAATGGAGTATTACTCAGCCATTAAAAAGAATACATTTGAATCAGTTCTAATGAGGTGGATGAAACTGGAGCCTATTATACAGAGTGAAGTGAGCCAGAAGGACAAACACCAATACAGTATACTAACGCATATATACGGAATTTAGAAAGATGGTAACGATAACCCTGTATACGAGACAGCAAAAGAGACACTGATGTATAGAACAGGCTTATGGACTCTGTGGGAGAGGGAGAGGGTGGGAAGATTTGGGAGAATGGCATTGAAACATGTGAAATGTCATGTATGAAACGAGATGCCAGTCCAGGTTCAATGCACGATGCTGGATGCTTGGGGCTGGTGCACTGGGATGACCCAGAGGGATGGTATGGGGAGGGAGGAGGGAGGAGGGTTCAGGATGGGGAACACATGTATAATTTTTTTAAATTAAAATTGAAAAAAAAAAAAGAACAGAATTGAGACGAAGGACAGATTGGGAAACAAATAAGCATATGAGTGAGTCTACAAAAGAACTGACATGAAACAACAGCAGCAATTTATTGGGGGTATAAAAGCATGATAAATCTAAAATATTGGAAATAGGTGTCGCTATATGGCAAGCTGATCTGATATGGCAAGCGGGAGGTGATTATTCAGAGTTAAACTGTTCTAAGTTCCTTTGGTGTGTTAAGGAGGCAGAGAAGATGCTGATTAACTTTAGATTCTGTTAACTATTCATGTCAGAATTTTAAGAATAACGACTAAAGTTGATTGAATTTATGTTTTGTTAGATATTCCTGTTGTTTAATTAAACAAAACAAAACAAAAACTCTGAAGAGTTACTGCTAAACCTGGTACAACTTCCAAATTTAAGAAGTGTGGGAGTTGGGGCAAGAAGGCAGGAATGTAATAGAGAAAATTCAATCAATTTAGTAGAATTCAGGAAAGGAAAGAAGAAATAAAGAGAGAAGAGAAAAAAAGAAACAGGATAAAAGGAAAGCACAAAATAATACGATAGAAATAACCCCCGATATGTTAGTAATTATAATAAATGTGTAATGTTTAACTAAAAAAAAAAAAATGAGTTTGTCTTGATCTAACACTAGCTCACCTTGTCCTCTTTGTATCCCCAAATAAACATTGACAGCATCACTCTGAAAAAATAAAAATAAAAAATACAGATAGTTACTTGCATTTTCCTAGAAGTTATCCTTCAAATTATTTATATATATAAATAATAAATGTAATAAATATATAAAATATTTATGTATAAATAATAAATATATATATATATATATAAATTATTTATATACACACATAGAGGGCTTCCCAAGTGATGCTAGTGGTAAAGAACTCACTGGCCATTTCAGGTAGATGTAAGAGATGTGGGTTCAGTCTCTAAATAGGGAAGATGCCCTGGAGGAGGGCATGACAACCCATTCCAATAGTATTGCCCGGAGAGTCCTATGAACAGAAGAGCCTGATGTACTACAGTCCATAGAGTTGCAAAAAGTCCGACACAACTGAAGCACCCACGCATATCTATATTCACAGGCAGGTAACGTTAGCCATTTTTAATCTTCATTATATTTTCCATTTCATATTTTCATATAAAATTTAGGCAAGTAATTTCTAGACTTTGATTTGAAAGTTTGAATTCATGTACAGTAAAAGAACAAGTAGGAAGCAGTATTAAGATTACAATGGATGCTGTGTAAACCACTCTTCATTCATTAAAAAAATAAATATTAAAATGAGTAGGAAATAAGAAAGATTGTCCTCCACAGTCAGTCTGTATTGAGCAGTGGGAGTCTTAAGTATTAGATTTATTCTTCAAGTGTAACTCACCACATCCAAAGCATACTGTAGTATAAATCATATTGGCTCTATCTCTTCTAATACCCTTATTTCACTTCCTCTTCAGAAAGCACATTTATGGTCAGGTCCCAAATCACTTTCTGTGGTCCATTTCATTCTCTATAATTTCTGCTGAACAGTACCGTAAAAAGTGCAGCCACTCACTCGACTTCAAACTCCATTTAGAATCTTCTGTTTCTTAACATAACAAAGGCTACATAGATCACATCACTCCTTTTCCAAAGTGATGCCTAAAATCCTGAATGATTTCAACCCAAATAACAGCCAGCACTGCCAAAAGTGTTAATCCAATAGAATCAGCCTGTATCAGATTACACAATGTGCTTGCATGAAAATGTCTCTACTCCTAAAAATTTTGGTTTATATTACCTATGCTGTTTTAAAGCTTTCTCGGTTGCAATCTATCTCATTTTCAGAGAATATGTAACAGCCTTTGGATATAATGAATCCTTCCTTCTTTAGTGAATACTGTTTATCCTTCAATTTCCTTTTATCCCATAAATTTCTTATTTCAATTATGGTAAAAAAAGATTTTAATTTTTATGAATATTTATTGTATATTTTATCACAGAATGTCATAATTATTTTCAATTATATTTCAGCATATGTTATAGGCAAAGGTACTGTTCACTGTAAGTTCAGAATAATAGCTCATAGACAATATCAGCAGTTAACAATTTTACCACATTGCACTATCATTTTATAATCAGTAATTTGCAATTACATCAATTATCAGAATTGCATAACAACAAGTGTTAGGTTTAAAAAGAGCTTCATGTCTTAAAAAAATGTGAATAAGCATTTGCGTAGCCCATTTATTTATTTTTTTAAGGATATATATTTTAGTATATTAAAATATCTTGTTAAACCAGGTTAAGTCAAATACTTTTCTTTTTTGAATTCCCTGGGTAATGAGATGCCCGATTGTTTATATATATATATATATATATATACACCCACACATATATATACTTTATATATATAAAGTACTTATATATATATATATATATATATATGTATACAAAGTACTTCTATATATATAGAAGTACTTTATTCTGAATAAACTTTTCTTAAGCACTTACTGAAGAATCCTTCCTCTTCATTAGTGAATAAAAATAAAATGCAATTTGGATTAGTACCTTTTATTATATCCACAGTTTCACAAAATCAGTGGCTTGATGACAGCAGTTCAATCTTCATAATATAAGCAATGTCATTTTCTGAGTAGACACGTTTAAAAATTTCTAAACAAATGTACATGTTAAATTTTATCTCCACTTATTTTAAATACCTCTGTGTGAACTCAGGAGCAACAATGATTTGATTCTAGGCTTTTTTAACTTGATAGTCAATTTAAACCTTTTTTTTTTAGGGGGGAGAGTAGGTATTCACTTAGCAACATCCACTGGGATTTAGACAATCTAGGTCAAGTCCTTAATATTCCAGGATGGCCATAAGCTAAGTTTAAGAAAGGAATTGCAATAACTTCTAGAGATATTTTCATTCTTAAGGGTCAATTCAGTGGGGGAAAAAGAAAACAATTATTTACTCAGATTCTTCTAATATTATTATGTCTCTCCACTCTGTGGATTATGTATTTCACTTACTTTACTTTACTTTGCAATTTTTTTGTTCCCACCATGTGGCTCGTGGGATCTACCCTGACCAGGCGTTGAACCCAGGGCATGGCAGTGGAATCACAAGACCTAACCACTAGACAGACAGGGAGTTCCTGAGTATCCTATAGTTTATATGTTGCTCTTCAGTTAGTGAAAAGTAATAGTCTGTATATATTCATCTATTATCCAGTTGTGATTATATTGACTAAAAATCTAATAAATCAAATGGAATGTGTTTAATGAGATCATATAAGCAGAAATTCTTAAGCTATCACACATGTTGGAGTTATCTATTTTAGATACTGCATAATTGCAAACTGTTTTCATTCTTTTAGAAAAAGCTATTAAATTAAATTATAAAACAATTTTCATGTATTAAACTAGTAAAATAATATTGCATGATATCTGCAATGATATTTAGAAAATATTCAATAACACATTTTATTAAACATTAAAACTTAAGTATTCTTATGTTTTCCTAATTTTCAGTAAATGAATTAAATACAAATTTTACTTGGGAAGGGGTAATATTGGTACCATCAAAATTTTTTAAATTTATTTTAAAATACTTGATCAAGAGGCAATTCCATTTACCATTGTATCAAAAAAATGAAATACCTAGGAATAAATCTACCTAAGGAAATAAAAGACCTATACTCTGAAAACTATAAGCTTTTAATGAAAGAAATCAAAGAAGACATAAACAGATGAAAGCATATGCCATGTTCTTGGGTTGGAAGAATCAATATTGTCAAAATAACTATACTACCCAAGGCAATCCACAGCTTCAACGCAATCTCTATGAAATTACCAATGATATTTTTCACAGAACTAGGACAAAAACAACAAAATCTCAAAATTTTATGGAGATACAAAAGACCCTGGATAGCCAAAACAATCTAGAGAAAGAAAAATAAAGCTGGAGAAATCAGACCCCCTGCCTTCAGACTATACTACTAAGTTACAGCCATCAAAACAGTATGGTTAGTTAGTTAGTTAGTGAAGTCACTCAGTCGTGCCCTACTTTTTGTGACCCCATGGACTGTAACCCATCAGGCTCTTCAGTCCATGGGATTTTCCAGGCATGAATACTGGAGTGGGTTTCCATTTCCTTCTCCAGGGGATCTTCCCAACCTAGGGATAGAACCTGGGTCTCCCGCATTATAGAAAGACGCTTTGCAGTCTAAGCTACCAGGGAAGCCCAAATAGAAATATAGATCAATGGAACAGGATAAAAAAAAAAAAAAAACAGAAATAAGTCCATGCACTTATAGTCAATTAATCTATGACAAAGGAGGCAAGAATGCACAATGTTGGAAAGACAGCCTCTTCAACAAATGGTGCTGGGAAAAATGGACAGCCACATGTAAAAGAATGAAATTAGATCATTCCTTAACTCCATACAAAAAGTTAAGCTCAAAATGGATTAAAGATCTAAATGTTAGAAGGGACATTATAAAACTCTTAGAGGAAAACATAGGCATAGCAGTCTCTGACATAAATCACAGCAAAATCTTTTTTAATCCATCTCCCAAAATAAAGGGGATAAAAAGCAAAAATAAACAAATGGGATCTACTTAAACTCAAAAGCTTTTCACAGCAAAGGAAATAACAAATAAAAAGACAAACCACAGATTGGGAGAAAATATTTACAAATGATGTGACTGATAAGGGATTAGTTTCCAAAATTTACAAAGAGCTTATGACACTTAATAGCATTAAAGCAAGCAACACTCAAAGAATGGGCAGAAGATGTGAATAGACATTTCTCTAAAGAGGACATACAGATGGCCAATAGGCTATGAAAAGATACTCAAAATCACTAGTTATTAGAGAAATGCAAATCAAAACTGCAATGAGATACAACCTTACACCAGTCAGAATGAATATCATCAAAAAATCCACAAACAACAAATGCTGGAGAGGGTATGGAGAGAAAGAAACCCTCTTGTGCTGTTGGTAGGAATGTAAGTTGATACAGCCACTATGGAGAACAGTATGGAAATTCCTTAAAAAGCTAAAAATAGAGCTACCATATGGCCCTGAAATCCCACATCTGAACATACATCCAGAGAAAAACAATGTACTCAATTTTTGAATTACAATGGGTCTCAGTGAAGACTTCTTTATGTTTACATTTTTGAGTTCTTTGGGTTTCATGGAGCTGGATATTTTCTTTCTTTCTCTCTCTCTTTCTCTACTTCTCTACATATGTATATAGTAAGATGCATATATCTGTAAGAATTTAAGTTAGAAACTGATGAATTTGTGTATGTGTTACCAAGAAGCCTTTTCTTTTGCTCTCAGGGTATAATCATCCTCAGGGAAGCACAAGGACCATATTTGTGTTAGCCACAAGATGGTAGCTATATTGGGATGGATTTTGGTTTAATCAGAGAATTACTGAACTCAGCAAGTCCAGGTATTAATAGAATCTTGAAATACCCTTATATTTCCTAAACGTACTATGAAAGGTGGTGTAAATTGCATACATCCCCAGGAGGCATCCAAAACTGTAAGCATGGTGTGGGGCTATGCATTTGAGTATTCTAAAAGAAGTGAGAATTGTAATAGGATATCTATTTTTAATTTTTGTATTCAAGCCTAACTTTTTTTTTTTTTGGTCACACTGGTCTATTAATAATCATGAGGCTTCCCATGTGGCAGAGTGGTAAAAAATATGATTGTTAATACAGCAGACACAAGAGACACAGTTACCATCCCTGGGTGGGGAAGATCCCCTGAAGTAGGAAGGAGCAACACACTCCAGTATTCTTGCATGGAAAATTATATGGACAGGGGAAACTGGTGGGCTTCAGTCCATGGGATCACAAAGAGTCAGACATGACTAAGTGACTGAGTATATGTGTGTGTGTGTATATATAAAATAACTATCTATTTTGAAAATTATACTTCTCACATAATCCTTACACATAAGGACCGTTAAAGATATAATTGAGGAGCTACAGGACCTCTATTTCAGCAAAAAGTCTAGATAAAATTGACCATTTTTCTATATCTAGTCTCTCAGTTGACATCTCTTACAAAGCATAAGTTCTGATATCTATGCTAAATAGTGGCTGCTTTGTCTGACTCTCATTTATGAATTATGAATCATTGATCCCAAACTTTAAACTTTGGAATGACTGAAGAAGCAAGAGATGTGCACATCCAGTAAGGAAAAGTTGTAAGAATTTCAGTAAACAGGTTTTCCAGAGAAGCTTATCATTTTGTTCAGGGTTGAGTGGTGCCTAGGAGGAGCAACAGTGGTGTCTTTCTTTACATGAAATGTCCTCAGGCACATTTTGGAAATTGCTTGTGGTTATATAATCTCCAGACCTGATTTGCTAGCATTTCTGGCAAATTCTGCAAGTCCATTATTCTTTTTAATATAATAATTTCTGAATAAATTGGAATTTATTTGTATTGAAAAATAAATTTACTTGTTAAGTATTTAAGCTAATTATATTCCAAATCTCATTTAATTCAGTTGTGCAACCTTGTTGAATATGAATAAATGCTTAGTAAGCCTATGGTCATGGATGTTAAGCAGTAAAAGTCTTCTTTTTCCTTCAGTTTGGACTTACATCATGTAATATGAGGTACATTTTCAACAGAAAACTATCCTTTTTAAAAATTTTATTTATCATCCAGTTTTTCTTTTTCTTTTGGTTTGAGAAAAATTTCCATAATATATTAAGAGATAAGCAAGTAATATTCGTTTACCATTTGAAAATCATTTGTCTAACAGTTCAAGCTCAAAAAATCTCTAAATAGTCACTAATATTTATTATAAAAATATCCAAATTTGTATTATTTCTTCAAAAATGTGGTTCTTCTATTCTGGAAAAAATTATTCTTTTCAACTCTAAAATACATCAGTCATTCATCACTGTCATGATTTTGATAATCCAAGATTTTTTTCTAACTTCTTACTAATTAATACTCCCTGGGATTAGGAGTTCTCTGGCAGTCTACAGTCTTGGACTTAGCACTCCCACTCCAAAGGCTCAGGCCTGATCTCTGTCTGGAAACTTAGACTCCACAAGTCATTTGTCATGGCATTAAAGGGTATTAAAACAAACATATAAAAAAAAAAAAACAAGAAATAAGAGATGAGCCCCAAATAAATGATGAATACAAAATCAAGCAAATAATAACAAAAATAATTGAACACATACATATACACACATGAACAAAATCAATACAGTCCAAAGAAAATAAAGTACAAGAAACTGACCTGGTGAGGAAAGGAAACCAAAAATGATATCGACCAATTAAAGGCAAAACTATCTAAAGCACAAACTGGAAAACAAAACTAAACAAGGGGCCAAATGGGAAATAAAGCAAAGAAAACAAAATTAACAAATATGGTGGAAAAAAAAAAAGAAAAGAGAGGAAGAATAGAAAACAAAAGTTAAACAGACGTACATAAGATTTATGTATATTAAAGAATAGCTACAGCAGGAGAAGAAAATTAAGAAAACAAAAGAAAAAAATATCAATTTTTTTATTTTAAAAAATTAGATTAAAAAAAACACACATAACTTCAAAAGGCCAACATAGAGGCAGAAGTTTATTAAGGAAATAAAAACTGTGATTAAAAAAAAAGTTCTCAAAAGCTTAAACAGAGTTATTAGTACCAATAAAAACCAACAACCACAGCAACAGATGAAGAAAAAAAAAAAAATCTAGAACTAACTGCCAAACAAGTCAAAATATAAAAATAATAATACATGTTTTTCTCAATCTCTGCTGTCATTTCTTTTCCTTCACTGTGAGTCACAGTCCACCTTTGCTTCTCTACGATGTCCTCCAGCACTGGGCTGGTCTCCGGACCTGGTGTGGGGGCAGCTCAGACTTTAATCTGATCCTACCCCTGTGTGTTCTTGCCTCCAATGTCCATAGCTGCCAGAGCAAGTGTATTTTGTTTGGGGGGAACTCTTATTGCCCTTTTACAAATTCCATAGACACAGAGTCTGCCTAATTGGTCATATGAATTCAATCTGCAGCTCTTATAGATGGTGGGAAGGTTTTGGTCCTCTTCCTTCCAAAGGACCTTGTCCCTGGGTTTCAGTTGTGGTTTTATCTCCACCTCTGCATGTGAGTTATCTACAAAAGTTTGCTCCTGAGGCTGCCCTGGAGGATTTAGGTCTGCCCCAGGGAGGACAGGACTTCCCTGGTGGCTTAGATGGTGAAGAATCTGACTGTAATTCAGGACACCTGAGTTTGATCCCTGGGTTAGGAAGATCCCCTGGAGAAGGAAATGGTAACCCATTTCAGTATTCTTACCTGGAAACTCTCATGGACAGAGGAGTCTGGTGGGCTATAGTCCATGGGGTCTCAGAGTCAGACACAAATGAGTGACTAACAGTCTACAATCAATCAGTGAGAATTGTGTAAGGAGGTGGTACAGCCGTTTCAATCTCAGGGACCAAGCAGCACCAGGTACTCAAGGGAAGCCAGTGGCTAGGGAAGCGCTCTTAGTGTTTTTTCTAACCTCTAGTAGCTCTGTCCCAGGGGGAATTGAGCATGGAAGTGGTGCCATTGCTTGGATCACAGAGACTCTGGCAGCAGTAACTGTGCAGGGACAGCAGCTGCCTCAGTCATGGGAGTTATGCCCTATTAGATTCATTTTCTAGCCTCTGGCAGCTGGCAGTCAAATGGCCTTCTTGGCTGGTCCTTCTCTGTTGCTCAGCATGCTAAGTCACTTCAGTTGTGTCTGACTCTGTGCAACCCCATAGACGGCAGCCCACCAGGCTCCCCCGTCCCTGGGATTCTCCAGGCAAGAACACTGGAGTGGGTTGCCATTTCCTTCTCCAATGCATGAAACTGAAAAGTGAAAGTGAAGTCGCTCAGTCATGTCTGACCCTCAGCGACCCCATGGACTGCAGCCTACCAGGCTCCTCCGTCCATGGGATTCTACAGGCAAGAGTAGTGGAGCAGGGTGCCACTGCTCAGCATATCAGACCCTTAAATGGCAACCCTGGATGGAATTCTCTATTGCTCAATGCATCAGACACTTAAAGTACTGTTCTCTCTGGTGCCTTTTTCTATTGTTCAGCAGCCAGAGCTGGTGTTTGGGGAGAGAGAGGCTACAGTGATGGCTCCATCCCTTGTGTGTGACTCAGCAGTTTTGCCTTGCCTTCATGGCTGTTTGGCTTTCCTCCCCAGGCATTTCCCACCACAATCTCCTCCTTCATGTTCTCTTGGGCCATCTCCCTGCAGGCAACAGCAGACCTCACCCTGAGATTTCTCTCCAATCCCTATGATCCAGCTCCCAGCCACTGCACTTTCTAGGGGACTTGCATACCTGTGTGGGGTATGTATGGCTTTGGCAAGGGTTGTCTATGTGATTCTCATTCCATTCAGCCTGTCACAGATCAGCTGATGCACTCTCCAACAGCCTCAAATGCTTCTCCTCTGTCTCAAGCAATTGCCCTGATGTGGGAATTTGACCCTGCTTCAGTTCCCCCAACCTCTGGATGTAAGTCCAGTTCTGTTTACTCTCCTTCCCCCACTTCTTTTGTCCTACTGAGTTTTGTGTACATTTGTATATTCCTTTCTCATGGTCAGGGGCTTCTGCCCACTTTCAACCTGTGTTCTGCAAAATCTTCTGTGTCTGAAGGTGTATTCCTAATGCATCATGGAGAGAGATGTACTCCACATCCACCTACACCTCCACCACCTTGACTTTCCAAACAGGTGAATTTTTGATGTTGTAAACAACCCCCATATGATGAAATCACTTGATGTTTGTTGCAATTCTCCATTGGTTGTTTTTAAAGTTTTTTTTTTTTTTTTTTTGAAGAGACGTACGCATGCAAGCTAAATAAAGAACTATAAAATGTTTACTTATTTTTTCAATTTTGTTTTGAATCTAACTGCAAATTTTATAGGAAATTCCATAAACGAATAATCAGTGTTACCTATTATGAAAAAGAAACCCCAATCTGGTACCTAAAGTCAGAAGGTAAGTTGATAACAATTAACACCCAAAATATTTTGTAAAGTTTCCATGAAATAATAAAAGAAACATATCTATACCTATTTGAGTAAGATATAAATAGTTGCCTGCCCTTAATAAACTCACATAATAAATATGTCAAATGTTTTACTAAACATGTGCATCATTCTTATTGCCAAGAAGGAGCACAAATTGAAAATCAGTATAACTGAGTATGATTTGCACTTGTCAATTGAATGAATTCAGCAATACACAGAAGGTGCTTTCTTCTCTATGTTCAAAATAATATTCTTTTCTCATTCTTTAAGACCTGAATTCATAAGTATAATTTATTTCTCTCACTTTGAGAAGACAGATTTGTTTCATTTATAAATAAATATTGAAGTATAGGTGACTTAGAGTGTTGTGTTAATTTCATATGTACAGTAAAGTAATTCAGTTATATGTATATATTCATTTCCATTATGATTTGTCCCAGAATAATGAATACAGTCTCCTGTGCTCTATATCATGAATGTACTGTTTATCCATCCTATATATTAACATATTAGCTAGCCTGTGCTAATCACAAATTCCCATGATTTCTTCCCTCCTTTACTCCCCACTTGACAACCACAAATCTGTTCTTTACATCATTGAGTGTCTATTTTGTTTTTTAAATATGTTTATTAAATAATATATATACATATGGGCATCTTGAGTGGCGCCAGTGGTAAAGATCCACCTGTCAAATCAGGAGATGCAAGAGACTCAGTTTCAATCCTTGAGTTGGTAAGATCCCCTGGAGTAGGAAACTGCAACCTACTCTAGTGTTCTTGCCTGGAAAATTCCATGGACAGAAGAGCATGGTGGACTACAGTTCATGGGATCAAAGAGTTGGACATGACTGAGCATGTGTATATATATATATATATATATCATTGGATAGATAGATAATGAAGATATGACATACCATCATTCATCATTCATTTGTTGATGGACATTTAGGTTGTTTCCATGTCTTGGGTATTGCAAAGAGTACTGCTATTAGCAGAGAGTTGAATTTATCTTTTCAAATTTTAGTTTTATCTGGGTATATGTCCAGAAGTGGACTATGGCATTTTTGCATACAACTGATGATGGTCCTTATTGTCAAATTCGGCAAAGACTTAAAGAAAGTAGGGAAAACCACTAGACCGACGACTCAGTTCAGTTCAGTTCAGTCACTCAGTCATGTCCGACTCTTTGTGACCCCATGATTGCAGCATGCCAGGCCTCCCTGTCCATCACCAACTCCTGGAGTTCACTCAGACTCACGATCATTGAGTCAGTGATGCCATCCAGCCATCTCATCCTCTGTCATCCCCTTCTCCTCCTGCCCCCAATCCCTCCCAGCATCAGAGTCTTTTCCAGTGAGTCAACTCTTTGCATGAGGTGGCCAAAGTACTGGAGTTTCAGGTTTAGCATCATTCCTTCCAAAGAATACCCAGGACTGATCTCCTTTAAAATGGACTGGTTGGATCTCCTTGCAGTCCAAGGGACTCTCAAGAGTCTTCCCCAACACCACAGTTCAAAAGCATCAATTCTTCGGCACTCAGCCTTCTTCACAATCCAACTCTCACATCCATACATGACCACTGGAAAAACCATAGCCTTGACTAGATGGACCTTTGTTGGCAAAGTAACGTCTCTGCTTTTGAATATGCTATCTAGGTTGGTCTAACTTTCCTTCCAAGGAGTAAGCGTCTTTTAATTTCATGGCTGTAGTCACCATCTGCAATGATATTGGAGCCCCCCAAAATTAAGTCTGACACTGTTTCCACTGTTTCCCCATCTATTTCCCATGAAGTGATGGGACCAGATGCCATGATCTTCGTTTTCTGAATGTTGAACTTTAAGCCAACTTTTTCACTTTCCACTTTCACTTTCATCAAGAGGCTTTTGAGTTCCTCTTCACTTTCTGCCATAAGGGTGATGTCATCTGCATATCTGAGGTTATTGATACTTCTCCTGGCAATCTTGATTCTAGCTTGTGTTTCTTCCAGCCCAGCATTTCTCATGATGTACTCTGCATAGAAGTTAAATAAGCAGGGTGACAATATACAGCCTTGACGTCATACTCCTTTTCCTATTTGGAACCAGTCTGTTGTTCCATGTCTAATTCTAACTGTTGCTTCCTGACCTGCATATAGGTTTCTCAAGAGGCAGGTCAGGTGGTCTGGTATTCCTATCTCTTTCAGAATTTTCCACAGTTTATTGTGATCCATACAGTCAAAGGCTTTGGCATAGTCAATAAAACAGTATTAGATGTTTGTTCTGTAACTCTCTTGCTTTTTCAATGATCTATAGGATGTTGGCAATTTGATCTCTGGCTACTCTGCCTTTTCTAAATCCAGCTTGAACATCTGGAAGTTCACACTTCACATACTGTTGAAGCCTGGCTTGGAGAATTTGGAGCATTACGTTACTAGAGTGTGAGATGAGTGCAATTGTGTGGTAGTTTGAGCAGTCCTTGGCATTGCCTTTCTTTGGGATTTGAATGAAAACTGACCTTTTCCAGTCCTGTGGCCACTGCTGAGTTTTTCAAATTTGCTCGCATGTTGAGTGTGTAGCACTTTCATGGCATCATCTTTTAGGATTTGATGTAACTCAAATGGAATTCTGTCACCTCCAATAACTTTGTTCGTAGTGATGCTTCCTAAGGCCCACTAGACATCACATTCTAGGATGTCTGGCTCTAGGTGAGCGATCACACCATCGTGATTATCTGGGTTGTAAAGATCTTTTTTGTATAGTTCTTCTGTATATTCTTTCTACCTCTTCTTAATATCTTTTACTTCTATTCGGTCCATACAATTTTTGTTCTTGATTGAGCCCATCTTTACATGAAATGTTGCCTTGGTATCATGAATTTTCTTGAAGAGATCGCTAGTCACCCTATTCTATTAGTTTCCTCTATTTCTTTGCTTTTATCACTGAGTAAGGCTTTCTTATGTCTCCTTTCTATTCTTTAGAACTCTGCATTCAAATGGGTATATCTTTCCTTTTCTCCTTTGCCTTTTGGTTCTCTTCTATTCACAGCAATTTGTAAGGCCTCCTCAGACAACCATTTTGCCTTTTTGCATTTATTTTCATTGGGGATGGTCTTGATCCCTGCCTTCTGTACAATGTCACGAACCTCTGTCCATAGTTCTTCAGGCACTCTGTCTATCAGATCTAATCCCTTGAATCTATTTGTCACTTCCACTGTATAATTTGAAGGGATTTGACTTAGGTCATCATCTATTTCTGCTTTATTGACTTTGCCAAAGCCTTTTACTGTGCGGATCACAATAAACTGTGGAAAATTCTGAAAGAGATGGGAATACCAGACCACCTGATCTGCCTCTTGAGAAATCTGTATGCAGGTCAGGAAGCAACAGTTAGAATTAGACATGGAACAACAGACTGGTTCCAAATAGAAAAGGAGTACGTCAAGGCAGTATATTGTCACCCTGCTTATTTAACTTCTATGCAGAGTACATCATTAGAAATGCTGGGCTGCAAGAAACACGAGCTGGAATCAAGATTGCTGGGAGAAATATCAATAACCTCAGATATGCAGATGACACCACCCTTATGGCAGAAAGTGAAGAGAAACTAAAAAGCTTCTTGATGAAAGTGAGAGTGGAGAGTGAAAAAGTTGGCTTAAAGCTCAACATTCAGAAAACGAAGATCATGGCATCTGGTCCCATCACTTCATGGGAAATAGATGGGGAAACAGTGGAAACAGTGTCAGACTTTATTTTGGGGGGCTCCAATATCACTGCAGATGGTGACTGCAACCATGAAATTAAAAGATGCTTACTCCTTGGAAGGAAAATTATGACCAAACTAGGCAGCATATTAAAAAGCAGAGACATTACTTTGCTAACAAAGGTCCATCTAGTCAAGGCTATGGTTTTTCCAGTGGTCATGTATGGATGTGACAGTTGGATTGTGAAGAAGGCTAACCGCTGAAGAATTGATGCTTTTGAACTGTGGTGTTGGAGAAGACTCTTGAGAGACCCTTGCACTGCAAGGAGATCCAGCCAGTCTATCCTAAAGGAGACCAGTCCTGGGTGTTCATTGGAAGAACTGATGCTGAAGCTGAAACTCCAATACTTTGGCCACCTCATGCGAAGAGTTGACTCATTGGAAAAGACCCTAATGCTGGGAGGGAATAGGGGCAGGAGGAGAAGGGGATGACAGAGGATGAGATGGCTGGATGGTGTATCACCGATTCAATGGACGTGAGTTTTAGTAAACTCCGGGAGTTGGTGACGGACAGGGAGGCCTGGCGTGCTGTGATTCATGGGGTCGCAAAGAGTTGGACATTACTGAGAGACTGAACTGAACTGAGTGATTTATGTATTGCTGGATCTAGAACTCATGTTTTCCATTTCACTATTCAGAGTCCAAGTCAAAACTACCTCAAAATTCTTTTTTTTTTTAATTTTTATTTTGCTTTATTTTTTAACTTTACAATATTGTATTGGTTTTGCCTATATCAAAATGAATCTGCCACAGGTATACATGTCTCCCCATCCTGAACCCTCCTCCCTCCTCCCTCCCCATACCATCCCTCTGGGTCGTCCCAGTGCACCAGCCCCAAGCATCCTGTATCGTGTATCGAACCTGGACTGGCGACTCATTTCATATATGATATTATATGTGTTTCAATGCCATTCTCCAAAACCATCCCACCCTCTCCCTCTCCCACAGAGTCCAAAAGACTGTTCTGTACATCACTGTCTCTTTTGCTGTCTTGTATACAGGGTTATTGTTACCATCTTTCTAAATTCTACTTCCATTTGTTTTTACAGTGACTTTTCAGACCAGCCATGATCCTTACAGAAATCAACCTGTTATTATCAAAGATAAACTTTCTACAGACCATTATGCTTTAAAAAATCCTTTAGGGAAAGTAACTAGGAAAAATTCACATATGAATGTTAAACATCCTACCTCTCTCACAGTGTCAAATTACAAATATATGCATGTAAGCCTGTATCCCTCCTTCTACAAAAACTCCAAGATAGGAGAAGCAAAGGAATCTTAATACTTTAATTAATTTCTTTAGTAGTCTATATTCCTTGAATGATTTAAATATTGAAGTATCATATTTATTATTCAAAAAATTGCATAGTTAGTAATAAAGTACAAAGTGAATATTTATAATTGTGTATATATCTCCATAAGATTCCA
The DNA here is from genome assembly GCF_002263795.3 of Bos taurus. Taxonomy (NCBI): domain Eukaryota; kingdom Metazoa; phylum Chordata; class Mammalia; order Artiodactyla; family Bovidae; genus Bos; species Bos taurus. Next base: position 41,610,134 of record NC_037334.1, read on the forward strand.
TGAATTAGAATTGTGCTATGGGCACATATAGAGAGAGAGTGTTTACTAGAATGTTTATTTCCTTTGTATTGTATTTTAGGATGGGGTGACATTTCCCAAGTCAATTGCACAGAATTTGGTGTCAAAAGTTAGATTTATCCCTAGTATGACCACTAATTAGGAACGTTACATTAATTTGATGGATTTAACTATGTAAAATAGTAGCTTGTAAATTAAGCAGGTCTAAAAAGTCATGTATACCTGTGGTGGATTCATGTTGATGTATGGCAAAACCAATACAATATTGTAAAGTAATTAACCTCCAATTAAAATAAATAAATTTATATTTAAAAAAAGAAAAAAAAAGTTTAAACGCTGTGGTGTATGGTGGGTTCTTAGCACATCTGATAGATAAGTTAACCGTTAATGCAAGGGTTCTTCCCTCCATCAGGAAATATTGGGAAATGGAGATGCTTGTTGTTGTTACTGTTTCTTGGCTTATTTTTGTTACTACTTAGGGGAGTGACTGGCATCTGAAAGGTGCTGCTAGGTTTGTATTATGTATAGGATAGACACTCATGGATCAATTAGCTAAATGGCCCAAAACATAAATTTGACTGACACTGAGAAACTCTAAATTAATGGTAAATTTTACCTTCTTTATTTTGATCTTTATCTTCCTAATTTGCATACTTTTCACTATTAAGATTATGCAGTGACAAAGGTTTTCCAGTTGTTTATTTTTTTCTTTGTATTCTTCCATTTGAATATCACAGGAGCAATGCCTTGTAATATGGTATTATATTATGGTATTATAATCATGCTAGATTCACTAAAGTTTAGTGAGTGCACAAGGCAAAATAACATGTCATCATGGAACCACTTCACCCTCATTGGTAATCTACACATAGGAGCAAAAAAACACACACCAGGATTTTTATTCAACACTTGACTCCATGTGTTATCTTGATTCCCTGCATCAAGTCTAAGACTACCTCCCTTATGTAGGGACTAATTAAACCATACTAAGAATAATCAGCTTAATAAACTGGAAATTGGGCTGAGTGTCTTATGAACAATGCCTATACATCACTTTCTTTAAAGATAAGAATTGGTATGGAATAGACTAAGTCAGATAATCTTGGAATACACTGGACCATGCCTAATGGAAGTTCTTGCCTTAAATTCTTACTTATGTCCTCTAAATGTTACCAGTTATATTGCTCGTATTTTACCTACTTTATAAGATTGTTGTTTCTTGCATTAACAATGTTTTGCCAAAAGTTTTAATTTTCATCTCATGTTTTAAGGATTTGTTAACAGAAGAAACCATTCATTACATACAAATAAACAATTTTGATATTTAATAGAGAATTATCTAACTTATTTTCAATATAAAATCATGAAGAGAAATAGAAGGAGTACAGAAGAGTAATAGCATATACATCACCACACTGGGCTAACATCCAGATTCAAACTGTGCTGGGAAGTCCCTTGTAACAGCAATCTGGAGTCTCACTTGGGAAAAGTTTTCAGGAAGTATATAACCACAAGGGCAAGACTTCAAATTGCAGTTTGTGGAGCTCCAATTTATAATCCCAGGCTGAAAACTGATATCATCATCAGTTCGGTTCAGCCATTCTATCGTGTCTGACTCTTAGCAACCCCATGCAGTACTCCAGGCCTCCTTGTCCATCAACAACTCCTGGAGCTTACTCAAACTCATGGCCATTGAGTCTGTTGAGCCCATTCAACCATCTCATCCTCTGTCGCCCTCTTCTCCTCTTGCCTTCAATCTTTCCCAACATCAGGGTCTTTTCCAATGAGTCAGTTCTTCACATCAGGTGGCCAAAGTATTGAAGTTCAGCTTCAGAATCAGACCTTCCAATGAATATTCAGGACTGATTTCCTTTGGGATGGACTGGTTGGATCACCTTGCAGTCCAAGGGACTCTCAAGAGTCTTCTCCAACACCACAATTCAAAAGCATCAATTCTTCAGCACTTAGCTTTCTTTATAGTCCAACTCTCACATCCATACAGGACTACAGGAAAAACCAGATTTGACTAGACAGACTTCTGTTGGCAAAGTAATGTCTCTGTCTTTCAATACGTTGTCTAGGTTTTAGACAAGAAAAGTCATAACTTTTCTTCCAAGAAGCAAGCGTCTTTTAATTTCATGGCTTCAGTCAACATCTGCAGTGATTTTGGAGCCCCCCAAAATAAAAGCCTATCACTGTTTCCATTAGTTCCCCATCTATTTGCCATTAAGTGATGGGGCCAGGTGCCATGATCTTAGTTTTGTGAATGTTGAGCTTTAAGCCAACTTTTTCACTCTCCACTTTCACTTTCATCAAGAGGCTCTTTAGCTCCTCTTCACTTTCTGCCATAAGTGTGGTATCATCTGCATATCTGAGGTTATTGATATTTCTCCCAGCAATCTTGATTCCAGCTTGTGCTTCTTCCAGTCCAGCTTTTCTCATGATGTACTCTGCATAGAAATTAAATAAGCAGGGTGACAATACTCATTTTCCTGTTTGGAACCAGTCTGTTGTTCCATGTCCAGTTCTAACTGTTGCTTCCTGATCTGCATATAGGTTTCTCAAGAGGCAGGTCAGGTGGTCTGGTATTCCCATATCTTGAAGAATTTTCCACAGTTTATTGTGATCCGCACAGTCAAAGGCTTTGGCATAGTCAATAAAGCAGATATAGATGTTTTTCTGGAACTCTCTTGTTTTTTTCCATGATCCAGTGGATGTTGGCAATTTGATCTCTGGTTCCTCTGCCTTTTCTAAAACCAGCTTGAATGTCTGGAAGTTCATGGCTCATATTGCTGAAGCCTGGCTTGGAGAATTTTGAGCATTACTTTACTAGTGTGTGAGATGAGTGCAGTTATGCGGTAGTTTGAGCATTCTTTGGCATTGCTTTTCTTTGCGATTGGAATGAAAACACCTTTTCCAGTCTTGTGGCCACTGCTGAGTTTTCCATATGTGCTTGCATATTGAGTACAGCACTTTCACAACGTCATCTTTCAGGATTTGAAATAGCTCAACTGGAATTCCATCACCTCCACTATCTTTGTTCCTAGTAATGCTTTCTAAGGCCCACTTGACTTCACATTCCAGGATATCTGGCTCTAGGTGAGTGATCACACCATCGTGATTATCTGGGTCATGAAGATCTTTTCTGTACAGTTCTTCTGTGTATTCTTGCCACTTCTTAATATCTTCTGTTTCTGTTAGGTCCCTACCATTTCTGTCCTTTATAGAGCCCATCTTTGCATGAAATGTTCCTTTGGTATCTCTAATTTTCTTGAAGAGATCTCTAGGCTTTCCCATTCTATGGTTTTCCTCTATTTCTTTGCATGAATTGCTGAGGAAGGCTTTATCTCTCCTTGCCATTCTTTGGAACTCTGCTTTAAAATGAGTATATCTTTCCTTTTCTCCTTTACTTTTCACTTCCCTTCTTTTCACAGCTATTTTTAAGGCCTCCCCAGACATCCATTTTGTTTTTTTGCATTTCTTTTTCTTGGGGATGGTCTTAATTCCTGTCTCCTGTACAATGTCACAAACCTCCATCGATAGTTCATCAGGCACTCTGTCTATCAGATCTAATCCCTTAAATCTATTTCTCACTTCCACTGTATAGTCATAAGGGACTTGATTTAGGTCATACCTGAATGTTCTAGTGGTTTTCTCCACTTTCTTCAATTTAAGTCTGAATTTGCCAATAAGGAGTTCATGATCCGAGCCACAGTCAGCTCTTGGTCTTGTTTTGCTGACTGTATAGAGCTTCTCCATCTTTGACTGCAGATAATATAATCAATCTCATTTCAGTGTTGACCATCTGGTGATGTCCATGTGTAGAGTCTTCTCTTGTGTTGTTGGAAGAGGGTGTTTGTTATGACCAGTGTGGTCTCTTGGTAGAACTCTATTAGCCTTTGCCCTTAGACCTTCTAGAACTAACACCCCCAAAATTTGTCTTTTTCATTATAGGGAACTGGAATGCAAAAGTAGGAAGTCAAGAAACCCCTGGAGTAACAGGAAAATTTGGCCTTGAAGTACAGAATAAAGCAGGGCAAAGACATGGGTAGTTTTTTCCAAAAGTAATTATTGAATAGAACGTACGGTAGTATGCAGGCCAACTGAACAGACCACTAATTTTTCTCAGGTCAAATGACTACTTTATTAGAATTTAAGCTAAATTTTCTCATTTCTAAAGAACTTGAAATGTGTACCTCAAGAAAAACTGAAGAATGATCTAAAATGACAGATGGTCCAGTGATACATGGACATTCAGGTTTAAAATGTTTACTTTTAAACATTTAATCTGGTCTTATAATGTTTAATTCTTCAGATGTTGTGGAACATTTCTATATTTAATGTCATCTATCACACTGTATAACATCTTAGTAGGAATCAAGGCTTAGATGTCTTTGTTCTCTCATCCTTCTGGGTTCTGTCCTCATATATACTTAACATTTGGCATATCTAAGTTGGTTGATGGCCTCTGTAACAACTGAAAATATTAAGGGATAGGTCAACTACAACATATCAACATGTTTGGATTCTGGTTAACCCAAGCAAGATACAAAAACAGAATGAAACTTGTTTATGAGACAGTAGAAAATTTGATCATTGACTTGATTATTGAACAAAAGAAAGACTTACTATGAATTTCTGTTAGGTGTGACAAGTATTGTGGTTTTGCATTTTTTCAAAGAACCATTACTGTTTAAAACAAATAGTGAAATATTAAAAGCAAATGGAAACACTGATAAACTGCATAAAATTAATTTAAAAATAGCAAAAAAACTAGCCATAAATAATGTCAAAAGTCAAAAGCAGAAAAATATCCTCAATTTATTTTTCAAAAATGGATGATCTTCTGAATATTGGAATATTTTTTTCAAAATTTATTGACATATAACTGACTTACAATGTTGTGTTGATTTCTTCTGAACAGCAAAATGACTCAGTTACATAATTTTTAATTTAAAAAAGCACACCAGTACCTAATAGAAAAGTGGGTAAAAATTTGATCAGAAAAATGACAAGGAAAAATGGCCTTCCAACATACAAATAAAAGTTGATGATAATAATGTAAATAAACACTACATAGAGGAGGATGCAGAAAAGATGACAGCAGGGTCACAGCTTTTTCCCACATAAAAAGAGCCAGAACAGAAAGTAAAACCTAACAAGTATGGCCACCATTTACAATAAAACTAGATGACAAGGCAACACACAAGCCTCAGATGACAAGTAGGTAAGGACAAAACACTAACAGTCATGATACCTATGTAATATTATGGTGTATGCAGGAGAAACTAGAAGGAAAGAATTGATTGTTTAGGGGAAGCTTAGAACAAGGGAAGAGACGATACCCAAACAGATAAAATGTGGTCAATAGGAAGTCATAGAACAATTTGGGAAGAGGTGAAACTGAGAAGAACTTTGCTGACTCCAGTGGTAACTGAAGTCAGGGAACACAGAAGGGATTGAAGGCATTAAAGCATTCTGGGACCTATGAATTTTAGAAAGTGAGCCTTTGGTGGGGCAGAGGGAGGGGGGAAGAGACGCAGGTATGATGCAGGTATGTAGTAGTTCTGGTGCATTAGGACTTCCCTGGTGGCTCAGATGGTAAAGTGTCTGCCTACAATGTGGGCAACCCGGGTTTGATCCCTGGGTTGTGAAGATCCCTTGGAGAAGGAAATGGCAATCCCCTCCAGTACTCTTGCCTGGAAAATCCCATGGACAGAGGAGCCTGGTAGGCTACAGTCCACGGGGTCCCAAAGAGTTGGACATGACTGAGTCACTTCACTTTCACTTTCACGCAGGTAGTTCTAAATTTGGATTAGAAATAGTAAGGTGGATCTATGTATCATATATGCAAACATATGTGAGTTTATGAGTGTCTCATTGCATATAGAAACACGCACAACATTCAGAAACAATCAACTGAATAGGACAAATTCTTCTAGTGCTCTTTCTCTACCTGTACTGCTACAATGCTCTTCAGTTCAGTCACTCAGTCGTGTCCGACTCTTTGTGACCCCATGAATTGCAGCACGCCAGGCCTCCCTGTCCATCACCAGCTCCTAGAGTTCACTCAGACTCCTGTCCATCGAGTCAGTGATGCCATCCAGCCATCTCATCCTCTGTCGTCCCCTTCTCCTCCTGCCCCCAATCCCTCCCAGCATCAGAGTCTCTTCCAGTGAGTCAACTCTTCACATGGCCAAAGTACTGGAGTTTCAGCTTCAGCATCATTCCCTCCAAAGAAATCCCAGGGCTGATCTCCTTCAGAATGGACTGGTTGGATCTCCTTGCAGTCCAAGGGACTCTCAAGAGTCTTCTCCAACACCACAGTTCAAAAGCGTCAATTCTTCGGTGCTCAGCCTTCTTCACAGTCCAACTCTCACATCCATACATGACCACTGGAAAACCCATAGCCTTGACTAGATGGAACTTTGTTGCCAAAGTAATGTCTCTGCTTTTGAATATGCTATCTAGGTTGGTCATAACTTTTCTTCCAAGGAGTAAGTGTCTTTTAATTTCATGGCTGCAGTCACCATCTGCAGTGATTTGGGAGCCCCAAAAAATAAAGTCTGACACTGTTTCCACTGTTGCCCCATCTATTTCCCATTAAGTGATGGGACCGGATGCCATGATCTTTGTTTTCTGAATGTTGAATTTTAAGCCAACTTTTTCACTCTCCTCTTTCACCTTCATCAAGAGGCTTTTTAGTTCCTGTTCACTTTCTGCCATAAGGGTGGTATCATCTGCATATCTGAGGTTGATATTTCTCCCGGCAATCTGGATTCCAGCTTGTGCTTCTTCTAGCCCAGCATTTCTCGTGATGTACTCTGCATAGAAGTTAAATAAGCAGGGTGACAATATACAGCCTTGACGTACTCCTTTTCCTATTTGGAACTAGTCTATTGTTCCATGTCCATTCTAACTGTTGCTTCCTGACCTGCACATAGGTTTCTCAAGAGGCAGGTCAGGTGGTCTGGTATTCCCGTCTCTCAGAATTTTCCACAGTTTATTGTGATCCACATAGTCAAAAGCTTTGACATAGTCAGTAAAGCAGAAATAGATTTTTAATGGAACTCTTGCTTTTTCCATGATCCATGCTCTTATAAGCCTTGTTTTCAATGACACCAGCCTCTCCTAAGATTTCTCCTACCATACATCTGTCTTCCCTATGGGTTCATTTTCTCCATCAGGGTTTTCTTTTTGCCTATAGAATATATAGAAATATATTCTCTATTTCTTAGAACATACACAAATATTCTAAGGTTGGAACTAAAGAAGTTGGCAATGCAGAAGTGCTAATGGATAAACACCATAGAAAATCCCTAACACCATCTTTTCATATTAGAAGACTAAGAAAGTAGGTTTTTCAGATAGAAAAACTTTTATACAATGACTGTTCCAGTCATCAAAATACAGCAAAAGCAAAACATGTCTGTATCCCCACTTATGCCAAAAAGATAGAATGAAAACCTATATCTTTACTTTCACCAGAATGTTATGAGGATAGATACAACAGGCTCTCTTCTGGTTCAAGTTTTCTAAAATTATGACGGATGATTGAAGTGACTATCATAAAACTGTCTGACATGGTCCCAGTGTATGCAAAGGAAACATTTTAAGATAATTATATTATAACTGGGAGAGGGTAAATGGTCACAAAATGAGAAGTTTTAAACTTCACTCAAACTAGCAGAAGGACACCAGTGGACTAAGAAAATTTGTGTATATAATGTAATACTAGTACCACTAAAAAAGATAAAGAAATACACTCAAAACCTATAAATAAATGAAAATGGCATTCTAAAAAATATGTTCAAGTAGCCCAGAGGAAGGCAGTAAAAAGAAAATAGAGACAAAAAATAGAACAAGTGAAAAATAAAATGTGAGGCATTAGTTCTAAAAATAATTACATTAAATGTAAATGGTTTAAGCAAATCACTTAAAGAGAGTTTGATATAATGAACTTAAAATTGTGATCCTATATATGCTACCTACCAGAAACTAACTTCAAATGTAATAAGTAGATTGATAGTATAAGCATGGGAAAAGATGCAAAACATTAATTCAAGAATGCAAGAGTGGACAAACTAATATCAGATAAGGTAGACTTAAAAACAAGTAAATATTTGGATATACAGGAAAATTACATAATTAAAATAAGTTAATCCAATAAGAAGGAATAGCAATCCTAAAAGTGTATGTACCAAGGAACAGAGCTGTAAAATATGTGAAGCCAAACACTTGTAGAAATACAAAGTAGAAGCAGACAAAAAATTGTAGATGAACACTTCAAATCCCTCTCAATAATACAAAACAGAATAATTAAACAGAAAATCTGCAAGTAAATAGTAAATAAATAAACAAGTAAATAAACTCCACAAACTTTTCAAACAAAAAGAATCTTTATCAACAGTAATGAGATACTTCATTTGACATTAGGATATGCTTTTCAGGTGCCACCAGACAGACCATCTTTTGGGCCATAAAACAAGCATCAACAAATTTTAAAACCTGAATCATATGTAGTGTGTTTTCTGGTCTTAGTGGAATCAAACTAGAAAACCAATGAAACAATGGCAACACAAATATCTCCAAATCTTAGAAAATTTTATATATATATATATATATATATATATATACACACACACACACACATAATCCATGGGTCAAAGAACAGTCTAAAGAGAAAAACAATATATTGAAATAAAATAAAATAAAATGTAACATTAAAATCCATGGGACACTGCAAAAGCAGTGGCTGAAATAAAATTTCTGGCACTAATTTTATTCATAAAATAAGAAAAAGTCTTTGAAAAATAATCTAATCCAGCACTTGAAGAACCTAGAATAAAAATAGCAAACTAAACCCAAAAGATCCAGAAGGAAGGAAATAATGATAGGATCAGTAATAAACTTGCAAACGGAATGAAGAAAAGTCAATGAAACTAATAAATGATTCTTTGAAATTATTAAATAGACAAACCTTGAGCAAGACTAAGAAAAAAGGGACACTGCAAATTATCAATAGCAGAAATGAAACAAAGGACATCACTAGAGGTCCTCAGATCAGATCAGATCAGTCGCTCAGTCGTGTCCAACTCTTTGTGACCCCATGAATTGCAGCATGCCAGGCCTCCCTGTCCATCACCAACTCCTGGAGTTCACTGAGACTCAGGTCCATCGAGTCAGGGATGCCATCCAGCCATCTCATCCTCTGTCATTCCCTTCTCCTCCTGCCCCCAATCCCTCCCAGCATCAGAGTCTTTTCCAGTGAGTCAACTCTTAGCATGAGGTGGCCAAGGTACTGGAGTTTCAGCTTTAGCATCATTCCTTCCAAAGAAATCCCAGGGCTGATCTCCTTCAGAATGGACTGGTTGGATCTCCTTGCAATCCAAGGGACTCTCAAGAGTCTTCTCCAACACCACAGTTCAAAAGCATCAATTCTTTGGCGCTCAGCCTTCTTCACAGTCCAACTCTCACATCCATACATGACCACAGGAAAAACCATAGCCTTGACTAGACGAACATTTGTTGGCAAAGTAATGTCTCTGCTTTTGAATATACTATCTAGGTTGGTCACAACTTTCCTTCCAAGGAGTAAGCGTGTTTTAATTTCATGGCTGCAGTCACCATCTGCAGTGATTTTGGAGCCCCCCAAAATTAAGTCTGACAGTTTCCACTGTTTCCCCATCTATTTCCCGTGAAGTGGTGGGACCGGATGCCATGATCTTCATTTTCTGAATGTTGAGCTTTAAGCCAACTTTTTCACTCTCCACTTTCACTTTCATCAAGAGGCTTTTGAGTTCCTCTTCACTTTCTGCCATAAGGGTGGTGTCATCTGCATATCTGAGGTTATTGATATTTCTCCCAGCAATCTTGATTCCAGCTTGTGTTTCTTCCAGTCCAACGTTTCTCATGATGTACTCTGCATACAAGTTAAATAAACAGGGTGACAATATATAGCCTTGACAAACTCCTAGGTAATTCAAAAGAAAACAAGGACATACTGTGAATGACTGTATACACTTAAAATTTGACAACTTAGAAGAAATGGACTAATTCTTAAAACACACAGACTACTGAAAGTTACCTAATATGGAGGAGATAATTTGAATACTCCTATCAAAGAAACTGAAAGTACTATTTAAAATTTACCTAATCAAAATTTAACTTTTATCCTGTCCATATGAGGTTTTGTAGAAAAAAAAAAAAGCACAAAGAGAAATCATTTACACATGACACATCTCACAGAAGGTTACAATAAATACCTCTCAATTCATAAGAGAAAAAACAATTCAATTAGAAAATGGACCAAAAACTTGAAGAGACTAATCACTGAAGATGATATACAGATGGCATATAGACACACGAAATGATGTTCAGTCATTAGTCAAGAAGGATTGCAAATTGAGACCACAATGAGATATCACCACTTTGGCGTGATAAACAGAGAAGCCTATGGGAAGAGGCTGGACCATCACTCTAAGCTCTGCTCAGAGCATGCTAAAATGGGCCGAGTCTGCTGATGCCACTTACTGAAGAACTGTCAGAACTGCAAAAATTTAAATTGTGACAACACAAAATAATAATGAGGAAACAAACTGAATGATTCAGACCTTCCCGGTGGTAACATACAATGATACAGCTATCTGAAAACTGAATGGGCAATTTCTTTTAAAAAATAAGCATATAATTATCAGAAACATTAAACAATTTCCACAGTCACACTCAGGAAATGAAGAAGGTGTGACTGAGCACAGTTATCTCTGAATGTCTAAGTTGTCCCCGATGTTAATGATCCTCCATGCAAGTAGCAAGATGGAGAGAGTAAAGAGAAAGGGTAACAAGTCTCAAGTTACCTGTAAAGTGAAGCCCAACCCCTCCAGCCCCTAGGACATTTTACAATCCTAGGTCCCATCCAAAATCCAGCACAAGTCAGAAAGGGGTGAGAGTAACAGCCATATATTTTTATAGTTTTTTTTTTTTTTTCCCTCATTACTTTGGGCTAGGAAGAAAGAAGTCATGAGGTTAGAGAATTGTGCTACTCTATTGTCTATACTTTGAATCAAACTGTGAACTTCTAATTTTAAGTCCTCCATCTGATTCTGTCAGAAAAAGTTGACCCCTGTTGCTGAAGACCAGGGTGTGGTAGGACACCATGGTGACTGAGGGGCAGGGTATGGTAGGAGAAATGCAGGAAACAGGCATGGACTTGACTGTGGAAGGTTCATGTTCCAGGGCTCCCAACTGGGTACATGGGGATCTTCTATGTAGATCATTTGTGGGGGAGTCCACGACAGCTCCTCAAAGTGATCAGGGATGGCACAGGCAGGATGCTGGTACACAGGTGGTGGGAGGGCAACCACTTCTGCACCTGGAGGATATGAGAGAGAGAAAAAAAGATGCTCAAGGGAAACACAAAGACACCACACACCCTCCCCCTGAGTCTTTGCATGTCACTTAGTCTGGCCCAGGGGGCCATGTATATTCTAAACCAAGCTATGAGAAAAGTCCCTCATTGCTTTGGGGATAAAGAGGAGAAATAGGAGAGAGGGATAGGTAGATGCTCAGACCTTGAAGTCTTCTGTACATTGTGCAGGAGGAGCCTGTGGTCAGAGACCAGTCATTTAATGCTGTCCTGTTATGGAGACAGTGCAACATCTGGGCCAGGTGATGCCGCTTACTCAAGAAACATGAAGATGAATACAAGAGACAAACCTGAAAAGTCCTTTATCTCCAACCTATGTCCGAAGATCCTGTGGAGGGTCCCTCCATAAGGACATGGCAAAGGTTCACTTCTTGGTTTCTGGTTGACTTCATGAATGGTCCAATATAAGTCGTGCATGTTTATGAGCATCTGGAGACATTTTCTCTTGCTCTTAATTATGCCCCTTTGCTTGAGATGCTTGGCAATTATTTTTGATGCTACATGAAAATCCTTCTTTAATGCTTCACCTTCAAGGAGTTCCCATTCTTCTAAGAAACTCCTGATTTCATGGTCGCTCCAAGCTTTGACACCCTGGTCTGTAAAGGAGAGAGGGTTATAAAGGCGCTTTGTAATAACTCACAGGCACACTGGAGGGTTTCTTAGTGACCTTGCCTCTGCACTGATAGGTCCAACCAGGACACTGGAACAGTTCAGAAAGTATCTGAGAGCCTGAGGTTATTCCAGTTGCATAATTTCATTTCAGAGAATATTGACAGGGCTATAGTGGGTCATTTACTGTCTGGGAGAAATCTGCTGATCAGGGGTTCACTTCATCCTCTAATGAGGCTTTTCCCTGCCTCCAGTCCTCAGGGCTGGGGGCAGGAGTAGAGAGCTCCCAGGATTCTGGGAAGCCCTGTCATCCCTGGGGCCTGTAATACTGGGAAGATGAAAAAGGAGAGATAGAAAGTTTTCTCTAAATATGACTAAGAGCATCATACCTGAGGGCACTTCTGCTCCCTGAGTTTCTTTTACTGTCTCTACATCCTGGAGGTGGCTAGTAATTTCGGTCTGAATTGTGACTTTCTAATAGAAAATAAAAGATGAACATTGACACAGTAAGTAATCTCATAACCATTTATTTGTGATTGCTTAAGTAATTAGCCAATCACTAAAAATCAAACAATCTTAAATCTTGAGAGCGGATCTAGAAAACATTCTACAATAACAGAAAACATCAGTTGCAAATCGTTAACTGATGAGTTATTTCAAAACCAAGCAGAGTGCTCTCTTTCTTTTACACTTGCTTTGAGCCAGAAAAAAGCCAGAGGAACTACTGAACAAAAGGTTTTGATTCATGAGACAGCAGGAACACAAGACAGTGGTTTGAAAGAAAAAAAAAAAAAAAAGTGAAGGGGACCTGCAAGGGCAACCCAGAATGCCTCAGGGTGTCTAGACCTTAGAGCAAGGAGACAGGTACAAATAGTGCCTCAGTGTCCAAGCTAAGGTCTTGGATTAGTGAATGCTGTTGGATATCATGTATCAGAATATAAAGATATGACAAGCAAAAAGAGCAGGGGAGAGACAGAGAGATGAAGGGAACTCTGAAGATTTACAAGGAGGTTTGCTGTCCAAAAACACATGAACCCTGTGTGGGTAGGAAGTGCCTAGACTAGGTAAGAATCTCTGGAAAGAAGTAGGCTGGGAAATTGCTGGGATCAATCAGGCCAAGCAGAATCTTCATCCCCAGTGACAAGAGTGAAAACAGTAATCCTAATCCAAGGATTTTCATATATAGACTGCTCAAAAATGGTATTGCCTCACTAGTGGTACAAAATTAGCCAGACCAAAATCTGTTCTGGTGTCAGCTAACAAAGATTTGCAATTCTCAAAAGTCTCATACTGTTTTGATGTAGCTTCTCTGCTACCAGAACAGAGCCCAACAACAGCTCAAGGAGCACAGAATATCTAGAACCCTAAATAAGCATACAAATTTCCCAATTAGAATTACCTGGTATGCAACAAGACAAATACAATTCCCCATAAGCAGAAAATTGATCCATAGACTCAGAAATGATACAGAAGGCAGAAATAGTAGTGGAAGATTTATAATAACAACTAGAAATAAACTCCCTGTGATCAAGCATGCAGAGAAGGCAATGGCACCCCACTCCATTACTCTTGCCTGGAAAATCCCATGGACGGAGGAGCTGGTAGGCTGCAGTCCATGGGGTCGTGAAGAGTCAGACATGACTGAGTGACTTCACTTTCACTTTTCCCTTTCATGCTTTGGAGAAGGAAATGGCAACTCACTCCAGTGTTCTTGCCTGGAGAATCCCAGGGATGGGGGAGACTGGTGGGCTGCCGTCTATAGGGTTGCACAGAGTCGGACACGACTGAAGCGACTTAGCAGCAGCAGCAGCAGATCAAGCATGGAGAGGAAACAGTAGCATAAGAGATAATAGGAATATATAAGCAGCCTGTGGAACTTCTACAGATGAGAAATACTCCACCAGGAGGAGAAGGGACAACAGAGGATAAGATGGTTGTATGGCATCACTGACTTGATGGACATGAGTTGGAGCAAGTTCCAGGAGATGGTGATGGACAGGGAAGCCTGGTGAGCTGCAGTCCATGGGGTCGCAAAGAGTCAGACACAACTGAGCGACTGAAACTAACTGAACTGAACACAAAATATCAAAGTAGACACATATTCTCATTAAAACCAGAAATTTGTGAGAAAGATCCATCAAGTTGTTCGGAACATCCCTGAAGGTCATGGACCCAGGGGCCACAGTTCTGGGTTCTTACTCCTAGTTTTGAAGTTACAATGAATATATGTAAAGAAAAGAGAAGGTTGTGGACATATCCCTTCGGACTGAAAGTACATATGAAATAAAAAGACAGATAATCCAGCCAGACACTCACAAATACACAGGAATCAAGTTTCCTTCAACCTACCTCCATTGGTATTCTGAAATTCCTCTGTAGCCACAATTTCTAATCCAGGAACTGAAGAGAGCTGGCACTTACTCTACCTTGCTGGAATTCACAAGATCAGGTGATTTCCTGAAATATGTCTGGTTCTAGCAGTCTCTGAAGCCCTTGAAAGATACATCAGCTGTTATATACCTTGGAAGTGATTGAGTCAGACCCACCCAATATACTCCCTTTGGATTAACTGAAGATAATTTAATTTAGATTTTTTTTATTCCAACTTCAAAAACCCCATTAATGCAGCACATAGAATGCAGTTTGATTGGATAACTAGGATAGGATTAACTTGAGATTAATGATTAACTCTAGTACTGATTCCAAGGATCCCTAGCCCCATCAAAGGCAAAGTGAGAAGTTGTGACATTCCCATAAATGAAGAACCCTACCCTTCATGAGTTACAGTTAAGAGGCCAGGGAACTGGGCTTGGCATGAGGACTATGAAGGTCAAATAGAGGGTGGTTTCAAGTGAGGTTTAGGGGAAGGGCCCAGGTTTCAGATGGTGGGAGTGGTCACAGATTGTACAGATGCATTTGGGGTAATTCATAAAGCACTTAGTTTGAAAGAAAGGTTTAGGGAGAGGAAGAGATGGGGAGAACAGAGATTTTCTCTTTATAAGAGGTCATTTTTCAAAGAAATTTGTGTATGGTGAAGGAAGAACACAGGAGGGGAGTATGTAGTTTTCAGTGGTGTCTGATTCTTTTGCGACCCCATGAACTTTAGCCTGCTAGGCTCTTCTATCCATGGAATTTTACAGGTAAGAATGCTGAGTAGGTTGTCATTTCCTTCTCCAGGGGATCTTCCTGACCCAACATTCAAACCTGCATCTCTTGAATTGGAAAGCAGATTCTTTACCACTGAGCCACCTGGAAAGCCCCAAGACTATGTTATGCATGTTAGGTCATTTCAGTCGTGCCCACCTTTTGGGGGAACTTATGGACTGTAAACTGCCAGGCTCCTCGGTTCACGGGATTCTCCAGGTAAGAATACTGGAGTGGGTTTCCATGCCCTCCTCCAGGGGATCTTCCCAATGCAGGGATTGAACCCACACCTCTTGTGTCTCTTGCATTGGCAGAAGGTATAATTTACCTCTATTAAACATTTAGCATTTGAGGTTCCTTTTGGGTTTCTGTTTTGCTATTACAGAGTTGCCTGAAGTCTTGTAGATATCTGGATGGGTGTTTATAAGTCAAACAACTGGGAATGGGAGAGAAGAAAAAGGACTTACAGTGTCACCAAGATTGTGGGAGATAGAAGTTTTTTTTTTTTTTTTCCTTCTCTCTCAGGGTCTCAGAAGGAATCTAGGCTACTATAGACCTTGTTGTTGTTATTCAGTCACTAAGTCATGTCCAGCTGTCTGTGACACCATGCAGTGAAATATGCCAGGCTCTTCTGTCCTCAATTATCTTCCAGAATTTACTCAAATTCATGTCCTTTGAGTCAGTAATGGTATCTATCCATCTTATCCTCTGCCATTCTCTTCTCTTTTTGCCTTCAGTCTTTTCCAGCATTAGGGTTTTGTTTTTTTTTTCCCAATGAGTTGTCTCTTCACATTCAGGAGGTTGAATTATTGGAGCGTTAATCCTTCTAATGGATAGTCAGGGTTGATTTCCTTTAGGATTGATGGGACCTTGCCTGCATGCATGCTAAGTCACTTCAATCGTGCCTGATTCTTTGCAACCCAATGAACTGTAGCCTGCCATGCTCCTCTGTCCATGGGATTCTCCAGCAAGAATACTGGAGTAGGTTTCCTTGCCCTCCCCCAGGGGATCTTCCCAACTCAGGGATGGAACCCACATCTCTTATGTCTCCTGCTATTGCAGACAGGTTCTTTACCACCAACGCCACATGGAAAGCCCTGACTCTACCTTACGCAGAATTTATTTTGAATCTTAAAAACTAACTAAGAATCATCCACAAGTCTACCTCTTGATTCAGATTTAAGGTATTTGTATCAAGACTAGGGAGTGGCATATACAGTGAGTGGTACATCTTAAATCAGTTCAAGCTCAGTGTGTATTGGCTCCACAGTTATTTTTGTTTCTGTTGTCACCTAAAAATATGACTCTATGTATCATACTCTTCATTTCCAGAGACAGATGCTTTGAATCATTTCTAGATATTTTATGATTAAGGAAACCCTTAATTGGGCACTGTGCTTTTCACTTCAGGCCTCTCTAACTCACTTTTATCCTAATTTCTCATGGCAAGAGTTCCCAACTTCTGGGATCTAATTCCCAATTATCTGAGTTGGAACATGCATGTACAGTAAATTAAGTGTCAATAAAAACTGAGGCAATGTTTTCAATTCTTACATCTAAAATAGTTGTGATCTTACTACTTATATATTTATGAAGCATACTTATTGCTATTTTTCCTTTAGTATTCACAGTTATGAACACATTTCTATGTCAGAGTTATATAGGCATCATAAACTGGAGAAAATCTATAGCAAATTTTATGAGTAAACTTGAAAGGGAAAAATCAAATAAAACAGTTACTTGGTAGTGAAACTCTCAATAAAGTTTAAGAAATAAACATAAAAATATTAACAACTTACAGCAATACACTGATTAGTTCACAGAGTTAATTTCTATTTACAAAGTTAGTATTTTGGAATATATGCATATATACACTAATCTCTCTGTACACTTTAAACTTGCATAATGTTACATGACAACTATATATCAAATAAAACTGGTAAAAAATATCCTTAGGAGTAAATAAAATGATAACTTGTATAGTTGAGCTAGACAACTGGTCATCATAAGGGCCTACAATAGGTAAGTAAGATAATGATGCTTGATCCACCATGTAAAACTGTTGAATAAGAGGTCAAAAATCAAAATGCAGAGGACACATTAGTAACTGAATTATGTATGCCCAACTGACCATGAATCCCAAGATAGCTAGGAGTTTTATGGAATGCACTCTGGAGAAGAGCAAAAGCATCATTGAGAAATTCATAGGTAGGGGCCAAGATCAATGGTTAAGGGTACTACTGTGTAAGGAAAGTACATGTATAAGTAGGGGTGAAAAGATTGAGGAATGACATAAACCATGAGCCACATAGTGCCACACACACTTCAGAGGCAATGTGAACATAATTTACAGAATAGGTATCGACGACGGCAATCTCAGGTGAGATACATGTGCGGCCACCAGGGTTTTGCTTTATTTATAGAACAAAGAAATAAATACCTGGAGAGTGAAAAACTGATGCCAGGCATGATCAGAAAAAAGAATACAATCAGTCACCTTGTCTCCTGTTTTGAGTTAATTTTCAATCCCAGATTTCACCCAGAGTGCTTTTGTTAGCTTGTGCTTCCATTAAAAAACAACAGCCAAAAAAAGATAGACATGCTTTTAAATGTCTTAAAACTTGGCCACCTAAGGAAATGGACCAATTCCTAAAAAACATACAGATTACCATAAGTCACCTAGAAATAGATGATTTGAATGCCCATATACTATTAAATTAATCTAAAGTACTGTTTGAAATTTAACCTAATCAAAATAAAGCTTTTCATCCTCTCCATATGAGCTTTCATAGAGCAAAAAAAAAAAAAAATCCACAAGTCACACAGAAAGAGAAATTATTTATACATGGCACATTTCGTAGAAGGCTAGAATAAATACTCTCAATCACAAGAGTGAAGACAAGGTGGCACAAGTGGTAAAGAACCCATCTGACAATGCAAGAGACATAAGATCCCTTGATCCCTGGTTGACAAGATCCCCTAGAGCAGGGCTTGTCAACCCACTCCAGTATTCTAGCCTGGAGAATCCCATGGACAGCAGAGCTTGCTAGGCTATGGTCCATAGGGTTGCAAAGAGTTGGACACAACTGAAGCTACTTGGCACACAGTCATGCCCAACTCATACATCTAGTGGAACACTACTCAAAAATACAAATCTCAATGAATCTTGAGATTATCATGAGTGAAAAAAGGCAATCCCCTGTAGTTACATACTCTATGATTCCATTTATATAAATTATTGATATTATATATAGATAGAATGGGTTTGAGAAAAGTTTCCTTTGGGTTTTTTCATATGATGGTATAGACAAACCCAAATGAACATTTTGGCCAATATTTTTGCTGAATAAATACAGATGAGATAGATATAGATATATAGATACATAGAAATGGGGAACATTTTAGTCGCTGCTAAGAATTAAGAAAGGAGTAAATATGCGCAGTGATGTGTGTCACCAAAAATGGGAAAAACAAGGAACTTTGCAGTGATTCAGTATTTTGGCTGTATCTGGTCAATATACCAGTTATGTTATTGTACTTTGATTTTCTGAGATGTTACCATGAGGGCAACCTAAATTAAGGATGCAAGGGTTCTCTCTGGGACATTTCTGTATTATTTGTCACAACAACATATGAAAATACAATGATCTCAAAATTAAAATTTGCCTTTATTTTAAAAAAGTAACATCAAGTGATTTTGCCATGTTTGTGTGTTTATATCCTAAAACTATCTTCTGACATAAGAAACACTAGTTTCTATTTTAACAGGAAGAACTTCAGGCTCAGAAACTAAACAAATTCTGTGATCATACTGATAGGAAATGAAGAAAGTGGGATTGAGCAGTTTTCTCTGAATGTCTAAGTTGTCCCAGATGCCAATGACCCTCCATGTAGGAAGCATGATGGCGAGAGTAGAAAGAGAGGGAAACAGGTCCCAAGTCACCTGGAAAGTGAGCAGCCCACTTCCCCTGGCCCTTGGACTTTCTATAATCCTAGATCCTATCCAAGCATTCAGCACAAGGCAGAAAAGGATTAGGGTCACAGTCATTTATTTCCAGTTTTTTTTGTCATTGGTGCTGTTTGTTTGTTTGTTTTTTCATTGTATTGGGCTAGGAAGAAAGAAGTCATGAGCTTGTAGAATTGGGCTATTCTGTTGCCTATCCTTCTAATCAAATTGAGATCCAGTTCCAATAGTTAAGTTCTCTATCTGATTCAGTGTCAGAAAAAGTTGACCCCTGTTGCTGAGGGCCGGGGTTTGGTGGGAGAAATGCAGGAAACAGGCATGGACCTGACTATGGAAGATTCATATTCCAGGAATCCAATCTGGGTACCTGAGGATCCTCCACATTCCTGTCTCCCTGTATCTCTTGTGTCTCCTGCATTGGCAGGTGAGTTCTTTACCTGGGAAACCCTTGGCAGGTTCAGCAGCTATTACCATAGGTGTGATTGAATTAGACACACCCAATGTACTCTCTTTTGATTGACTGAAGATACTCTAATTTAGTATTTTTATTCCAACTTTAAAAAAAAAACCCTTTAATGCAGTATATTAAATATCAGTAAACTCAGACATGCAGATTATACCACCCTTATGACAGAAAGTGAAGAAGAACTAAAGAGTCTCTTGATGAAAGTGAAAGAGGAGAGTGAAAAAGTTGGCTTAAAACTCAGCATTCAGAAAACAAAGATCGTGGCATCCAGTCCCATAGCAAATAGATGGAGAAACAGTGGAAACAGTGGCAGACTATTTTTTCGGGCTCCAAAATCACTGCAGATGGTGACCGCAGCCATGAAATTAAAAGACACTTGCTTCTTGGAAGAAAAGCTATGACCAACCTAGACAGCATATTAATAAGCAGAGGCGTTACTTTGTCAACAAAGGTCTGTCTAGTCAAGGCTATGGTTTTTCCAGTGGTCATGTATGGATGTGAGAATTGGACTATAAAAAAAGCTGAAAGCCAAAGAATTGATGCTTTTGAACTGTGGTGTTGGAGAAGACTCTTGAGAGTCCCTTGGACTGCAAGGAGATCCAACAAGTCCATCCTAAAGGAAATCGGTCCTGAATATTCATTGGAAGGACTGATGTTGAAGCTAAAACTCCAATACTTTGGCCACCTGATGTGAAGAGCTGACTCATTTGAAAAGACCCTGATGCTGGGAAAGATTGAAGGAAGGAAGAGAAGGGGACGACAGAGGATGAGATGGTTGGATGGCATCACCGACTCAATGGGCATGAGTTTGAGTAAACTCTGGGAGTTGGTGATGGACAGGAAGTTCTGGCATGCTGCAGTTCACGGGGTAGCAAAGAGTCAGACAGGACTGAGTGACTGAACTGAATGCAGTGCATGAAATGCAGTCTGATTAGATAATTGGGATAGGATTAACTGGAGATTAATACTGGATTAACTCCAGTATTGATTCTAAAGATCTCTAAGCCTCTCAAAGGCAAAGTGAGAAGTTATGACATTCCCATAAATGAAAGACCCTACCCTCCATGAGTTGCAGTTAAGAAGTCAGGGAATTGCATTTGGCATAAGGACTTCATGTGTCAAGTAGAGGGTGGCTTCAAGGCAGGGTTAGGGGAAGAGCCCAGATTTCAGATGGTGGGGATGGTCACAGATTGTAGAGATGCAAATGGAGTAATTCATGAAGTACTTAGTTTGAAAGAAGGGTTTAAGTAGGGGAGGAGAGGGGTAAAGCTTTATATTCTTCTGTTATTTGGTCCTTTCCCATCACCCAGAAATGCTATTCATCAAACTGGAAAGACTCCTCATTCAGGTCACAGGGAGCCACCTGGGGCACTGGGTTTTCAACCTGGACTGACTTTGTACAGTTCTACATAAGTTCCTGGTCAGATCTACTCTCCCCAGGAGTCTACAAAGTCAACAAAATCACAAATCCTTCTAAAGTGAATTCTACCGTAAACTACCTTCCCAGTCCTGATTCTAGAGTGAATCATCTGGAAGGCATTTTCAAGGCCAACCCACATGATTCAGACTTCATTATTTTGGGCTGGGTCTCAGGCACTTCTGTTTGTGACAAGTTGCCTGAGTGATTCTTGTCTGCATCCTGGGTTAAGATCTGTTCCTTTAGAGAAACATCATAAACTTTGCCATGAGCTGTACCTGAGTGCTAGGGCCTCCTAGTTCAATTCTAACGTCACTGTGCTCCAGACAAACTGGGACTTAACTGAGTCACACCCACCCAGGCTTCAGAATGAAATTACCTGGAAAAATTTAGGGCCTGCACATCAGATGTTCTGAAGGCTTCATGTGGTTCTAATGCCCAATCAGAGGAGAGTAGCTCCTTTTAAAAAGGGTCCAATAGACAGAGTCTTTGATTTTGACTTGCCCTCCTGAGTAAGGATGGTAGCTTTCATGGAATTTCTGTAGCATCAGGCAGAAAACTGAGGCTGATCTAGGAAAGATTTCTTGAGAGCCTAGATTTACCTAAGAGGGGCATGTGGATGTAACGGAAATGATTTTGGACAAAGTTAGGGGTGCCTGTCTTCCTAAAGATGAGAAAATATGGTTTTAAACCTTAGGGGAAATTTTCTAATTTAAGGTTGTTTTTTTTTTTTTTCAATATTTTGTTGTAAAATATGAACTTATGAAGTTTCTTGGATGGATTTTTGGTACAAGACCAATGGAGAAATTATTGGGAGGAATAGTAGTTGAAGTTGATGAAAGTGCAAAGTGATACTGGGCATTTTTGTGTGAAGAAAGATCTTCAAACATGACTGGATGAGCCAATGGTATATTCTTCTGTGCTAAGGAATTTACTGGGAACTATCTTTTTTTTCAAAAATAAAATTGAGTTTCTTCAGGTTTCTGAGTGACCTGGAAAGGAAAATTTAAAAGAGAAATTTCCAGAAAGGAAAATTGAAGAGACTGAGTGTCATGAAACATGGGAGACAGCAAATGAGAAAGAGATGAGAGAGAGAATCCATGGCAATTTTTACCTCAGTGGTGTCATGAGAAGCTAAAGAAGTAGGTGAGAGAGAGGCCAGGAGAGGTGATGCAGGACACAGTGATTCTCACTGGGTGGAGAAACCAAGTTACCATACAGTTAGAGTAAAGGAGGAGGAGATAAATATCAGATTACAAGAGGGGCTTCTCATAAACTTGGGATGAAGCTTTCCCCAGGCCCCCAATGCCTCACTACAGCTTAACATGAACCCTGAAAGGGAGGTGCATTTCATTGTGACTTAGAACTGCTTGTATGTTCAAGGATATGAGCAGGCACTTGTAAACTAATAGAAAATTGCCAAATTTAAATAACTTTTTAACAGCCACATGAAACGCAAGTTAGGAAATTCACACAACCAAATTTTTTGAATTAAAGGGAATCTGGAAGGACTAGAGAGGGATGTGGATGTGATGGAGGTTTCAGTGGGTGTGTAGGGCTTCCAGGGTCCTGAATGGAAACAGTTGTCACAGAGAAGAAGTTAAAAAAGGAAGCAGAAATCATAGGCGTGGGTAGGATCCACACGTTTCTGTGGAGCCTGGGACTGGAATTTGAAGAGTTGTATCTGTATAATAGGGAGTCGTTGCTGGTTCTTTAGTAACAAAAGTATTTTAGGGACAAATCAGGAAATATATTAGGAACAGAGAATGTAGTATATTTGGGAGCAAATTTCTCACTATTAAACAAACTGTGAGGGGAGAGGTGGGTGCAGAGGATAAGGTGGGAAGTCCAATAAAGGAGGTAATTTACATATTTCCAGGGAATGAACATCTGTTTTTTTTTTGTTGTTGTTTTTTGTTTTTTTTGTTTTTTGTTTTTACTGAATGAAACAAGTTCACTAGCTGACTTAAATGGCACCCCACTCCAGTAGTCTTGCCTGGAAAATCCCATGGATGGAGGAGCCTGGAAGGCTGCAGTCCATGGGGTCGCTGAGAGTTGGACACGACTGAGCAACTTCACTTTCACTTTTCACTTTCATGCATTGGAGAAGGAAATGGCAACCCACTCCAGTGTTCTTGCCTGGAGAATCCCAGGGACGGGGGAGCCTGGTGGGCTGCCGTCTATGGGGTTGCACAGAGTCGGACACGACTGAAGCAACTTAGCAGCAGCAGCAGCTGACTTAAAATAAAGCCAAGATGCTTTCAAACTGTGGTGCTGGAAGATACTCTTGAGAGCCCCTTGGACAGCAAGGAGATCAAACCAGTCAATCCTAAAAGAAATCACCCTGAATATTCTTTGGAAGGACTGATGCTGAAGCCGAAGCTCCAATACTTTGGCACCTGATGCGAAGATCTGACTCATTGGAAAAGACCCTGATGTTGGGAAAGAGTGAGGGCAGGAGGAGAAGGGGCCAAGATGATGAGATGGTTGGATGGCATTACTGACTCAGTGGACATGAGTTCAATCACACAACTGAGTGATTGAATAACAGCTGATACTAGGTTGTGGTGAAGGAAAATGCCATGGTTTATTGCAGGACACCAAACAAGGAATTTGGGTAGCTAACGCTCAAAAGACCCAAACTCCAGTATGGCTTTTGGGGAATTTTTCATTTTTTTTTTAACATTACCAAAATCAGTTTTTATAAATGTGAACAAATCATACCCCCAATGTAATGAGGGAGGGCTATCCTGCCTGGACTTGCCTGTACTGGGCAGACACCAGCAGAGTACCATTCACCCTCCCAGTGACTGCATGGCAGGGAGAACCCTCCACAGTTATAAATGTTATTTTAGCAGAAGACAGACTTTTCAGTGGAGAAGGAAATGGAAACCCACTCTTGTATTCTTGCCTGGAGAATCCCATGGACAGAGGAGCCTGGCAGGCTACAGTCCATGGGATCACAAAGCTCAGACACGACTGAGCGACTAAAGAGAGAGACTTCGCAGATTTCAGTGCTTTTTGTGAACTGGAGAAGGCAACAGCACCCCACTCCAGTACTCTTGCCTGGAAAATCCCACGGACTGAGGAGCCTGGTAGGCTGCAGTCCACGGGGTCACTAAGAGTTGGACACGACTGAGCGACTTCACTTTCACTTTTCACCTTCATGCATTGGAGAGGGAAATGGCAACCCACTCCAGTGTTCTTGCCTGGAGAATTCCAGGGATGACGGAGCCTGGTGGGCTGCCACCTATGGGGTCATACAAAGTCGGACATGACTGAAGCGACTTAGCAGCTATCTTCATTAAAGTTTTTCTCAGTAGCAAGGAACAAGATTTTTTTTTTTCTTCAGAAATCGTAGAATTGGATATAAAAGTTGGCAGTAGATGCAGCAGCAGCAGACACAACAAATATTATACAATTTCTCAAATGAAAATGATTTCCCAACATTAACTCTTTTCCTACAGACATTCAAACTCTCTGAGGGGATACCAAGTCTCAGTCCTATAATCCTGTGCAATTACAGCTGGCCAACAAGAGAGGTGTCAGGTCATGTGCAAAAGGGATGAGGTGAGAGACAAAAAAGCAAAGGAAATCACTTTAATTTACACTTAAGGAAAACTTCAAGTAGAAGGATCTACCTGGAGTCCTCTGCCTGGGGCTCTGGGACACAAGCTCCACCCCATGTGCCAGCTTCCTGCAGCGGGGAACAAGGTGCTGTGGCCAATGAAATCAGAGCTGGACTGCTTTTGCTCCACCCCTGGTCCTGTGTGCGAGGAGCTCAGGAAGGGTTTTCTCTTGTCCAGAAGGCTCTGAAAAACTGTGACTCTGCACACTTCCTACTCAAAAGGAAGAAAGTAAATATCCACCTAGAAGGCATGTCTTCGGACTCCACTGCAAAGGGGTCATTTGCGAGTCTGCATCTTCTTTGGTTTGTAGAGCCTTCTGGGAAGCCACAAGTGACTGTGGATTGTGAGTGCATCCAGCTGAGGGGCATGGTTTTGGCTGGCATCAGGCCAAACTGCTTCTAGTCTGGCCTGTGCTTGAACATCTTGTTGATCATCTTCTTGGTGATGCTCTTCGGCCAGGTGCCCGTCAGTTTGTAGATCTCCTCAGTGTCAGAATAGCAGCAGTGAAGTGCCTGGAAGTGGCAGCTGGCCTTGTGGAACGGGATGATGTAATGGTTGGCATCACACTTCTCCAGCTTTTCTAATACTGTATTTTTGTGAGAGTCATTCACTTTTCTGGACAGCAAAGGGATAGAGTGTTGTGAATAACTGGTTTGTTGGGCTCGTTGTTAGGCTCCCTAAATAGCTTGGGGCCTGTGTACTTGGCCCCTAGGCCCAGGGAGGATGACATTGATGATGTTTCCCAGTCTTTGTTAGTGCTCCTGCTGGAGTTGTGGTTCATCATGGCAAAGCTTCCAGCGACTCCAGAGGCTGGGGAGGCATGCCTCCCAAATGCAGGCTCTGGGACTCTGTGGGAGCTGCAGAGGCCTAGGGCAGGCTGGATCCTAATTGAACTCAGCTCAGTTATCAGTGGGGAAGGCACTTTTGGGTCCCTGGTCACTGTTCGGCTTTGGGTTGGGATTTCTTGGACCTGGACTTGGGCTTGCCCAGCCTCTGCTACTCCAGGATCTGCTGTTGCTTCCTCCATAGGGACTCCTGTTTTATCAGCTCCTGTTGTACCTTCTTCCTGTCCCAGATCCAGTCCTCCTCCTCTTTCTCCTCCAGGATCTGGTCCTCCTCTTCCTCCTGGTGGATCCAGTCTTTCTCCACATTATTCTAGTACTGCTTGTCTCTTGAGTTTGACATCTGCCTGCAGCTTCTGCTTCCCCAAGTGGGCCTGCTGATGCTCCTTCAGGAGGAAGACCATCTACTTCTTGGCATGTTTCTCTGTCCACCTTCTGTTCTTCGAAGAGGAAGCTGACTCCCTGGCTTCTGGTCACCCTGCCGCTTTGGTTTCCCCATCCAGTCAGGGCCTCTCTGACCTGAAGGGCCCTGACTGGATGGGGAAACCAAAGCAGCAGGGTGACCAGAAGCCAGGGAGGTTGGCCTTGCTGCACTGGGGCTGGTCCAATGACATGTTTTTCTTTTCAGGGAAAGGTTTTTAAAGCCAGCGAGTGAGAGTGGTTTGGGGTTACCTGGGTAGTTCATGGATATTTTTCTGATTAGTTGGTTGTGAAGTAACCAGCAGTTAATAACCTCACATTCTGGTCCCAAATGGTCTAGGGCTTATGTACTTGTGGGCAGCATACAGATAACCTATTTCCCTTGGATGGGGAAGGGGGTTGATTTCAGTATCTGCAAAAGAACTTAAAGGACATGGCTTAGAATATTGTCTATAGCCCTTGAGGTCGAACTAAAGGTTCTTGACTTTGTTTAATGGCTAAACTATTATTTTGTCTTGCTTGACTCTTCATTTCTTTCTGTATCCTCTCACTTCTGAATAAATTTAATTATTTGAAATTCATGGAAGGTCTAGGAAGCTAAATGTTTTCTACAGATAATATGCAGATGGAGGACATGGTGAGGGTGCTTTACTGTCCTGGAAAGGGCCCATAGGGTCCTGCTTGGTTATAGTCTTAGGGCCTGGTGACCGTGAGCACGGAAGCTGAGCCCAGTGCCTAGGCACAGGCCACTACCCACAGTGGGCACTGAGTATCAAGGCCCTGGTTTTGAATGAATGTACTGAGCCTCAGCACTCCAACTTGCTCTGTGATGTTGTGCACATCTTACGTTCTCTTTGAATCCTTATATATTCCTCTGCAATGTGTGGTAGGATAGAGGGCTTATGTTTTACAAGTGATTGAGTCAGGTTGATCCAGCACATTATTCTTTTGGTTTACTGATTACGTCTACCAGATCCCTTCAGATCTACCTAAACTATGGTTAGATAGGATATTTGGGAGGTGATGTGCTTGACTTCAAGTTGAATTCTTATTCTAAAGGATTCTAAGCCCTATATTCCCAACTGAAATGTAAGTTGTCTCATCTCTACAAATATACAAACCTGATTCTTGAATTCTTTAACTTCAGAAAGAGCTGTGGTCAAACAGGAAGTGCTGAACCCCTGCCTCTAAAAAGATGTGGGATTAGCTAGGTTTTCTTCTCTCTGGAATTAAACTAGATTCTAGCATTAAGGATCTTTCTCATGGACAACAGCGGTAGCATCTTCAGGGGCAACCCTGCTCATACAGTCCTTGATAGTCACACCATATCTCCTTACAGGGGCTTACTGGACAGAAGAGATTGCCCTGGTGGAAGAGTCCTTGGTCAAAGGATAATGTTGCTACAGTCCCAGGAAAATATGTCTATGCACAGGCCTGTCAGTGACTGATATGTGGGTAGACTGCCCCTGTAGCGATTCCTGGCTGTGTCCTTCTGCTTACAGTTTGATAAATAAGTAGTGGTTCTGAACCAAAGCCAACAACAGCCACATATGTTCTTTTCTACCCAGGGGCAAGATAACAGGACTCCTCTAGTGATCCATCAGCCAATCAAGAGCTCTCATCAAGCCTGTCTTCTCCATGGGAAAGCAACATTCTGCAAGGACCTGCAGTACTACTTTTTTTTTTTTTTGGCCTTACTTTAGTCATTGTTAAAAAAATGAATTAATAAATCTACATGTGTGTAAATGACAATCAATGTTGTTCAACAGGAGGATTTGTAAAATTAGGATCTACACAAAAGTAAAATAATGTTTATAAATTTGACACAGAGTGATTGTACAAGATTTCATTGAGTGAAGTTACATACACATTATATCTCTGCTATTTCTATTTTACTTTGAAATAACAAAGATTTCCAGCTTCGAATGAGTTGGTAAACTGTCATCTACAAATCAAACTGGATTTTTAAAAGTCTGTTAATCACAAATCCTGATTGAAATGTTTCAACACTACACCTCACAATAACTATTTGTTCAAAGAATGAACAAAGTTAGTCAAACAATGTTGAAGTTTATTGATTTTTTAAATTGAGTTATAATTCATAAACAGAATACTCACATGTGAAAAGTGTCTTTCAACCAGTTTCAACAGTATCTGTACCTTAACTTAAATGCCGTAGCAAGAGTCAAAACATTCACCAGACCAGAAATGTCCCTCATGCCCTTCTCTGATGAAATCCCTCAACTTAGATACAAACACTGGTCTGATTTCTATTTTTGTTCATCTACACTAGGATTTCATATCAATGTATTGAAAACATACAATATTTTTCTTCTATTTTGGGTCTTTCAACTTAATATGATGTAAAGAATCTATCATATTTTTACCTGTATCAGTTAAGTTTTTTTCTTTAAATTGCTTTCTTATCAGAATATATAATCATTTATTTATGCAATATTTTGTTGATAGACATCTGGGTTTTTCTTTCAGCCTGGAACTGTTGTGACTAAAGCTGTTATTAATTCTTTGTGTGTGTGTGTAATCATGTTTTTATTTTTTTTGGTAGATGCATGATTAACTTTTTGGTAATCTATTTTCAAAGTGGATATTTGATTTTAAGCTCCCATCAGCAAAGCACACGAATAGCAGTTGTTTCAAATTGATAACAATTGTGGGTGTTAACCGTCTTCATTTGGTCTATTCTATTTAATACAGTCACCCATTTGGTTTTAATTTGTGCTTACTTTGATGTGTAATGATGCTCTGTATTTTTGCATTAGTTTATTACCTATTTTTAGATCTTCATTTGTGAATGATTCATTTAGACTTAAAACAAACAAACAAATCCACCACTTCTATTCGACTTGGAACTATTTGTGTTTATTTTAATTATTCATTATAACAAAATACTTTCATTCTATTGATGGAATCATGCTATTGAAAATTTGAAACATTTTTCTAGTATGTACTCTTTGCCCAAAGATGAAGAAAAAACTTTGTTACACAAAAATTTAATATTTGGATGTTAATGGTATATTTCTTACCTTCTCCTGGTAAATGAGTTGATGATGTTGTTCAGTTGCTAAGCCATGCCCAATTTTTTTTTATTTTTATTTTTTCAGTCTGGAACTGTTGTGACTAAAGCTATTAATCATTTTTGTGTGTGTGATCATATTTGTGTGTGTGATGCAGCACATCAGGCTGCCCTGTCCTTCAGTATGTCCTGAAGTTTCCTCAAATTCATGTCCATTGAGTCAGTGATGCAATCTAACCATCCCATCCTCTACCATGCTCTTCAACTTTTGCCTTCAATCATTCCCAGCATTGGGATTTTTCCAAGGAGTCAGCTCTTTCCATCAGGTGGTCAAAGTATTGGAGCTTTGGATTCAGCATCAGTCCTTCCAATGAATATTCAAGGTAGATTTCATTTAGGATTGACTGGTTTGATCTTGGAATCCACGAGAATCTCAAGAGTCTTCTCCAGCACAACAATTCAAAAGCATCGATTCTTCGGCACTCTTCTTTATAGTCCAAGTATAGACTTACAATAATTTTCATCCAAGATATTTCATATTATTAAAAAGGCCATTGGTTTTGCAAAGCAAATAGTTGCAAATAAAAACTAACATCATGGCATCTGGTCCCATCACCTCATGGCAAATAGATGGGGAAAATGTGGAAACACTGGCAGATTTTATTTTCTTGGGCCCCAAAATCACTGTGGATGGTGACTGCTGCCACAAAATTAAAAGACGCTTGCTCCTTGCAGGAAAAGCTATGACGAAACTAGGCAGTATATTAAAAAACAGAGACATTACTTTTCCAAAAAAGGTCCTTATAGTCAAAGCTATGGTTTTTCCAATAGTCATGTATGGACGTGAGAGTTGGACCATAAAGAAGGCTAAGCACCATAGAATTGATTCTTTCAAATTGTAGTGCTGGAGAAGATTCTTGAGAGTCCCTTAACAGCAAGGAGATCAAACCAGTCTATCCTAAATAAAATCAATCCTGAATATTCATTGGAAGGACTGATGCTGGAGCTCTAATATGTTGGCCACCTGATGTGAAGAGCTGACTCATTAGAAAAGACCCTGATGCTGGCAAAGATTGAGGGTAGCATGAGAAGGAGGCAACAGAGGATTAGATAGTTGGATGGCATCATCAACTCAATGGACTTGAGTTTGAGCAAACAGTGGGAGATGGTGAAGGAGAGGGAAGCCTCATGTGCTGCAGTCCATGGAGCTGCAAAGAGTTAGAAATGACTTAGTGACTGAACAGCAACAATACATCTGTGTACATATATATGTATATATATGTGTGTGTGTGTGTGTATGTGTGTGTGTGTGTTTGTGTGTGTGTGCATGTGTGTATGTGTTTGCCGCCCAAAACAAAACAATTAAGTACAAACTATACAAAATAGTTTAAAATAACGTGTTTAAATGACTTTTGCCAGTTTTGATGATCTCAGTCCTATCTTTCACAACGTTTTAGTTTTGTGAATAGCAATTTTGTCAGAATTGGTTTCTCTATCTCACATGAATTAAAGAGAAGTATGATCTAAAGAAGACAATATCAAAAAGCATATGGGGAAAAAAATAATTTTACACTTTCAAATTGTAAGTGTGCCCTAGAGATTTAGAAGAAAGGCTTGTTGGTGAATTTGTCTTGACCCTGAATGTCGTGTTTCAGATTCTCTATTGTAATTCAGACATTTTAATCATAGTTTAAGCCTTGTTTATTTCCACTAAACTTAGCCATTCTTTTACTTTTTTATTTTTATTTTTTGCTTTACGATTCTTGAACAAAGGATAATTTCAGTAAATATTTTATGTTAATAGACCCTAAATTACATTAAATGGATTTGTTAAAACTTCATTGAGATGGAGAAAATATAGTTTACAGTGAGAAAATAACTATAATAATATCAATAAACAAGTATATATTTATTATTAATTAGATTGTGAACTCAATTTGCTTTACATTTCACTTTTATTCTCTTATTTTAATTACTAGCATAACATCATGAAGAAGGTTCAATTTTAGCTCTTCTCAACTGAAATAGTGCACATAGTTAGGAGGCTAGATCTGGTCAGGGGCCTTATGTGGTTAGATCTCCTAGTAGACTGGGGTATAAGCTTCTCAGATAACTCTTAGGAACTGCACCAAATGGGTACGGTAGGATTTTTCTGTTTTTTGCTGGGAGATATATGAAGTGAAGCTTTAAATCATTAGTGCTAATCACAAAAAAGTGACACCCCAGATTACTGATTGGAGTGCTTTTCTGTATAGAGGAAGATGCATGAATTAGATCATTTGAATTTTTCTGATTAATCTGCATAGCCTTGGAAATACTGTTTAATGCTTTTGAGCCCCAATCAGTTTGTGATGGCTAAGTAATAGTTGTAGCATGCTAATAAATTCAAAATACTTGAAATCTTGTCTGACATTTAAAAATGCTAAGTTTTAGCTATCAAAATAATTCTTTATACAGCTAGTACATTGAATGTTTTTTGATCCATTCATTTACACAGTCAGTTTATTTGGTGATCCTTTAATCAACTCATGAATCTGTTAAAAATGAAAATAAACAGAATCACTTAGGGGAAGTGAGTTCATCTTTGCAATCTGCTCCCTGTAATAAGCAGTCTGTGGAATAATCAGGTTTATCTACTGACACCCAAACTCCCAGGAGACTCTCAATGTAGCAGCAAATGATGTCCACCAAGTGGCCTGTCCTGAAGCTTCTACCTGAGACATCACTTTGCCAAAAAAATTCCATATTAGTCAAAGTCATGCACAGAAACAGCAAGAGACAGTGTACTCTCAAGCCTCTAAGAGTAGAAATAAAATATGCAAAGAGAAGACGGAATGATGGAAAAGGGGTCAGAGAAGTAGTATCCCCCTTCTTCATCAAATGTTTATCCTACTGTACCCAGAGGAAGACCTGCTGTGTCTCAGTGATCCCTCCACACAAAGTATTTCATCATGTTTCCTTTGTTTCCTTCTTTGGCGGTCCCATGGAGACATAGTTTTCCATGCTGCCTTAAAAAGGTTTTCTGTTTTCCTTCTCAGAAGCCACACATTATAAGACTTCAAGGTGGTATGTGTGCCCCGTTTTTCCTTGCTCCTCCCAAATCTGTTCATCTCCTATAACCCTCAGCTATTTTGTAGCCGGTGCCTGGATTGAGGTATCATTCTATGCTTCTGAGTCACTCTGGAAGAGATTATAAAGAAACAGACTCCTGAGTAGTATGAGCAAAAACCAGGCACCATCCAGAATGGGATTGATGGTAGCTTCTGAGGCACCAGTGAGGCTAATGTGTTAGATGTGAAAAGATTCACCAAGAATTTCCTGTTCTGGGTACTATGAAGCTAGTAAAGTGGAAAGGGGTAAGATGTGAGCCATGAGAAGACTTTGGGGACCAGGATAAGAAGGAATACATAGATTATGTTAAGTGTGCAAAGAGTACAAATAAACTTAGACAGTAAAGCTATGGCTCAAACATAGTATCCTGACAGTGCTGTCTATTTCTGAGTAAGAAAGAAAAGCAAGCAAGAAAGATTTAAAGAGGGCAAGGAAGTCTCCACAGAAGAAAGATTTAACATAAAATCTTAGAGAGTGACATCAGAAAGTCCTTTGAGATGAAATGTTTTGTGGTAGAAAGAATATGGGTATGAACAAAAGTGCAAGAAAAACTATGTTGTATAAATATAAATAATTCAGTTTTATGGGAAATGGGAACAAAAGATGGGGGATTTTATTTTTTCTTTTTCTTTCTTTGTCTCTTTCTTTTTCTTTCCTTAATTCTTTCCTTCCTTTCTCTCTGTCATGAAATGTCAACCAACAGATTGCATTCTTAGAATGGTGCTCCAGAAAGAATAACTTGATCTAGGGCAAAATATATTGATGTGGCTATAGTTGGAGGCAGAAAATTGAATTGGAGGCAGTAGATTGCATGACCCACAGCTTTGTGCTCTTTATTGCCTGGACTTTGTTCCCTGTACAACTCTTCTAGGAAGACTGCAGGACCAAGCATCATCACATTCAGATTCTAACTAGCAGGATGAAGGAAAAGAAAGGCACGTACCTCCAGTTCAAACACTTTTCTGTTGTCAAAAATTTACTTAATTAGATATACTTTACTGGATTTAAGCAGAGTTTTAAAAGTTTGCAATGTTATGCTAGTAGTGCTGAACCTGTACATGTCTATTTAATTAAAAGAGAAGAGTAGAATGGATGCCTTAGAACCACCATGGCCACAAAAGGTATGCAGCCCATGAGAAGGAATAATGTGTGAGAGGATTTAAATAAAATAGGAGATGGAGATGGTGATTTCCACCTTAAAGATGCCAGACATAAAGAGAAGTCAGAATAATTTTCTGATTTCTGGTTGCAGCAGTTATACATGGTGCTACCACCCACTGTTTCAGGGGGCTTACTTGGGAGTTTCAATGTTGCTGGAGAGGCAGCAAAAAGAGAGAAATAAGATCAGATCAGTTCAGTTCAGTTCAGTCGCTCAGTCATGTCCGACTCTTTGCGACCCCATGAATCGCAGCACGCCAGGCCTCCTGTGTTAATTCCTTGGGACATAATGCAGTGCTCTGAAAAGTCTGAAGGGCAAGAAATGTCTAATGACAGCACTCCTGACTATTATAAAATGAAATGGTGAACAGCTCAGCTGATTTGATTTCAGAATAAAAATAGTTGTTTTACTTTCTCACATATTCCTGTATGTGTGTAAATGTGTGAGGAAGCCAACTCACATATTCTCATTCAATATGTTAAACTGGAATCATTCCCAGAGAGCCTCCTGGATCAATTTTAATAAGTAGTGAGTGCCAATATACTTCTGATTCACCTCATTGAAATTTACTTTTATTCCCTGGGCCATATTCTCCCATAACCTGGAGATTCTCTCTCTCTCTCAGTTTACTTAGAATATAAATGCTAAATGCACATTTAAATAATAAAGAATTTATAAACTAATCATAGAAATACTAATATACTAATGATAGAAATGTTATTATACTAATTACATAAACAATAATAACAGGAACAATAATCATTATTTTTTGAGTGTTTACTGTAGCCAGACTTTGTTCCATGTGTGTGCATGTGTGCATGTGGATGTGCATGTGTTATTTAATGTATTGTTTAATGTGACTCATTTAATCTTAAAAACGACTCAGGGACAAGGTACCATTATCGTCCTTACTTAAAAGAAATTGATTTCAGATATAATTTAGTATCTGATTGATGCTTTGTACTATGATAAGACATAAAATTAAATACTTAAAGATACATATCTGAATTATATTTTCTTTTTTATCTCTTCAAGGTATTAGGCCATGTTTAGTTTATATTTCCACTTTGCTAATATAATTACTTGAGTCAAAAGCATACATACCACCAGGTTAGGTAATATCTATTGTACATTCATTGTACCCATATTCCCTATCAGCTTATTAAAAGAGAGTAGTGAGTTTTTTCTATACATGTTTAAGATAATTAGCTGTCTGATTATTGCCTCTTCCATGAAATTTCATTGTAGTTAGCTGAATTATTAGTAACAATGAGATATTTTGAATTATTTGCACATCAACCAAATCTGATACTCAATATTTTATGATAGAGCATATAAATATCAAGTGGGTCATTGATATTATAAGTTTATAGAAAAGTTTTACAAATAAAAATAGTAGTGTTATATAGTATAAAATATACATATTTTCCACAGAATTAATAATGCCAGGGTTTTCATATCAAACACTTTTTAAAATAAACCTTTTTTAGAAATGATATCATGTTTTTATCTTTTCTTTGCCTTTTGGTCAAAACTTTAAAGACCAATTATAGGGGAACACAAACAATTTTCTTATAAATATGTAATGTTAACTATATTAAGTATAGTTATATATATATATTAGATATATAATATATTATAATATATAACATATTATAATATTAAGATTAGTAATTGGCTTCTACTTAAATCTAAATAGTCTATAAACTTAATTTATATAATAAGAGATCTAATAGAAAAGGAAAAATGTATTATGAGTCAAGTTAAAATGCATGGATACATAGTGTATTTTGAGAATCTTGATAAATGCAAAATGATGAAAATTATTTGAATGTAGTACATTCACTGAATAAAGAATACAAAGTATTTATATTT
The DNA here is from genome assembly GCF_002263795.3 of Bos taurus. Classification (NCBI taxonomy): domain Eukaryota; kingdom Metazoa; phylum Chordata; class Mammalia; order Artiodactyla; family Bovidae; genus Bos; species Bos taurus. The sequence goes on from NC_037334.1 coordinate 41,645,247, forward strand.
CGCATAAGGAAAGACTGAGACATGCTGCTTTTATAATTTAAAATAGTATTTAAACATTATATCATATTCTATTTAGCCTCCAAGCATTTAGAAGATACAGGGATGAAAACTACATGCTGCATCTCTTTTCTGGCATTTAGTGTTAGTAAACCAGGAAAATTTGATCCTAAATGGCGTGGAAAGACTTTACCTTGAGTAAGAGTTGTATATATGTAAAAGACTGTGTGATATGTAACGTGTGTTTACTCCATTTTTTAGCTTTGAGTAAGGAGGTTCACCACTAGAGTATTCCTCTTTGGATTCAAGAACAGCTTTCATTCAAGACCTTGGAAGTCACAGATGCTTTTTTTTCCATCTTTCCAGTTTCATGGGAGAACATTCAGGTGCCTGAATGACCAGTTAAGCTAAGTTTTACAATGAATGGTTGCAAAAATTTTAGGTGCCTCATTTTTTTTAATTAATTTTATTTTATTTTTAAACTTTACATAATTGTATTAGTTTTGCCAAATATCAAAATGAATCCACCACAGGTATACATGTGTTCCCCATCCTGAACCCTCCTCCCTCCTCCCTCCCCATACCATCCCTCTGGGTCGTCCTCATTTTTGGCAACTCATATTTCCCCTACCTCCTAAAGTTAGGTAGGGGAAATATGATAGAAGTAAGATAATAAATATATTAGGGGACATTCAGCTGAAACTCCAGTACTTTGGCCACCTCATGTGAAGAGTTGACTCATTGGAAAAGACTCTGATGCTGGGAGGGATTGGGGGCAGGAGGAGAAGGGGACGACAGAGGATGAGATGGCTGGATGGCATCACTGACTCGATGGACGTGAGTCTGGGTGAACTCTGGGAGTAGGTGATGGACAGGGAGGCCTGGCATGCTTCGATTCATGGGGTCGCAAAGAGTCGGACACGACTGAGCGACTGATCTGATATATATATATATATATATATATATATATATATATATATATATATATATAAATGGAGTGCATCCAATATCTGACATCAAAATAATAAACATACTTGTGCAGACAAAACAAGCTGTCTAAAAACATAAATATAATTGATGCCTCATTGAAGACCTTTCATATCAGAGATCATAGAAACACAAGTCAATAATGTCCTTAATAAGAATCTGGGAAGCTACAATCATCCAGGGACTCTATTAACTAATAGGAGTTTAGTATAAATGGAAACTGTTCATTCTTAACACTAAAATGAAGTATTGTTTTGATTCAGGATGCCTATATTTAAGTAAGCTATTAATGGAAAAAGCAAAACCAGAAGGACAAAATTATTCTATGCAGTGGAAAAAAGTCAAAAACTTTGGATATTGATATATTAAATATGAGTTGCAGTAATATTCACTGATTTTAGAGACTAAACTATAATCAGCCAGTTTTCAAGAAACACCACTGTCCTCAATATGAACCTATGTTTACACCAAATTTTACTGAGCTGCAGGTCAAACCAGGAGGAAGAGCAAAACCATGTACATACGCATACATCTGCAAACCCCATTCATATGTTAACCCTTTAAAATTTTTATAATTACAGAAAAAGTTAACATTTCAGGGAATTAAATATATAATTAAGTTTATTCTTATATAAATAAAGTATATGCAAATTATGTTTATTTCATAATGAATAAATTAATTAACTTGTTCAGCAAAAAATACCCATCGTGTAAAATATGTCCATTTAAAAAACTATCTGAGAGTCCATTGGCTTTACTTGGAAAATATAGCAAAAAAGAATAAGCTTATCTTATACAGTTAAATGTAAAGGAGGTTGAGATTTATGCTAATTTTTCTTTCTTTTCACTCTACCTCTTATTTGTTTATATTTGTTTGTTTATTATTTATTTTAGGTAAAGCAAGGATTTCATGATGGGATGTGAGAATCACACTTCCAGCAGTGACTTCATTCTTTTGGGACTCTTCTCTTCTTCCCAAACAAGTCTGATTTTCCTCTCCATTATATTCATCGTTTTTATTATAACTATAACAGAAAATACAATGATGATTATCCTTATCCACAGGGAATCAAGACTCCATACTCCAATGTATTTCTTGCTCAGCCATCTCTCTTTTATGGATATCTTACATACTAGTAACATTGTTCCCAAAATGATCACTGACTTTCTGTCAGGCAGCAAAACTATTTCATTTGTAGCCTGTGGCTTCCAGATATTTCTATCCATCGCCCTCTTGGGTGGTGAGTGCCTTCTCCTGGCAGCAATGTCCTACGATCGCTATGTAGCCATCTGTCACCCACTGCGTTACCCCATTCTTATGAATGACTGTCAGCGTTCTCATGGCTGGAGGGGCCTGGTTTATTGGGATAATCAACTCCATAGTTCACACAGCTTACACACTTCACTTTCCCTTTTGTGGCTCAAGGGCCATTGATCACTTTTTCTGTGAAGTCCCTGCCATGTTGGTGTTGTCCTGTGTGGACACAACACTCTATGAACAAGGAGTTTATGTAAGTGGCATCATTTTTCTGCTTGTCCCTTTCTTTCTAATCTTTGCATCTTATGTCCAAATTCTCCTTACTGTCCTCCTAATGAAATCAAAAGAGGCAAGGAAAAAGTCTTTTTCTACCTGCTTCTTCCACATGATTGTGGTCATAATGTACTATGGGCCTTTTATTTTCACATACATGAGACCTAAAAAGTACCACACTCCAGGCCAGGATAAATCTCTGGCAATTTTCTATACCATCCTCACACCTACTTTTAACCCAATTATCTACAGCATTAGAAATAAAGATGTTTTAGAGGCAATGAAAAATATGCTCAGAAGTAATTTTCTCCATAAAATGTCATAGGGAAAATGTTTGAAGTATATATGGTTGTCTATTTCCATAATAAATATTTAGAAGACATCTGTTATTCAAATCTCTAGAAAGCTGTTATCTCTTCAAGTGTGCAAAGATGGATATTTCTGAAACATTGATAATAGTAAAGTTGTCACAGATATTTGTTTTATAAATACATATATCTAAAACCGTATCTGTCTCTCTATGTTGCCAATTATAACCACCAAAGCACCAATTATAGAAAGTAATGATGACTAAAGGCTAATTTTATTTTCCCATTAAAATCATACAAATTTGTAAAAATTACTTTTTATAATACAATCATATTATTTATGGATATATATATATACACATATATAATGTTTGTGAGAGAAACCCATATTATTTATGTGTTTATATAAAATTATAAAATATTTCAAACCTTATAATAAGTTATAAGAAATTTATAAAAGTTCATAAGTGAAAAGGGTGAAGGTGTGTAAAATATGGAAACTTGACATTAAGAGATAAGTTCTGGGGATTTAATGAACAGCATGGTGATTACAAAAAAAAATCATATTGTATAATTGAAAAGTACTAAGAGAGTAGCCTTTTAAAAGATCTCATCACAAAAAAATATTGTACAATTTTCCAAAACACACATTCTACGAAGACCGAATAGTGGGTAGAAAATTTGACTAGACCTATAATAAGTAAGGACCTTAAATTAATAATTAAGATTTCCCAATGAAGAAAATCTGTAAACCAGATAATGTCACTGGTTAATTTTAGCAATTATATATAGTAGAATTAATATCAGTCATTTTTCATACCTTCCCAAAAACCAGAGGAAGAGGTGTCACTCCCTATCTCATTCTATGAGGTCAGAATTACACTGATACCAAATTCAGAAAAAGATTCTATAAGAAAGGACACTGATATGAATAAAAGCCTTTAGATGGCATTCTTAACTAAATAACAGCAAAAATAATCATCAGTATGTCAAAAGGATTACACACAATCACCTGGTTGGATTTAATCATAAAATACCAGAAATGTTCACCATATGAAGATAAACATGCATAATGCATCATCTTACTTGAACGAGAGGGAGAAAAAGCCACACGATAATGAAAATTCATGCAGAAAAAAAGGGTTTGACAAGATTTAACATCCTTCAATGATGAAATAATTCAGCACACCAGGACTAGAAAAAGAAAATCGTAGGCATATAAAAAAATGACATGAAAGATGCAGAGTTAATCTTGTACTTAATTTTGAAAAATTGAAAGCTTTTCCCGTAAGTACAGGCTTCCCTAATAGCTCAGTTGCTAAAGAATCTGCCTGCAATGCAGGAGACCCGGGTTCAATTCCTGGGTTGGGAAGATCCCCAGGAGAAGGGAATGTCAACCCACTCCAGTACTCTTGCCTGGAGAATTCCATGGACAGAAGATCTGGCAGGCTACAGTCCATGGGTTCACAAAGAGTCAGACATGACTATGCGACTAACTTTCCTTTTCCCCTAAGTACAGAAAGAAGTCAAAGATGCCCACTTCCACCAATTCTGTTCAACACAGTGTTGAGGGTTCTGGCTAGACCAATTAGGCTAAAGAATCGAAAGGTATTCATGTTGAAATAAAATAAATAAAACCATTCCTAAAGATCACACACACACACCACACACACACACACACACACACACACACACACACAATTAGAGCTAAAGGAATAGGGTCAGCAAAGCTGTAAGATACAAAATAAACAATGAAAGTTAGTTGTGTTCTTTACCTTAGCAATAAACACTTTAAAAGAAAATTTAGAAAACAGTTCCATTTATCATAACATAAAAAATACTTTGGAAAATCCCAACCATGAATATGGACACTTATACAGTGAAATCTATCAAACATTGCTGAAATAAATTAAAGAGAGTAAAAAAAAGTATTTTATACTCCACATTCATAGATTAGGGTAATAATATTCTTACAGTAATAAGAATATCTAGAAGTATCTACAGAGTCAATGAATTCCTTATAAAAATCCCCATGACTTTTTCTGCAAAATAGAAAAGAATATTCTAAAATTAATGTTGACTCTCAATGGAATTTAATCTCCAAATAGCAAAACAATTTTTTAAAAGTTGGAAAATTCATTCTTTTTTTTATTATTTTAAATTTATTTATTTTAATTAGAGCTAATTACTTTAAAATATTGTATTGGTTTTGCCATACATTCACATGAATCCACCATGGGTGTACATGTGTTCCCAATCCTGAACCCCCCTCCCACCTCCCTCCCCATACCATCCCTCTGAGTCATCCCAGTGCACCAGCCCCAAGCATCCTGTATCCTGCATCGAACCTGGACTGGTGATTCATTTCTTATATGATATTATACATGTTTCAATGCCATTCTCCCAAATCATCCCACCCTCTCCCTCTCCCACAGAGTCCAAAAGACTGTTCTATACACCTGTGTCTCTTTTGCTGTCTCGCATACAGGGTTATGTTACCATCTTTCTAAATTCCATATATATGTGTTAGTATACTGTATTGGTGTTTTTCTTTCTGGCTTACTTCACTCTGTATAATAGGCTCCAGTTTCATCCACCTCATTAGAACTGATTCAAATGTATTCTTTTTAATGACTTAGTAATACTCCATTGTGTATATGTACCATAGCTTTCTTATCCATTCATCTGCTGATGGACATCTAGGTTGCTTCCATGCCCTGGCTATTATAAACAGTGCTGTGATGAACAATGGGGTACATGTGTCTCTTTCGATTCTGGTTTCCTCAGTGTGTATGCCCAGCAGTGGGATTGCTGGGTCATAAGGCAATTCTGTTTCCAGTTTTTTAAGGAATCTCCACACTGTTCTCCATAGTGGCTGTACTAGTTTGCATTCCCACCAACAGTGTAAGAGGGTTCCCTTTTCTCCACACCCTCTCCAGCATTTATTGTTCTTTCTTATTTCAAAAAAATTATAAATAGTTAAAGTAGCTTACATGCAAAGAGATAAATAAATGGATTAAACAGAACAGAGAAGGCATAAAGGAATGACTCCTCCCATGGAGGATAATATGAATTTCAGCAAGGCTATCAAGACTCTTTAGTAAGAAAAGAACATTATTTTCAATGAATCATGATAAGAAGACTGAATCTTGGCATAGAAGAGTATGCCAAAAGAGTAATGTGGAACCATACCCAAAACAACATTCAAAAATTAACTCAAAATTGACTAAAAGCATAAAATAAGCACTAAGCCTAGACCATTCAATTATGACCTAATTCAAATCCCTAACAATTATACAGTAGAAGTGAGAAATAGTTTTAAGGGACTAGATCTGATAGAAAGAGCACCTGAAGAATTATGGACGTAGGTTCATGACATTGTACAGGAGACAGGGAGCAAGACCATCCCCAAGTTAAAAAAAAAAAAAAAAAATTCAAAAAAGCAAAATGGCTGTCTGAGGAGGCCTTACAAATAGCTGTGAAAGGAGAGAAACAAAGAGCAAAAGAGAAAATGAAAGATATACTCATTTGAATGCAGAATTCCAAAGAATAGCAAGGAGAGATAAGAAAGCCTTCCTCAGGGATCAGTGCAAAGGAATAGAGGAAAACAACAAAATGGGAAACACTAGAGATCTCTTCAAGAAAATTAGAAATAGCAAGGGAACATTTCATGCAAAGATGGGCTCAATCAAGGACAGAAATGGTATGGACCTAACATAAGCAGAAGATATTAAAGAGGTGGCAAGGATACACAGAAGAAATGTACAAAAATGATCTTCATGACCCAGAAAATCACAATGCTATGATCACTCACCTAGAGAGCCAGACATCCTGGAATGTGAAGTTGAGTGGGCCTCAGGAAGCATCACTACAAACAAAGCTAGGGGACCTGATGGAATTCCAGTTGAGCTATTTCAAATCCTAAAAGATGATGGTTTGAAAGTGCTACAATCAATATGTCAGAAAATTTAGAAAACTCAGCAGTGGCCACAGGACTGGAAAAGGTCAGTTTTCATTCCAATACCAAAGAAAGGCAATGACAAAGAATGCTCAAATTATCGTACAGTTACACTCACCTCACACACTAGTAAAGTAATGCTCAAAATTCTCCAAGATAGGCTTCAACAATACATGACCTGTGAAATTCCAGATGTTCAAGCTGGATTTAGAAAAGGCAGAGGAACCAGAGATCAAATTGTCAACATCTGTTGGACCATTGAAAAAGCAAGGGAGTTGCAGAAAGACATCTATTTTTGCTTTATTGACCATGCCAACGCCTTTGATTGTGTGAGTCACAATAAACTGTGGAAAATTCTGAAAAAGATGGGAATACCAGACCACCTGATATGCCTTTTGAGAAATCTGTATGCAGATCATGATGCAACAGTTAGAACTGGACAAGGAACAACAGAATGGTTCCAAATAGGAAAAGGAGTACGTCATGGCTGTATATTGTCACTGTGCTTATTTAACTTACATGCAGAGTGCATCATGCTGGGATGAATGAAGCACTAGTTGGAATCAAGATTGCTGGGAGAAATATCAATAACCTCAGATATGCAGGTGACACCACCCTTATGGCAGAAATTGAAGAAGAACTAAAGAGCCTCTTGATGAAAGTGAAAGAGGAGAGTGAAGAAGTGGCTTAAAGAAAGCCAGGAAGAAAAACACCAATACAGTATACTAATACATATATATGGAATTTAGAAAGATAGTAATGATAACCCTGTATGTGAGACAGCAAAAGAGACACAGATGTATAGAAACAGTACTTGGACTCTGTGGGAGAAGGTGAGGGTGGGATGATTTGGGGGAATGGCACTGAATCATGTATAATATCATATATGAAATGAATTGCTAGTCCAGGTACGATGCATGATACAGGATGCTCGGGGCTGGTGTCCTGGGATGACCCAGAAGGATGGTATGGGGAGGGAGGTGGGAGGGAGGTTCAGGATTGGGAACACATGTACACCCGTGGCAGATTCATGTGGATGTATGGCAAAACCAATACAATATTGTGAAGTATTATTAGCCTCCAAATAAAATGAATAAATTTATATTAAAAAATAAATTAAAAATATCAGGCAAAAAAAAAAAAACCTAAACATTCAGAAGACTAGGATCATGGCATCTGGTCCCATCACTTCATGGCAAATAAATGGAGAAACAGTGGAAACAGTGGCCTATTTTTATTTTTTGGGCTCCAAAATCACTGCAGATGGTGATTGCAGCCATGAAATTAAAAGACACTTACTCCTTGGAAGGAAAGTTATGACCAACCTAGACAGCATATTAAAAATCAGAGACATTACTTTGTCAGCAAAGGTCCATCTAGTCAAGGCTATGGTTTTTCCAGTGGTCATTTATGGCTGTGAGATTTGGACTATAAAGAAAGCTGAGCACTGAAGAATTGATGCTTTTGAACTATGGTGTTGGAGAAGACTCTTGAGAGTCCCTTGGATTGCAGGGAGATTCAACCAGTCCATCCTAAAGGAAATCAGTCCTGAATATTCATTGGAAGGACTGATGTTGAAGCTGAAACTCCAATATTTTGGCCACCTGATGCGAAGAACTGACTCATTTGGAAAGACACTGACACTGGGAAAGATGGAAGGCAGGAGGAGAAGGGGATGACAGGGGATGAGATGGTTGGATGGCATCATTGAATCAATGGATATGAGTTTGAGTAAACTCCGAGAGTTGGTGATGTACAGGGAGGCCTGGAGTGCTGCAGTCCATGGGGTCACAAAGAGTCAGACATGACTGAGCGACTGAAACTGAAGCCTATGAAACACTTGGAAGAAACACAGAGGAAAAATTTTATTACATTGAGCTAGCAAATTTTTTTGTGGATGTGACAACAAAAACACATACAACAAAAGAAAAAGCATTTTTTAATTAAGTAAATCAAATTAAAAAAAACTTTATGCATCAAAAAACATTCTCAGTAGACTAAAGAGACAAGATAATATAATTTTAAATATATGCTGCTGCTAAGTCACTTCAGTTGTGTCTGACTCTGTGCGACCCCATAGACGGCAGCCCATCAGGCTTCTCCGTCCCTGGGATTCTCCAGGCAAGAACACTGGAGGGGGTTGCCATTTCCTTCTCCAATGCATGAAAGTGTAAAGTGAAAGTGAAGTCGCTCAGTCGTATCTGACTCTTAGCGACCGCATGGACTATAGCCTACCAGGCTTCTCCATCCATGAAGTTTTCCAGTCAAAAGTACTGGAGTGGGTTGCCATTGCCTTCTCTGCTTTATATATTTATATTTATGTATATTTATATTAAATATATATATATTATGAAGAATAAATATCCAGAATGTATAAATAATTCCTAAAGTTCAACAACAAAGATAGCAAAGGCAACAAAGCCAAAGTCAAACATGCGTTAAAAATTTGAATATATATTTTTCTAAGATGTATAGAAATATGTGTTAAGCACATGGTAAGATATTTCTTCACTTCACATTTCATTACTCTTGCCTTGAGAACCTCATGAACAGTGTGAAAAAGCAAAAAGATATGACAGTGAAAGATGAATTCCCAGGTCAGTAGGTGCCCAATATGCTACCGGTGATCAGTGGAATGAAAGAATGAAGAGACCGAGCCAAAGCAAAAACAACATCCCGTGTGGATGTGATTGGTGATGGAAGTAAAGTCTGATACTGTAAAGAGCAATATTGCATAGGAACTTTGAATGTTAGTTCCATGAATCAAGGCAAATTGGAAGTGGTCAAACAAGAGATGGCAAGAGTGAACATTGACACTTTAGGAATCAGTGAACTAAAATGGACTGGAAAAGTGAATTTAACTCAAATTACCATTATATCTACTACTGTGGCCAAGAATCCCTTAGAAGAAATGGAGTAGCCTTCATAGCAAAAAAAAAAAAAAAAAGAGTCAGAAATTCAGCATTCAGATACAATCTCAAAAATGACAGAAGAGCCTCTATTTATTTCCAAGGCAAATGATTCAATACCACAGGAATCCAAGTCTATGTCCCGACCAGTAATGCTGAAGAAGCTGAAGCTGAATGATTCTATGAAGACCTATAAGACCTTCTAGAACTAACAACCAAAAGATGTCCTTTTCACTATAGGGAACTGGAATGCAAAAGTAGGAAGTCAAGAAACACCTGGGGTAACAGGCAAATTTGGCCTTGGAGTACAGAATGAAGCAGGGCAAAGGCTAGTAGAGTTATCCAAAGAGAACGCACTGGTCATAGCAAAAACCCTCTTCAAAAACACAAGAGAAGACTCTACACATGAACATCACCAGATGGTTAACAACAAAATCAGATTGATTATATTCTTTGCAGCCAAGGATGGAGAAGCTCTAAACTGTCAACAAAAGCAAGACTGGGAACTGACTGTGGCACAGACTATGAACTGCTTATTGCCAAACTGAGACTTAAAATGAAAAAAGTAGGGAAAACCACTAGACCATTCAGGTATGACCTTACAATTATACAGTGGAAGTGAGAAATAGATTCAAGGGATTAGATCTGATAAACAGAGTTCCTGAAGAACTATTGAAGGAGGTTTGTGATATTGCACAGAAGGCAGGGATCAAGACCATCTCCAAAGAAAAGAAATGCAAAAAGGCAAAATGGTTGTCTGAGGAGGCCTTACAAATATCTGTGAAAAGAAGAGAACCAGAAGACAAAGGAAAAAAGGAAAGATATACCCATTTGAATGCAGAATTCCAAAGAATAGCAAGGAGAGATAAGAAAGCTTTCCTCAGTGATCAATGCAAAGAAATAGAGGAAAACAATAGAATGGGACCACTAGAGATCTCTTCAAGAAAATTAGAGATACCAAGGGAAAATTTCATGCAAAGATGGACACAATCAAGGACAGAAATGGTATGGAACTGAAAGAAGCAGAAGATATAAAGAACAGGTGTCAAGAATACACAGAAGAAATATACAAAAAAGATCTTCATGACCCAGATAACCACGATGGTGTGATTACTAACGTAGAGCCAGACATCCTGGAATGTGAAGTCAAGTGGGCTTTAGGAAGCATCACTACAAACAAAGCTAGTGGAGGTGATGGAATTCCAGTTGAGCTGTTTCAAATCCTGAATGATGATGCTGTGAAGGTGCTACACTCAATATGCCAGCAAGTTTGGAAAACTCAGCAGGGGCCACAGGACTGGAAAAAGTAAGTTTTCATTCCAATCCCAAAGAAAGGCAATGCCAAAGAATGCTCAAACTACTGCCCAATTGTACTCATGTCACATGCTGGTAAAGTAATGATCAAAATTCTCCAAGCCAGGCTTCAACAATACATGGACTATGAACTTCCATATGTTTGAGCTGGTTTTAGAAAAGGCAGAGGAACCAGAGATCAAATTGCCAATATCCATTGGATCATCAAAAAGCAAGAAAGTTCCATAAAACATCTACTTCTGTTTTATTGACTATGCCAAAGGCTTTGACTGAACGGACCACAGCAAACTCTTGAAAATTCTTGAAGAGATGTGAATACCAGACCACCTGACCTGCCTCTTGAGAAATCTGTATGCAGGTCATGAAGCAACAGTTAGAACTGGACATGGAACAACAGACTGGTTCCAAATTGGGAAAGGAGTACATCAAGGCTGTATATTGTCACCCTGCTTATTTAACTTATATGCAGAGTACATCATGAGAAACGCTGGGCTAGAAGAAGCACAAGCTGGAGGCAAGATTGCCAGGAGAAATACCAATAACCTCAGATATGCAGATGACACCACCCTTATGGCAGAAAGTGAAGAAGAACTTAAGAGCCTCCTGATGAAAGTGAAAGAGGAGAGTGAAAATGTTGGCTTAAGGCTCAACATTCAGAAAACAAAGATCATGGCATCTGGTCCCATCACTTCATGGGAAATAGATGGGTAAACAGTGGAAAAATGCTTGATTACTAATTCATAATATTTATCTTAAAAAAGCTTAGTGAGATAACAGAGAATATAGACAACTATGCAGAATCAGAAAATCAATATTGGAACAACAAGACAAGTTCAACAAAATTTGAAATTGTAAAAGAGAACCAAATGGAAATTCTAACCCTAGAACTGAAGAACACAGTAATTGAACTGAAAAAAAAAAGATAGAGACTGAATAGCAGGCTAGATCAAACAAAAGAAAGTATCTATGGGATTAAAGAGGGGTTATTTGAGATTACAAAAAGGAACAATAACAACAACAACAAAAACTGTAAAAAAGAGTGGAAAAAAACTTATAACATTTGTGGGATTGTATGTCACTAATATATGTGTTATGGGAATCCCAAAAGGAGGAAAGAAAAAGAAAGGAAATAGAAAATTTATTTAATGTAATAAATGAAAACAGCAAAGAAACTGTAAATCTGGAGAGGGAAGTGAAAATCCAGATCCATGAAGCTCAAAGAACTCAAAATAAGTTAAAAACAAGGAAAACTTCCCCCAGACACATTCTAATTCACAAATCAAACATTATTAAAATCTATGCTGAGTCAATATTACTCCTTGTCAAGTAAAAGTTGCAATTAATTTACTGAAAACTATTGGCAACATAAGAACACAAATTATAATCTGCAATAAAATTTGTTGTTGAATATTTCCTTGTTATCATTGCAACAAAGTAAATAACATTATTTTTATTATATATTTTATTACATGAAAAATTTAGTAATTTAACTACAATACAATTATAATTATTATGACATTTTTTATCATTGAGTGGGTTTTACCAAAAGAATGGCAATTACAAATAAATTATGTAAACCTAAAATAATGCAGATGACACCACCCTTATGACAGAAAGTGAAGAAGAACTAAAGAGCCTCTTGATGAAAGTGAAAGAGGAGACTGAAAAAGTTGGCTTAAAGCTCAACATTCAGAAAACTAAGATCATAGCATCTGGTCCCATCACTTCATGGCAAATAGATGGGGAATCAGCAGAAACTGGCTGATTTTGTTTTTGGGGGCTCCAAAATCATTGCAGATGGTGATTGCAGCCATGAAATTAAAAGACGCTTACTCCTTAGAAGGAAAGTTATGATCAACCTAGATAGTATATTCAAAAGCAGAGACATTACTTTGCCAACAAAGGTCCATCTAGTCAAGGCTATGGTTTTTCCAGTGGTCATGTGTGGATGTGAGAGTTGGACTGTAAAGAAAGCTGAGTGCTGAAGAACTGATGCTTTTGAACTGTGATGTTGGAGAAGACTCTTGAGAGTCCCTTGGACTGCAAGGAGATCCACCAGTCCATCAAAAGGAGCTCAGTCCTGGGTGTTCATTGATAGGACTGATGTTGAAGCTGAAACTCCAGTACTTTGGCCAGCTCATGCAAAGAGTTGACTCATTTGCAAAGACCCTGATGCTAGGAAAGATTGAGGACAGGAGGGGAAGGGGACGACAGAGGATGAGATGGTTGGATGGCCTCACTGACTCATTGGACCTGGGTTTGTGTGATTCTGGGATTTGGTGATGGACAGGGAGGCCTGGCGTGCTGCGGTTCACGGGGTCACAAGGAGTCGGACATGACTGAGCAACTGAACTGAACTGAACTGAAAATAATTTTTTTTTAATGTATGCTTCATTTTTATTTAACTTAAAATTGAATGCTATTCAAAGGTGGTTGCTTTTACAAACTCTCAAGAAACTGCTTCCATGGGGATAATCCCAAAATGTCCTCATAAGAAATTTCTTCTAAGGTGTGGGGCTTTTCCTGGGAGTGACAATCATAGGTACTCATCTCCGGATAAGCCAACTCTCACAAGTGTGATATTTTAAGAATTTTTACCAGAATGTTCTTATTAAATTAAACACATCTCATTTTATTTATTAAATTTTGGGCCAATATAATCATAATAGGAAATAAATTAATATATGCAGACATATCCGTTCAGTTCAATTGAGTTCAGTTGCTCAGTCCTGTCCAACTCTTTGCAACCCCATGAACCGCAGCACACCAGGCCTCCCTTTCCATCACCAACTCCTGGAGTTTACCCAAACTCATGTCCATTGAGTCGGTGATGACATCTAACCATCTCATCCTCTGTCGTCCCCTTCTCCTCCTGCCGTCAATCTTTCCCAACGTCGTATCATTACTGTGCATTTACTGAATAACAATATATAAAATATATGATCTAAAAATTTAGAGACATAATAATATGGGAGGTATCTGAATAAATAATTGGTGTCTTTCTCCAATGACTAATACTAAACACCTCAGGGAAAATTTCTATAGAGGTTATGTGAACTCCTACGCAACCTTGGCTTGTGGCCATCCTGAGCTATTAGTAATTTAACTGATATTATCTAAGTCTCAGTGGATATTCCTAAGTGCCTAAGTGGATGTAAAAAAAAGTAAGAAAGAATTAAATTGAATTTCAGGTAAAGAAGGCCTAGAATCAAATCACTGTGACCCCTGAGTTTCACTGAAGGCATTTAAAATGTCAGCTGTAGAGATATAAATATTAATACATTTGCTTATAATTTTTTCAAAGAATTTTACTCAGAAAATGACTTTGCTCCCATGAAGACGTTTAGACTGCTTTCAGGTAATCAAGCCAGTGAGTGTGAAAAAGTGCAGATATAATAAAAGGTACTAATTGTATTTTTATTTCTATTTGCCACTGAAGAGAAGGGACTCTTCAGCAACTGCTTAGAGAAGTTTATTCAGAATTAAGTATTTCTGGTTGTACTAAGCAATGAATACAGCCAGGCATGCCATTAGCCAGAAAACTCAGAAAGAAAACTTCATTTGACTGAAGTTAGTTTAACAAGCTATATAAGTAATTTATCATAAATTTTAAAATAAAAAACTATGTATGAGCTATCCAAATCATTATAAACATTTTTTAAAGACATGAAGCTCTGTTTAAATCTAACATTTGTTATCATATAATTCTGAGTGTGAATGATTGTGAAATGATAGTAAAATATAGTAAAATTGATAAAGACAGATGCTGAGATTGTTTAAAAACTACTCTTCTGGATTTATGGTGAATAATGCATGAGACTACACACATCTACACCATATATTGAAATATGATTGAAAATAATTATGATATTCTATGATAAAGCATACAATAAAATTTCATATTAATTCAAATAATACTTCAAATATGAGATTTATGTGGCTATAATTGAAATAAAATATGCATAGAAAAAAAAGAAAGTTGAGTAATAAACAATATTCATTAAAGAAGTGAGAATTCATTGTATCCATAGCCTGTGATATATCCTCTGCACGTGGGAAATAGTGAAGCCAATAAAAGAATATTTTAAAACAGCATAGGTAACATAAATTATAATCTCTAGGAGTACACATCTTTTCATGCAAACACACTGTATAATAACATGGAAGCTGATTCTATTGTATGAACCTCTTTGGCAGTGTTGACTACTGTTTGGATTGAAATCATTCAGGACTTAAGGTAATCAGTTTAGGAAATGAGTGATTTAATATATATAAGAGTTGGTTAAACTAAGAATTAGAAGGTTTTAAATGAAGTTTGGCATCAAGCATGTTACCACACCTTTTAGAATATTGTTCAGAAAAAATTGTACAGTATGAAATGAACAACAGAAAGTAGTTTTGGACCTGATTCATAAATGTGATTTCTGAAAGGGAAGTGATATGACGTTTTTGGAGAAGATAGAGCCAAATCATACTTAGTATGCTTTGGATGTGTTCATGTTATATTTGAAGAATAACAGAACACTTAGGGATCCAATCCTCAGTAAAGTTTATAGAGGACAGCTTTTCTTATTTCTTGCTATTTTAATTTTTTTTTTATGAATGAAGGATGATTACATGGTACTGTTGTAATCTTAATACTGCTTCCTACTCATTCTTTGACCTTAAAATAATTCACAATTTCTAATAAATCCTAAAAATTACTTGTCTAGATTTCATATCAAAATATAAAATCAAATAAATAGTGGAGACAAACAATAATGGCTATTGTTACCTGTTGGTGGATATATATTTTGATCATTTGTATCCATAAATTCTATATGCATTTGAATAATAGCATCTAGAAATAATCCAGTCATTAACCATATGTTTAGTGATAGTTATCCTTTTTTATATACTTTTAAACAAACTATATGACTGAAGAGACTTACACTTTTAATTAACATATTTTATTTATTTACTTTTATTTCATATCAATGTAAGAAAGAGAGGAAGAAAATGAAATAGAGGAAACCAATAAGTGGGAAGGCTAGAGATCACTTCAAGAATATTAGAGATGCCAAAGGAACATTGCATGCAAAGATGGACACAATAAAGGACAGAAATGGTATGGACCTAACAGAAGCAGAAGATTTTAAGAAGTGACAAGAATACACAGAAGAACTATACAAAAAAGATCTTTATGAACCAGATAATCATAATAGTGTGATCACTCACCTAGAGTCAGACATCCTGGAATGCGAAGTCAAGTGGGCTTTAGGAAGCATCACTATGAACAAAGCATATGGAGGTGATGAAATTGCAATTGAGCTATTTCAAATCCTAAAAGATGATGCTGTGACAATAACCCTGTGTACGAGACAGCAAAAGAGACACTGATGTATAGAACAGTCTTATGGACTCTGTTGGAGAGGGAGAGGGTGGGAAGATTTGGGAGAATGGCATTGAAACATGTAAAATATCATGTATGAAACGAGATGCCAGTCCAGGTTCGATGCACGATACTGGATGCTTGGGGCTGGTGCACTGGGACGACCCAGAGGGATGGTGTGGGGAGGGAAGAGGGAGGAGGGTTCAGGATGGGGAGCACGTGTATACCTGTGGCGGATTCATTTTGATATTTGGCAAAACTAATACAATTATGTAAAGTTTAAAAATAGAATAAAATTTAAAAAAAATGATGATGCTGTGAAAGTGCTGCACTCAATATGCCAGCAAATTTAGAAAACACAGCAGTGGCCACAGGACTGGAAAATGTCAGTTTTCATTCCAATCCTAAAGAAATGCAATGCCTAAGAATGTTCAAACTACCATACAATTGTACTCATCTCACATGCTGGCAAAGTAAGGCTTAAAATTCTCCAAGGCAAGCTTCAACAGTATGTGAACCGTGAACTTCCAGATGTTCAAGCTGGATTTAGAAAAGGCAGAGAAATCAGAAATCAAATTGCCAACATCTGTTGGATCATTGGAAAAGCAAGACAGTTCCAAAAAAACATCCACTTCTGCTTTATTGACTACACCAAAGCCTTTGACTGTGTGGATCACAACAAACTGTGGAAAAATCTTCAACAGATGAGAATACCAGACCACCTGACCTGCCTCCTGAGAAATGTGTGCAGGTCAAGAAGCAATAGCTGGTACTGGACATGGAACAACAGACTGGTTCTGAATAGGAAAAGGAATATGTCAAGGCTGCGTATTGTCACCCTGATTCAGTTCAGTTCAGTTCAATCACTCAGTCGTGTCCGACTCTTTGCAACCCCATGAATCGCAGCACGCCAGGCCTCCTTGTCCATCACCAACTCCGGAGTTTAGCCAAACTCATGTCCATCGAGTTGGTGATGCCATCCAGCCATCTCATCCTCTGTCGTCCCCTTCTCCTCCTGCCCCCAATCCCTCCCAGCATCAGGGTCTTTTCCAATGAGTCAAGTCTTTGCATGAGGTGGCCAAAGTATTGGAGTTTCAGCCTCAGCATCAGTCCTTCCAATGAACACCCAGGACTGAGATCCTTTAGGATGGACTTGTTGGATCTCCTTGCAGTCCAAGGGACTCTCGAGAGTCTTCTCCAATACCACAGTTCAAAAGCATCAATTCTTCAGTGCTCAGCTTTCTTTACAATCCAACTCTCACATCCATACATGACCACTGGAAAAACCATAGCCTTGACTAGACAGACCTTTGTTGGCAAAGTAATGTCTCTGCTTTTGAATATGCCATCTAGGTTGGTCATAACTTTCTTTCCAAGGAGTAAGTATCTTTTAATTTCATGGCTGCAATCACCATCTGCAGTGATTTGGGAGCCCCCCCAAAAATAAAGTCTGACATTGTTTCCACTGTTGCCCCATCTATTTCCCATGAAGTGATGGAACCGGATGCCATGATCTTAGTTTTCTGAATGTTGAGCTTTAAGCCAACTTTTTCACTCTCCTTTTTCACTTTCATCAAGAGGCTCTTTAGTTCCTCTTCACTTTCTGCCATAAGGGTGGTGTCATCTGCATATCTGAGGTTGTTGATATTTCTCCCGGCAATCTTGATTCCAGCTTGTGCTTCTTCCAGCCCAGAATTTCTCATGATGTACTCTGCATAGAAGTTAAATAAGCAGGGTGACAATATACAGCCTTGACGGACTCCTTTTCCTATTTGGAACCAGTCTGTAGTTCCATTTCCAGTTCTAACTGTTGCTTCCTGACCTGCATATAGGTTTCTCAAGAGGCAGGTCAGGTGGTCTGGTATTCCCATCTCATTCAGAATTTTCCACAGTTTATTGTGACCTGCACAGTCAAAGGCTTTGGAA
Organism: Bos taurus; assembly: GCF_002263795.3. Classification (NCBI taxonomy): domain Eukaryota; kingdom Metazoa; phylum Chordata; class Mammalia; order Artiodactyla; family Bovidae; genus Bos; species Bos taurus. Next base: position 41,663,548 of record NC_037334.1, read on the forward strand.
TAGTCAATAAAGCAGAAATAGATATTTTTCTGGAACTCTCTTGCTGCTTCAATGATCCATCGGATGTTGGCAATTTGATCTCTGGTTCCTCTGCCTTTTCTAAAACCAGCTTGAATTTATATGCAGAGTACATCATGTGAAATGCCGGACTGGATGAAGCACAAGCTGGAATCAAGATTTCTCGGAGAAATATCAATAAGCTCAGATATGAAGATGACACCATGTTTATGGCAGAAAGCAAAGAATAATTTAAGAGACTCGATGAAAATGAAAGAGGAGAGTGAAAACATTGGCTTAAAATCTGACATTCAGAAAACTAAGATCATGCCCTTGAGTCCCATCTCTTCATGGCAAAAGATGGGGAAACAATGGAAACAGTGAGAGACTTTATTTTGGGTGGGGCTGTAAAATCACTACAGATGGTGACTGCAGGCATGAAATTGAAAGATGCTTGCTCCTTGGAAGAAAAGCTATGACCAACCTAGACAGCATATTAAAAAGCAGAGACATTACTTTGCCAACAAAGGTCTGTCTAGTCAAAGTTATGGTTTTTCCAGTAGTCATGTACGGATGTGAGATTTGGACCCTGAGCACTGAAAAACTGATGCTTTTGAACTGTCGTGTTTGAGAAGCTTCAGAGTCCCTTGGACTGCAAGGAGATCCAACCTGTCAATCCTAAAGGAAATCAGTTCTGAATATTCATTTGAAGGACTGATGATGAAACTGGAAGTCCAATATTTTTGCCACACGATGCAAAAAACTAACTCATTAGAAAAGACCCTAATGCTGGTAAAATTGAAGGTGGGAGAAGAGGATGAGAGAGGATGAGATGGCTGGATGGCATTGTCTACAGGGAAGCCTGGCCTGCTGCAGTCCATGGAGTGGCAAAGAGTCAGACACGACTGAGCAACTGAACTGAACTGAACTGAAATATTGAGTGAAAGATATCTGAGTAAACAACCTTGTATGATTTTGTGAATATAAAATGGGTTGTAGCATAAAGAAATAATTTGAAAACATGTAATTGTAGTGAATGACAAGTCAGGTGAATGTAAATGATAGTGATAAAGATGCTAAACTTCAGAGCTACTCTCAATGATATTTTATACCCTGGCCTATGCTGATTTTTATGTTTTATCTCCTAGATGGCCTGTAATATCCCATGTTTCTTTGTACCTGTTCTACTTAAAATATTTAGACTTGGATACTTATGTTCCTTATGCTTAAATTTCCTGTAAGTAGAAGATGAATTTGTATCTAATTTTAAAATTAAGCTCTCTCTTTCATGTATCTGTGTTTTAAAACAGAATAAATACATTCTTATTGCAAGACAAAATTGAAGAACATGTTGTTATAATCAGTGTCTGCCTTTGAAATTATCTGTTAATTACTAGTTTACCCAATACTGCTTATTCACCACTGCAAAATTTCACTGAATAATATGAATTAGAATACACAAGCATATAAATACAAATATACTCTGTGTATTCTAGATCTCATTATATGTAAAAATATTGTTATCTAACTATATACCTTTAAAACTTAGAAATATACATTATTTGAATATTAAGTACTATCACTAAAATCCCTAAATCAGTTAATTAATTAACTGGGTGAATAAGTCCTTATTCACCATTGGCTCTTCTTTAGCAAAACCTATTGTGGAAACACACTGAACTGAACTGACCTGAATCCAATCTCAGTTATCCAATCAAAGTGCATTCTCTGCTTCATTAAAGGGATTTTTGAAGTTGAACTGAAAATATTAAATTATATTATCTTTGGTTAATTCAAAAGAAGTATATTGGGAGGGTATGACTCAGCCACACCCAAGGTATATAACGTGTGGACACACTCAACACACCCAAGTTGATGCTGGACCTCCCAAGGGCTTCAGAGACTGCTACAACCAGAGAAGAGAAGCCACATTTCAAGTGACCACCTACTCACCTGAATTCCATCAAGACAGAGTAAGTGCCAACTTTCTTCATTTCCTAGATCAGGCCCTGTGGCTGCAGAGAAAAGAGTACAAATGGAGGTAAATTGAAGGAAACCTGATTCGTGTGTATTTGTGAGTGTATTGCTGCTGGGTTATTCATCTTTTAATATTTACAACCATTAGAAAGTATGCAGGCCACCTTTCTTTTCTCTGCAAATATTCACTTATTTAATTCTCATAGTGAGACTGTGGAAGGTGTTATGACCATATTCTCACAGACGAGGCCCTGAGACATTGCTTGGCAGCTACCCTGAAAAGGGATCCACGGTTGTGACTTGAGAGCTAGGAATGAGAACCCAGCACTGTGGCCCCTGGGTCCATGACCTTCACAGTAGTTCTGATCTGCTTGATGGATCTCTCTTACAATTTTTGGTTTTAATGAGACTATGTGTCTATTCTGATATTTCATCTTAGGTGGAGTATTTCTCATCCCTAGAAGTTCCATAGGCTGCTAATATCTTCTATCATCTCCTTATGCTACTGCTTCCTCTGCATGCTTGATCACAGGGAGTCCATTTCTAGTGGCTGCTGTTCATCTGTCTCTACTAATTCTTTCATCTGATCATTTTGAGTCTATGGATTAATTTTCTATTATTGATGAATGAATTTGTTTTGTTGCATGCCAGGTAATTCTAAGTAGAAGATCTACACTGTGCATTTTGGGGTGCTAGATATTATATGTTCCTTTAGCTAACTTAATGTTGGCCTCTGTTCTGGTGTAGAGAAGGTATTTCAAAACAGTTGAGACTTTTGAGGATTGCTTTAAGTCTTTTGTTAGCTGGGGCCAGAATAGACTTGAGTCTGGATAATTTGGCCCAACTACTGAGGCAATACCATTTCTGTGCAGTATATGTGTGGAAATCCTTGGATTAGGGATTTTGTTTTCACTCTGGTTGCTGGTGAGAAATATTCTGCCTGACTTGTGTCCCCAACAATTTTCGAGCCTACCCCTTTCCAGTGATTCTGATCCAGTCCAAGCACTTCCCACCCACACTGTGTTCATGTATCTTCGGACAGGAGATCTCCCTGCTGAGAAACTTTATCTGGCCCTTGTAGATCTTCTTCATTTGTTTTTTTTTTTTCCTTTTAAAGCACTATTCTGTGTTCCTATTGTCCCATGACTGAAAACCACCAGTTCTGTAGTTCCTCTGGCTTTTTTTTTTTTTTTGGTTCAATGCTGGGGTGAAAAAAAAAAAAAACCAAAACACTGCTATGTTTTAAAATAACTCATTGGTTAATAGTTTGCAACTTATGTTCTCTGTTATTGTAAAATATTTTCTAGATTTGTTCTTAAGATTTAAGATTGTTAACAGTTTCAGTCCATGCTGTGATGGGCTAATTATTTAAGACACCACAGGAAAGTTGTTGAGATCACTTACTATGTCAATATTCATGTTTTATTTTTTTTAAGATGGTGATAATTCAGACTGAAATTACTAGCCACCCCCAGGATGTAGAGAAGCTACAAGAAACCCAAGGAGTCTCAGTCATGTTTAATTAGAGAAAATTTTCTATCTCACCTCCTTCATCTTTCCAATATTCCATGCCCCAGGGATGACAGGGCTTCCCAGAGTCCTGGGACTCTCTGTTCCTGCCACCAGCCCTGAGGACTGGAAAGTCCCACTGCAGGGTAGAAAGTGAGCCTCTTATCAGCAGAGCCCTCCCAGGCAGTAAATTAACCGCCAAAACCCTGTCAGTATGCTCTGAAATTAAATTATGCAAGTTGAATAATGTCAGACTGGCAGATGCTTCCTGACCTGTTCCAATGACTGTATGGCTTGGACATTAGGACTCAAAACAGGACTATGAATCCCTTTCATCACTTCCTAACTAGCTAAAGTCATGGTTGAACCTATCAGAGTAGAGGGAATGTCTCTGAGAAATCCTCAGGTTTGCATGTGAATTATGCCAAGGAATATTTACAAGGAATATTCCTCTCTCCTTTATAGACAAGAGTGTTAAACCTTGGAGTGACCATGAAATTAGGAGTTTCCTAGAAGAATGGGAACTCCTTGAAAGTGAAGAGTTAAAGAAGAATAATCACATAGCATCAAAAATAATTGCCAGGAATCTCAAGGAAAGGGGCATAACTAAGGGCAAGAGAAAATGTTTCCAGATGCTCACAAGCAGGCATGACTTATACTGGACCATTCATGAAGCCAACCAAAGACCAAGGCATGAACCTGTGCCATGCCCTTATGGAGAAGCCCTTCATGGAATCTTTAGACATAGGCTGGAGAACAAGGACTCTTCAAGTTTGTTTCTTATATATATATATTCATCTTTGGATTTCTTTCTTAGTGTCATCAGCTGGCCTAAACAAGGCACTGTCTCCAGAGAAGGACAGCATGATATGACTGGTCCTGGTCCTCAAGTTCCAGACAGTACAGAGGACTTGATGCTATGAGTGTCTACTGCCCCTGTCTCTTATTTATTCTCTTTGTCCCCAAAGAAATAAAGACTTTGCTCCTGGCCTAGTTTAGAATAGTCATGATCCCCTGGGCCAATCTAAGTGATAGGCAAAGATTCAGGAGGAGGGCTGGGCAATGTCTCCCATGTGTATCTCTCCCTCTCATGTCCTATTTGTACAGAAGTGGCTGAGCTTCCACCTTCTGAGAACCAGACTTCTGCCTGTGCCATCCCTGATTGCTTTGAGGAACTTCCGTGAACTCCCCTACATATTATCTACATAGAGAATCCTCAAGTACCCAGGTGGGAGCCCTGGAACATGAACCTTCTACAGTCAAGTACATGCCTGTTTCCTGCATCTCTACCATACCCTGGCCCTCAGCAACAGTGATCAACTTTTTCTGATGCTGAACCACATGGATAACTTACAGCTGGAACTTGGATCCCATTTAGATTCAAAGGACAGACAATAGAGTAGCACAAATCTACAAGCTCATGACTTCTTTCTTTCTAGCCCAATGTTGTGAGAAAAAAAGTTGTGAAAATAAATGACTGTGACTTTCATCCCTTTCTAACTTGTGCTAGGTTTTTGGATGGGCCATAGGATCATAGAAAGTCCATGGGGCTGGGGAAGTGGTCACTTTCGAGGGCAACTGGGACCTGTTATCCTCTCTCCATTGTGCTTCCTTCATGGAGGTTCCTTTAACATTAGAGACAACTTAGACATTCAGAGATAACTATTCTCAAGTCTGCATTCATCATTTCCTGTGTGATCACAGAACTTGTTTAGCGTTTCTGTGTCTGAAGTTCTTCGCATTAAAATGCAACCTTGTGTTTCTTATGTCAGAAGATAGTTTTAGAATATAAGCACATACATGGCAAAGTCTCTTGATGTTCCTTTTTTATATAAAGGAAAATTTAATTTTGAGATCATTGTATTTTTCATAAGTTGTTTGACAAATAATACAGAGATGTCCCAGAGAGAACCCTTGTATCCTTCATTCAGTTTCCCCTCCTGGTAACATCCCAGTAGACCAAAGTACAATAACATAACTGGTATATTGACTGGATATAGCCAGATTAATGAGTCACTGCAAAATTCCTCATTTTGCCCTTTTTTTGGTGACACACACCACCCGTCCACACTCACTCCTTCCTTAACTATTGGCAGCCACTAAGATGTTCTCCATTTCTATGTAGCGATGTCTGTTACACCTATTATCTATTCAGTGACCCACAATTCATTTGGGTTTGTCCATACCATCACGTGGAAAAACCTGAAGGAAAATTTTGGCCAACCCAATGTATCTATAGATAATTTCAAAAATTTATATTAATGGAATCATAGAGTATGTAAAACCTTTGGGACTGCCATTTTCTTTGCTCATGATAATCTCAAGATTCACTGAGATTTGTATTGCTGATTAGTTTCCACTGGATGGATGGATTGTGCCACAGTTTAACAATGGATGCATTGAAACTCATCTGGATTGTTGCTAGTTTGAGGCTATTGAGTGTTTATAACCACCAGTCTGTGTGGGATAAATGGAATGCAATATCCATGTGTATGGTATCACATGCTTATTTTTAAAATAAGCTGTCCATTCAATTTTCACATAACTGTATCATTTTATGTTCCCACCAGCAACCTATGAGTGATTCAGTTTGTGTCCTTACCATCATTTTGTGTTGTCACAGTGTATATTTTAGCAGTTCTGACAGTCCATTGGTGAGTGGCATCAGTAGACCCAGTGTGCTCTAAGCAGAGCTTAGAATGATGGTCTGGCCTCTGCCCATAGGTTTCTCTATGTATCATCCCCAAGTGATGATATCTCATTGTGGTCTCAATTTACAGTCCTTGTCTAATGACATTGAACACTGTTTCATGTGTTTATTTGCTATCTGTACATCCTCTTCAGTGGTAGGTCTCTTCATCTTTTTGGTCCATTTTCTAATGGAATTGTTTTTACTCTTATGTACTGAGAGTTGGTTATTCTATTTTCTACAAGATGAGTTTTGTGCAAATATTTTGTCTTCATTTGTGTTTTTTAAATTATTTTTTTATTTTTTTTTAAATTAATTTTATTTTTTTAAACCTTACATAACTGTATTAGTTTTGCCAAATATCAAAATGAATCCACCACAGGTATACATGTGTTCCCCATCCTGAACCCTCCTCCCTCCTCCCTCCCCATACCATCCCTCTGGGTCGTCCCAGTGCACTAGCCCCAAGCATCCAGCATCGTGCATTGAATTTTTTTATTGAAGGGTAATTGCGTTACAGAATTTTGTTGTTTTCTGTCACACCTCAACATGAATCACTCATAAGGTTACATATATCCCCTAACTTTTGAACCTCCCTCCCATCTCCCTCCCCATCTCACTCCTCTAGGTTGATACAGAGCCCCTATTTGAGTTTCCTGAGCCATACAGCAAATTTTTGTTGGCTATCTATTTTACATATGGTAGTGTAAGTTTCCATGTTACTCTGTCCATACATCTCACCCTCTCCTTCCCTCTCCCCAGGTCTACAAGTCTATTCTCTATGTCCGTTTCTCCATTGCTGCCCTGCAAATAAATTCTTCAGTACCATTTTTCTAGATTCTATATATGTGCATTAGAATATGGTATTTATCTTTCTTTTTCTGACTTACTTCACTCTGTATAACAGGTTTTGGGTTCATCCACCTCATTAGACCTTACTCAAATATGTTCCTTTTTATGGCTGAGTAATATTCCATTGTGTATATGTACCACAACTTCTGTATCCATTCATCTGTCAATGGACATCTAGGTCACTTCCATGTTCTAGCTATTGTAAATAGTGCTACAAAGAACAATGGGATACATGTACTTTTTCAATTTTGCTTGCCTCAAGGTATATTCCTAGTTTTATATTGCCTATAAAACTGTGGGATTGGCTAGATTTTCCTTACTCTGGAATTAAAATAATTTATGGCATTAAGGATTTTTCTCATGGACCATAGCAGTAGCATCTTGAGGGGCAACCTTGCTCATACAGTTCTTGATATTCATACCAAATCTCCTTACAGGGGCTTACTGGACAGAAGAGATTGCCCTGGTCGATGGGTCCTTGGTCAAAGGATAAGGGTGCTATAGTCCCAGGAAAATGTGTCTATGCACAGGCCTGTCAGTGACTGATATGTGGGTAGATTGCCCCAGTAGTGATTCCTGGCTGTGTCTTTCTGCTTGCAGTTTATACATAAGTAGTGGTTCTGAACCAAATCCAACAACAGCCACATTTGTTCTTGTATATCTAGGGGCAAGATAACAGAGCTCCTCTAGTGATCCATCAGCCAATCGAGAGCTTTCATCAAGCCTGTCTTTTCCATGGGAAAGCAATGTTCTGCAAGGACCTGCAGTACTGTTTTTGGGGGGATGTGGGGGCTTATTTTAGTCATTGTTAGGAAAGTGAATTAATAAAGCTGCATGTGTGTAAATGACTATCAATGATCTTCAACAGGAAGATTTGTAAAATTAGGATCTACACAAAAGTAAAATAATATTTATAAATTTGACACAGAGTAATTGTACAAGATTTCATTGAGTGAAATTACATGCACATTATATCTCTGCTATTTCTATTTTACTTTGAAATAACAAAGGCTTCCAGCTTCAAATTATTTGCTAAACTGTCATCAAGAAATCAAGCTGTGGATTTTTAAAAGTCTGTTAAGCACAAATCCTGATTGAAATGTTTCAACACTACAGCTCACAATAAATATTTGTTCAAAAATTGAACTAAGTAGTCAATGTTGAAGTTTGTTGATTTTTTAAATTGAGGTATAATTTATAAACAGAATACTCACATGTGAAGAGTGTCTTTCAACCAGTTTCAACAGTATCTGTACCTTAACTAAGGTACCACAGGAAGAGATAAAACATTCACCAGACCAGAAATGTTCCTCATGCTGTTTCCTGATGAAATCCCTCAACTTAGATACAAACACTGCTCTGACTCCTATTTCTGTTAATCTATACTAGACTTTCATACCAATGAAAATATACAGTGCTTTTCTTCTATTTTGGGTCTTTCAACTTAATATGATGTAAAGAATCTATCATATTTTTACCTATATCAGTAATTTCTTTTTCTTTAACTTGCTCCTTGTCAGAATATATATAATAATTTATTTACACACCATTTTGTTGATAGACATCTGTTTTTTGTTTGTTTTTTCAGCCTGGAACTGTTGTACTAAAGCTGCTAATAATCAGTTTTGTTTGTGTATAATCATGTTTTTATTCCTTTTGGTAGATGCATGATTAATTTTTTACTAATCTATTTTTAAAGTGGATATTTTGTTTTAAACTCCCACCAAAAAGCACATGAGTAGCAGTTGCTTAAATTGGTAACAATAGTGGCTGTTACTATCCCTCTTCATCTGGTCTATTCTATTTAATGTAGTCACTCATTTGGTCTTAATTTGTGTTTCATTTGATGTGTAATGATGCTCTGGACTTTTCTATTACTTTATTACTTATTTTTATATCTTTCTTTGTGAATGATCTGTTTATACTTTGAAAACAAACAAACGAGAAACATACAGATACTTCTAAAGTAAACAGAACTCGGTTGTTTACTGATAGACAACACAAAATATTCATGGGAATATGTGAAATTTTTAAATAAAATTATATTGAGTCACTTATATTTTATATTTTCTGACATTTTGGTTTTCAGTTAGTTCTTCAGTATTGAATATTTTCTATTTAAACTGGATATGTTTATAAGGAATCTCTTCCACCACTTCCATTAGGCTTGAAACTATATTTGTTCATGTATTTTAATTATTCATTACAACAAAATACTTTCATTCTACTGATGGAATAAAGCCATTGAAAATTTGAAACATTTTTCTAGTAGGTACTCTTTGCCCAAAGATGAAGGAAAAATTGGTCACACAAAAATTTAATATTTGGGTGTTTATGGTATATTTCTTACCTTCTCCTGCTAAATGAGTTGATGTTGTTGTTCAGTTGCTAAGTTGTGTCCAAATGTTGGGTTTTTTTCAGTCTGGAACTGTTGTGAATAAAGCTGCAATTGATCATTTTTGTGTGTGTGATTATATGCAGCTCATGGACTGCAGCACACAGGCTCTCCTGTCCTTCACTATCTCCTAAAGTTTGCTCAAATTCATGTCCACTGAGTCAAGTGATGCAATCTAACCATCTCATCCTCTACCATGCTCTTCACCTTTTGCCTTCAATCATTCCCAACATTGGGATCTTTTCAAATGAGTCAGGTCTTCCCATCAGGTGGTCAAACTATTGGAGCTTTGGCTTCAACATCAGTCCTTCCAATAAACATTCAGGGTGGATTTCCCTTAGTATTAATTGGTTTGATTTCCTTGGAGTCCACGGGACTCTCAAAAGTCTTCTCCAGCACCACAATTCAAAAGAAATGATTCTTTGGCACTTGGCCTTCTTTATGTTCCAACTATATACTTACAATAATTTTCAGCCAAGATATTTGGTATATTTAAAGAGGCCATTGATTTTACAAAGCAAATAATTGCAAATAAAAACTAATATTGTGTCATCTGGCCCCATCACCTCTTGGCAAATAGATGGGAAAAAAGTGGAAACACTGTCAGATTTTATTTTCTTGGGATCCAAAATCCCTGTGGATAGTGACTGCAGCCACAAAATTAAAAGACATTTGCTCCTTGTAGGAAAAGACAAAACTAGACAGCATGTTAAAAAACAGAGACATTACTTTGCCAAAAAAGGTCTTTATTGTCAAAACTATGTTTTTTCCAATAGTCATGTGTGGATGTGTAAGTTAGACCATAAGGAAGGCTGAACATCATAGGATTGATTCTTTAAAATTGTGGTGCTGGAAAAGACTCTTGAGAATCCCTTAACAGCAAGGAGATCAAACCAGTCTATCCTAAATAAAATCAACACTGAATATTTATTTGAAGGACTAATGCTGAAGGTCCAATACTTTGGCCACCTGATGTGAAGAGGCGACTCATTAGAAAAGATCCTGTTGCTGGGAAAGATGGAAGGTAGCATGAGAAGGGGGAAACAGAGGATGAGATAGTTGGATGGCATCATCAACTCAATGGACATGAGTTTGAGCAAACACTGGGAGATGGTGAAGGAGAGGGAAGCCTCATGTGCTGCAGTCCATGGAGCTGCAAAGAGTCAGACATGACTTAGTGACTAGATAACAGCAACAGTACATCTCTCTCTCTCTTATATATATATATATATATATATATATATATGTTTATATTTATATATGCATGTGTGTATTTGCTGTCCACAAACAAAGCAATTAAATATAAACTATAACAAAATAGTTTAAAACGACATGTTTAAATGAGCTTTTGTCAATATTGATGATCTCAGTCCTTCTTTTCACATTTTACTTTTTGTGACTAGCATTTTTGTCAGAATTCTTTTCTCTATCTCACATGAATTAAAGAGAAGTATGATCTAAAGAAGGCAATATCAAAGATCATATGGGACAAAACCATTTTTGAGGTTTCAAATTGTAGGTGGCTCCTAGAGATTTAGAAGACAGGCTTCTTGGTGAATTCGTCTTGGTCCTGAATGTCATGTTTCAGATTCTCTAATGGAATCCAAACATTTAATAGTACTTTAAGCCTTGTTTATTTCCCCTAAACTTAGCCATTCTTGATCAAAGGATAATTTCAGTAAATATTTTATTTAATAGACCTAAGACACATGAAATGGATTTGTTAAAACCTCATTGAGATGGAGAAAATGCAGTTTAGATAAAATAACTATTATAATATCAATAAACAAGTATATTTTATTCATTAATTAGATTGTGAATTCAATTTGCTTTACATTTCACTTTTATTCTCTTGTTTTAGTTACTATCAAACATCATGAAGAAGGTTCAATTTTAGTTATTATCAACAGAAATAATAGTGCACATAGTTAGGAGGTTGGATCTGTTCAGGGGCCTTATGAGGTTAGATGTCCCAGTACACTAGGATATCAGCCTCTCAGATAACTCTTAGGAACTACACCAAATAGGTAAGGTAGGATTTTTCTGTTTTTTTTTTTTTTTTTTTTTTTGCTGGGAGATACATGAAGTGAAGCATTAAACGATTAGTGATAATCACAAAATAGTGACACCCCAGGTTACTTATTTGTGTGCTTTCCTATGTAGAGGGAGCTGCATGAATTAGATAATTTGAGTATTTTTGATTAATCTGCATAACCTTGGAAATGTTGTTTAATGCCTTTGGGCCCCAATCAGTTTGTGATGATTAAATAATAATCGTAACATGTTAATAAATTCAAAATGATTGTAATCTTGTCTGAAATTTGAAAATGCTGAACAAGTTTTAGCTGCCAAAATAATTATTTGTAAAGCTAATATATTGACTGAGTGTTTTTTGCTCCATTCCTTTATATAGTCAGTTTATTTGATGATCCTTTAATTGACTCATGAGTCTGATAAAAATAAGCAGAATCACTTAGGGGATGTGAGTTCATCTTTTCAGTCTGCTCCCTAAAATAGGCAGTCTGTGGAATAATCAGGTTTATCTATTGACACCCAAACTCCCAGGAGACTCTCAATGCAGCACCAAGTGATGTTCATCCAACTGACCTGTCCTGGAGCTTCTACCTAGTGTAAGTGACAGGCCATATACAGGAAAAGAGGGATTGATGGGGAAGGGATCAGAGAAGGTAGTATCCCCCCTTCTTCATCAAATGTTTATCCTACACCAACTCTTCTTGGGAAAACCTGCTCAGTCTCAATGACCCCACCTCCCCTGCACACAAAGTATTTCATCATGTTCCCTTTGTTTCCTTCTTTGACTGTCCCATGGAGATATGACTTTCTATGCTGCCTTATCAAAGGTTAGCTGTTTTCCTTCTCAGAAACCACAAACTACAAGACTCAAGGTGATTCGTGTCCTCTCTGTTTCTCCTTGCTTTTCCCAAATCTGTCCTCCATCTCCCTATAAACCCTCAGCTATTTTGTAGCTAATGCCTGGATTGAGATATCATTCTATGTCTCTGAGTCACTCTGGAAGAGATGACATTGAAACAGACTGCTGAATGGTGTGAGCAAAGACCAGGCACCATCTAGAAGGGAGCTGATGGTCGCTTCTGAGGCACCAGTGAGGCTAATGTGTTAGATGTGAAAAGACTCACCAAGAATTTCCTGTTCTGAGTGCTATGAAACTGGTAAAGTGGAATGGGGTAAGATGTGGGCCATGAGAGATGTCAGGGACCAGGATAAGAAGGAATACATAGATTATGTTCAGTGTGTAAAGAGTACAAATAAACTTAGTAAAGCTATGGCTCAAACATAGTATCCTGACAGTGCTGTCTGTTTCTGAGTAAGAAAGAAAAGCAAGCAAGCAAGATTTAAAGAGGGCAAGGAAGTCTCCACAGAAGAAAGATTTAGAGAGTGAAATGTCACAAAGCCTTTTGAAATGAAATATTTTGTGGAAGAAAGAATATGGGTGTGGGCAAAAGTGCAAAATACCTATGTTGTATAAATATAAGTAATTCAGCTTTATGGGAAATGGGAACTAAAGATAAGAAATTTTATTTTTTCTTTCTCTTTCTTTCTCTCTTCCTTTTTCCTTCCTTAATTTTTTCCTTCCTTCCTTCCTTTCTTTCTCTCTGTCACAAAATGTAAACCAACAGGTTGTTTAACTTCTTCAAATGGTGTTCCAGAAAGAATAACTTGATCTAGGGCAAAATATATTGATGTGGGTGTGTATAGCTGGAGGCAGAAAATTAATGTTCATTAAGATATTATAATAATTTCTATTTCTATTTCATAAAGTAAATGCTAAGAGTTTTGAATCAAACATACTAGAATTACACTATGATTATGTCCAAAGTTTATGATCTGGTAGGAATTTTAAAGATAACAATTACCACAGAGTACCCTTCTGCATTTTCCCTTCCCAAACAATTTATTCAATAGTTTGTTCAGTTATTTCACATTAATACCCTCATATTTCCATGATCAATAGTAAATTGCACGATGACCCACAGCTCTGTCTTATGATGTCAAAATTTTACTTAATTGGCCACACTTCACTGGATTTAAGGAGAGTTAAAAAGTTTGCAATATTATGTTGGTGGTGCTGAACCTGTACAGGTCTATTTAATTAAAAGAGAAGAGTAGAATTGCTGCCTTAGAACCACCATGGCCATATAAGATATGCAGCCCATGAGAAGGAATAATGTGTGAGAGGATTTACATAAAATAGGAGATGGTGATTTGCACAAGAAAGATGGAAGACATAAAGAGAAGTTAGAATAATTTTCTGATTTCTGACTGAGGCACTGATACACGGTGCTACCACTTTGTTTCAGGGGGCTTACTTGGGAGTCTCAGTGTTGCTGGAGAGGCAGCAAAAAGAGGTAGAAGTAAGATTATCCAGTGTTAACTCCTTGGGACATAATGCAGTGCTCTGAAAAGTCTGAAGGGCAAGAAGTGCATAATGACACCACCCATGACTATTATAAAATGAAATGGTGAACAGGTCAGCGATTTGATTTCAGAATAAAAAGCATTGTTTTACTTTCTCACATATTCCTGTAAGTGTGTAAATGTGTGAGGAAGTCAATCCACACATTCTCATTCAATATGTTGATTTGGAATCATTCCCAGAGAACCTCCTGGATCAATTTTAATAAGTAGTGAGTGCCAATATACTTCTGACTCATTTCATTGAAATTTGCTTTTATTTCCATGGTCATATCCTCTCATAACCTGGAGATTCTCTCTCTCTCTCAGCTTAGTGAAGTGAGTGAAGTCGCTCAGTCCTGTCTGACTCTTTGCAACCCCATGGATTGTAGACTACCAGGCTCCTCCATCCATGGGATTTTCCAGTCAAGAGTACTGGAATGGGTTGCCATTTCCTTCTCCAGGGGATCTTCCCAGGGATCAAACCCAGGTCTCCTTGCTTTGTAGGCAGACACTTTACAATCTGAGCCAACAGGGAAGTCCTCTTAGCTTACTTAGAATATAATTGCTAAATGCATATTTAAATTATAAAGAAATAATATACTGATTATGGAAATACTAATATACTGATAGAAATATTGATATACTAATTATATAAATAGTAAGAACAATAATCACTGTTTTTGAGTATTTACTATATGCCAAGTTTTGCTCCATGTGTGTGTATGTGCATGTGTATGTGTTATTTAATATATTGTTTAATGTGACTCATTTAATCTTAAAATCAACTTATGACAAGGTACAGTTATCATCCTTATTTAAAAGATATTGATTTCAGATATATTTTAATGTCTGATAGCTGCTTTGCTCTATAATGAGACATAAAAATAGATATTTAAATATATATATATATGAATGTATTCTATTTTTTATCTCTTCAAAGCATTAGGAAATGTTTAGCTTATGTTGTTACTTCGCTAAGATAATTACTTGAGTCAAAAGCATACACACCACCAGGTTAGGTAATATCTCTTATGCATTTATTGTACCCATATTCCATATCAGTTCAGTTCAGTTCTCAGTCGTGTCTGACTCTTTTCGACCCCATGAATCGCAGCACGCCAGGCATCCCTGTCCACCACAAACTCCGGGAGTCAACCCAAACCCATGTCCAATGAGTCAGTGATGCCATCCAACCATCTCATCCTGTCGTCCCCTTCTCCTCCTGCCCTCAATCTTTCCCAGCATCAGGGTCTTTGCAAATGAGTCAGCTCTTCGCATGAGGTGGCCAAAGTATTGGAGTTTCAGCTTCAGCATCAGTCCTTCCAATGAACACCCAGGACTGATCTCCTTTAGGATGGACTAGTTGGATCTCCTTGCAGTCCAAGGGACTCTCAAGAGTCTTCTCCAACATCACAGTTCAAAAACATCAATTCTTCAGTGCTCAGCTTTCTTTATAGTCCAACTCTCACATCCATACATGACCACAGGAAAAACCACAGCCTTGACTAGACGGACCTTTGTTGGCAAAGTAATCTCTCTGCTTTTCAATATGCTACCTAGGTTGGTCATAACTTTCCTTCCAAGGAGTAAGTGTCTTTTAATTTCATGGCTGCAATTACCATCTGCAGTGATTTTGGAGCCCCCAAAAAATAAAGTCAGCCACTGTTTCCACTGTTTCCCCATCTATTTGCCATGAAGTGATGGGACCGGATGCCATGATCTTAGTTTTCTGAATGTTGAGCTTTAAGCCAACTTTTTCACTGTCCTCTTTCACTTTCATCAAGAGGCTCTTCAGTGCTTCTTCACTTTCTGTCATAAGGGTGGAGTCTCTGCATATCTGAGGTTATTGATATTTCTCCTGACAACCTTGATTCCAGCTTGTGCTTCCTCCAGCCCAGTGTTTCTTATGATGTACTCTGCATAGAAGTTAAATACAGCCTTGACGTACTCCTTTTCCTATTTGGAACCAGTCTTTTGTTCCATGTCCAGTTCTAACTGTTGCTTCCTGATCTGCATACAGGTTTCTCAAGAGACAGGTCAGGTGGTCTGGTATTCCCATCTCTTCCACAGTTTATTGTGATCCACACAGTCAAAGGCTTTGTCATAGTCAATAAAGCAGAAATAGATGTTTTTCTGGGACTCTCTTGTTGTTTTGATGATACAGCAGATGTTGGCAGTTTGATCTCTGGTTCCTCTGCCTTTTCTAAAACTAGCTTCAACATCTGGAAGTTCATGCTTCACGTATTGCTGAAGCCTGGCTTGGAGAATTTTGAACATTACTTTACCAGCATGTGAGCTGAGTGCAATTGTGCAGTAGTTTGAGCATTCTTTGGCATTGCCTTTCTTTGGGATTGGAGTGAAAACTGATTTTTTCCAGTCCTGTGGCCACTGCTGAGTTTTCCAAATTTGCTGGCATATTGAGTGCACTACTTTCACAGAATTGTCTTTCAGTATTTGAAATAACCCAACTTATTCCATATCAGCTTATTAAAAACAAGTAATGATTTTGTTCATGTTTAAGGGAATTCAGTGTCTGATTATTGCCTCTTCCATGAAATTTCATTGTAATTAGTTGAATTATTAGTAACAATGAGATATTTTGAATCATTTGCATATCAAATCTGATGCTCAATATTTTTTGACAGAGCTTATAAATATCATGTCAAATGAGTCATTGATATTATGTTTATAGGAAAGTTTTACAAATAAAAATAGCAGTCATATAGTATAAAATATAAATGCTTTCCACATAATTAATATTGCAAAGGATTTTCATATCAAACACTTTTAAAAATTCTTTTTTTAATTTAAATTTATTTATTTTAATTAGAGGCTAATTACTTTACAATATTAATATCAAGTTTTTATCTTTTCTTTGCTTTTTGGTCAAAACTTTAAAGACCATTATAGGAGCATATAAACAATTATCTTCTAAATACGTAGTCTCAACTGTACTCTATTAAGTATATTTATATATATATAGTATATATTTAATATATAATAATATTATATATATTAATATCTTAACATTAGTAATTGGCTTCTACTTAAATCTAAGTTTGCAGAAATATTCTATAAACCTAATTTATGTAATAAGAGATCTACTAGAAAAATGAAAAAAGTATTATGAGTCAAGTCAAAACGCATTGATATATACTATATTTTGAGAATCTTGGTAAATGCAAAATGATTAAAATGATTTGAGTGTAGTACATTCACTGAATAAAGAATACAAGTTATTTCTATTTCCTATAAGGAAAGACTGAAACATACTGCTTTTATAATTTAAAATAATACCTAAAAATTATTCCCCTCCTAAGGATAGGGGAAATATGATAGAAGTAAGATAATAAATATGTTAGGGAATATATAATAGAGTATATCCTATATCTGAAATAAAAATAATAAACATACTTGTGCATACAAAACAAACTGTCTAAACATAAATATAATTGATGCCTCATTGAAGACCTTTCATATCAGAGATCTTAGAAACATAAGTCCAAAATTTCCTTAATAAGAATCTGGGAAGCTACCATGGTCCAGTGACTCTACTAACTAACAGGAATTTAGTGTGAATAGACACTGTCCATTCTTCTTAACACTAAAATGAAGTGTTGTTTTGATTCAGGATGACTACATTGAAGTAAACTGTTAATGGAAAAAGCAAAACCAGAAGGACAAAATGATTCTATGCAGTGAGAAAAAGTCAACAACTTTGGATATCAATATATTAAATGTGAGTTGCAGTAATATTCACTGATTTTAGAGACTAAATTATAATCAGTCAGTTCATGGGAAACACCACTGCCTTCAAACTGAATCTGTCTACACCAAATTTTACTGAGCTGTAGATCAAACAAGTAGAAACAGCAAGAAGCAAATCCCATTCATATGCTGATCTTTTAAAACTTTTAAAATGTCAGCAAAACAGTGCTAACATTTCAGGGAATTAAATATATAATTAAGTTTTTTCTTATATAAAGTATATACAAATTATGTTTATTTCATAATGATAAAACAATTGACTTGTTCAGCAAATAAATGCCCATTGTGTAAAACATGCCCAGTTAAAAAAACTATCTGAGAGTCCATTTGGCTTTACTTGGAAAATATAGCAAAAAAGGAATATGCTTATCTTAGTATACAGTTAAATGTAAAGGAGATTGAGATGTATGCTAATTTTTATTTCTTTCACTCTACCTCTTATTTGTTTATATTTGTTTGTTTGTTTATTTATTTTAGGTAAAGCAAGACTTTCAAGATGGGATGTGAGAATCACACTTCCAGCAGTGACTTCATTCTTTTGGGACTCTTCTCTTCTTCCCAAACAAGTCTGATTTTCCTCTCCATTATATTCATCGTTTTTATTATAACTATAACAGAAAATACAATGATGATTATCCTTATCCACAGGGAATCGAAACTCCATACTCCAATGTATTTCCTGCTCAGCCATCTCTCTTTTATAGATATCTTGCATACTAGCAACATTGTTCCCAAAATGATCACTGACTTTCTGTCAGGCAGCAAAACTATTTCATTTGTAGCCTGTGGCTTCCAGATATTTCTATCCCTTACCCTCTTGGGTGGTGAGTGCCTTCTCCTGGCAGCAATGTCCTACGATCGCTATGTAGCCATCTGTCATCCACTGCGTTATCCCATTCTTATGAATGACTATGTCAGCGTTCTCATGGCTGGAGGGGCCTGGTTTATTGGAATAATCAACTCCATAGTTCACACAGCTTATGCACTTCACTTTCCCTTTTGTGGCTCAAGGGCCATTGATCACTTTTTCTGTGAAGTCCCCGCCATGTTGGTGTTGTCCTGTGTGGACACAACACACTATGAACAAGCAGCTTATGCAAGTGGCATCATTTTCTTATTTATCCCTTCCTCTCTAATCTTTGCTTCTTATGTCCAAATTCTTCTTACTGTCCTCCAAATGAAATCAAAAAAGGCAAGGAAAAAATCATTTTCTACCTGTTTCTTCCACATGACTGTGGTCATAATGTACTATGGGCCTTTTATTTTCACATACATGAGACCTAAAAAGTACCACACTCCAGGTCAGGATAAATTGCTGGCAATATTCTATACCATCCTCACACCATCTTTCAACCCAATTATCTACAGTATCAGGAATAAAGATGTCTTAGATGCAATGAAAAATATGCTCAGAAGTAATTTTCTCCATAAAATGTTATAGGGAAAAAGCTTAAAGTGTATATTGTTGTCTATTTCCATACTAAATATTTAGAAGATATCTGTTACTCAAATCTCTAGAGAGTTTTTATCTCTTCAAGTGTGAAAAGATGGATATTTCTGAAATATTGATAATAGTAAAGTTGTTACAGATATTTGTTTTATAAATATATATATATATAAAACTGTATCTGTCTCTCTGTTGCCAATTATAATCACCAAACCTCCAATTATAGAGCATCAAAGATGACTAAAGGCTAATTTTATTTTCCCACTAAAATCACAAATTTGTAAAAATTATCTTTTATGATAAAATCGCATTATATATAGATATATACATATATAATGTATTTGAAGGTGTGAAAAGGGTGAAGGTGGCAAAAAATGGAAACTTGAAGTTATGAGATAAATAAGTCCTGGGGAATTAATGAACAGCATGGTGATTACAGTTAAAAATGCTATATTGTATATTTGAAAGGCACTAAGACAGTAGACTTTTAAAAGATCTCATCACGAGAAAAAACTGTACAGTTTTCCAAAATACACACCCTATGAAGACTGAGTAGTGAGTAGAAAATTTGACTAGACCTATAATTAGTAAGGAGCTTAAATTAGTAATTAAGATTTCCCAACAAAGAAAATCTGTAAACCAGAGAATGTCACTGGTTAATTTTAGCATTCATATACAACAGGATTAATGTCAGTCATTTTCCATATCTTCCCAAACACCAGAGGAGGAGGTATCACTCATTATCTCATTTTATGAGGCCACAATTAAACTGATACCAAATTCAGAAAAAGATTCTATAAGAAAAGACATTGAGGGGAGGGGTCCTAAGATGGCGGAGGAATAGGTCGGGGAAACCACTTTCTCCCCCACAAACTCATTGAAAGAACATTTGACTGCTGAGCAAATTCCACAAACAACTTCTGAATGCTGGCAGAGGACATTAGGCACCCAGAAAGGCAGCCCATTGTCTTTGAAAGGAGGTAGGACAAAATATAAAAGATAAAAAGAGAGACAAAAGAGGTAGGGAAGGAGATCCATCCCCAAGAAGGGAGTCTTAAAGAAAGGTTTCCAAACACCAGGAAACACTCTCACCAGCGGATCTGTGGGGAATCTTGGAATCTCAGAGGGCAACATAACCGGAAGGAAAAGTAAATAATTAAAACCCACAGATTACATGCCTAATGGCAACTCCCAGCGCTCGTAGCCACCACCAGCAAGCAGGGGCTGAACAGGGAGGTGTGGGCTGCACTGCTTAGGGTAAGGACTGGGCCCAAATGCCCTGAGGGCAATCTGAGGGAACTAACATAAGATAGCAACCCAGACGGTGGGATAGCCAGAGAGAGAGAGAGAAAGGAGAGAGGGAGAGAGAAAACTATCCTGCAAAAAGCCCTAACCTGAGGCATTGCCAGGCCTGCTCACAGAACAAAGAACTGAGCAAATACCAGGGGAGAGCTAGCAGGCTGCATACTGGCCCATCCCCTGCTGGAGACAAGCAAATGAGGAGGGGTGGTAGGAGGGTGGGGGGGGGGGTGGCCAGCGAGAGCCAGAAAGGGGCAATCGTGGCCCCAGAGAGTCATCCTCTACCAAAATGCAAACAGGCTCTGTTGCTAACCAAGAGTTCTTGAGATTCTGGATGGTTGAATCGCTGGGAGGGTCACAGCCAGGGATCAGGTCCCCAGAAGAGACACACGGCACACCGAAGAAGGTGCACCCCTTGTACACCCAGAAAACTGAGCGGCTGGGACTGGGGGGAGGTGATAAGACGTACTGCCCACCTGGGGGTGACTGTGCTCACCAAGCACCTGGTCACCTGAGCTGCTCGGACCTGGGAAGGGCATAAAACACAGGCCCAAACGAGTCTGCTCCTTTGGGGAGTACTCAAAAACTTGAACCTGAATGGCTTAGACCTGGAAAGTGCACGCAACTCAGAGCCTGCCTCAGACAGTTCCCAGCAGAGCAACCTGGAGCTTGAGCAGTGTAGACCGGGAAAGCACACACACCCTGAGCGGGGTCAAACCCAGTGCAGCTGAAACACTGCGAGCACTCCCCACACAGGCCAGTGATATTAGTTTGCAGTGTTCCTCCCTCCCCACAGCGTGACTGAACAAGTGTCAGGGTGGAAATTAAACACTGAAGAGACCAGCAAACAGAAGACACTGAAATAAACAGAGGGAACTGCTTTGGAAGTGACAGGTGCAACAGATTAAAACCTTGTAGTTAGCACTGACTACATTGGAAGGGGCCTATGCATCTTGAGAAGTATAAGCTGGATCAAGGAACTATCTGAAAACGAACTGACCCCACACTATCTGCAACAGCTCCAGAGAAATTCCTAGATATATTTTTACTATTACCA
Organism: Bos taurus; assembly: GCF_002263795.3. Taxonomy (NCBI): domain Eukaryota; kingdom Metazoa; phylum Chordata; class Mammalia; order Artiodactyla; family Bovidae; genus Bos; species Bos taurus. The sequence goes on from NC_037334.1 coordinate 41,684,975, forward strand.
TTTTTTAAATTTTTAAATTAAAAAAAATTTTAAGTCCTCTATTACCCTTTTAATTTTCATTTTTATAACCTACTATTACCTTGCAAAAAAAAAAAAGACCCGATTTTTAAAACAAATTATATATATATATATATATATATATATATATTATAATTTTTGTGACTTTGTTTTGTTTTAATATTGTATTTTTGAGAATGTAACCTCTACTCTAGATTTTTAATCTTTGCTTTTTGGTATTTGTTATCAATTTTGTACCTTTAAGAACCCAATCCTCAGTAGCCAGTTTTATTTAGGAGTGAGATTACTGGCTTGATTTCTCTCTCCCCCTTTTGACTATCCTTTTTCTCCACCAGGCCACCTCTATCTCCTCCCTCCCTCTTCTCTTCTCTACCCAACTCTGTGAATTTCTTTGTGTGTTCTGGGCTGTAGAGAACACTTAGGGAACTGATTACTGGCTAGATCTGTCTCTCTCCTTTTGATTCCCCCCTTTCTCCTCCTGGCCACCTCTGTCTCCTTCCTCCCTCTCCTCATCTCCGTATAAAGCCGTGAACATCTCTGAGGGGTCCAGACTGTGGAGAGCACATAGGGAAGTGATTACTGACTAGCTTGCTCTCTCCCCTTTTGATTCCCCCCTTCTCCTCCTGGTCACCTCTATCTCCCTTCTCCCTCTTCTCTTCTCCATCTAACTCTGTAAACTTCTTTAGGTGTCCCTCTCTGTGGAGAAACTTTTCATCATTAACCTAGATGTTTTATCATCAGTGCTGTATAGACGAAGAAGTCTTGAGGCTAATGTAAGACTAAGACTGAAAACCAGAGGCAGGAGGCTTAAGTCCAAAACCTGAGAATACCAGAGAACTCCTGACTCCAGGGAATATTAATCAATAAGAGCTCATCAAAAGCCTCCATACCTACACTGAAACCAAGCACCACCCAAGAGCCAACAAGTTCCAGAGCAAGACATACCACGCAAATTCTCCAGCAACACAGGAACATAGCACTGAACTTCAATATACAGGCTGTACAAAGTCACACCAAACCCACTGACATCTCAAAATTCACTACTGGACATTTCATTGCACTCCAGACAGAAGAAACCCAGTCCCACCCACCATAACACCAACACAAGCTTCCCTAACCAGGAAAGCTTGACAAGTCATCTGTCCAACCCCACCCACAGCAAGGACCCTCCACAATAAAAAGGAACCACAAACTGCCAGAATCCAGAAAGGCCACCCCAAACACAGCAATATAAACAAGATGAAAAGGCAGAGAAATACTCAGCAGGTAAAGGAACAGGATAAATGTCCACCAAACCAAACAAAAGAGGAAGAGATAGGGAATCTACCTGATAAAGAATTCAGAATAATGATAGTGAAAATGATCCAAAATCTTGAAAACAAAATGGAGTTACAGATAAATAGCCTGGAGACAAAGATTGAGAAGATGCAAGAAATGTTTAACAAGGACCTAGAAGAAATAAAAAAGACTCAATATATAATGAATAAGGCAATAGATGAGATCAAAAACACTCTGGAGGGAATTAACAGTAGAATAATGGAGGCAGAAGACAGGATAAGTGAGGTAGAAGATAGAATGGTAGAAATAAATGAAGCAGAGAGGAAAAAATTAAAAAAAAAAGAATTAAAAGAAAGGAGGATAACCTCAGAGACCTCTGGGACAATGCTAAACACACCAACATTCGAATCATAGGAGTCCCAGAAGAAGAAGACAAAAAGAAAGACCATGAGAAAATACTTGAGGAGACAATAGTTGAAAACTTCCCTAAAATGGGGAAAGAACTAGTCACCAAGTCCAAGAAACCCAGAGAGTCCCAAACAGGATAAACCCAAGGCAAAACACCTCAAGACACATATTAATCAAATTAACAAAGATCAAACACAAAGAACAAATATGAAAAGTAGCAAGGGGAAAACAACAAATAACACACAAGGGAATTCCCATAAGGATAACAGCTGATCTTTCAATAGAAAGTCTTCAGGCCAGAAAGACATACTTAAAGTGATGAAAGAGAAACCCTACAACCCAGATTAGTGTACCCAGCAAGGATTTCATTCAAATATGAAGAAGAAATCAAAAGCTTTACAGACAAGCAAAAGCTGAGAGAATTCAGCACTACCAAACTAGGTCTCCAACAAATGCTAAAGGATCTTCTCTAAACAGGAAACACAGAAAGCATGTATAAACTCGAACCCAAAACAACAAAGTAAATGGTAATGGGATCATATTTATCAATAATTACCTTAAATGTAAGTGGGTTGAATGCCCCAACAAAAAGACAAAGACTGGCTGAATGGATAAAAAAACAAGACCCCTATATATGTTGTCTACAGCAGACCCACCTCAAAACAAGGGACACATACAGACTGAAAGTGAAGGACTGGAAAAAGATATTCCATGCAAATAGAGGCCAAAAGAAAGCAGGACTGGCAATACTCATATCAGATAAAATAGACTTCAAAATAAAGGCTGTGAAAAAAGACAAATAAAGACACTACATAATGATTAAAGGATCAATCCAAGAAGAAGATATAACAATTATAAATATATATGCACCCAACATAGGAGCACCACAATATGTAAGGCAAGTGCTAACAAGTATGAAAGGGGAAATTAACACTAACACAATAATAGTGGGAGACCTTAATACCCCACTAACACCTATGGATAGGTCAACTAAACAAAAAATGAACAAAGAAACATGAACTTTAAAAGATACAGTAGACCAGTTAGACCTAATTGATATCTATAGGACATTCCACTGCAGAACAATGAATTTCACCTTTCTCTCAAGTGCACATGGAACCTTCTCCAGGATAGATCACATCCTGGGCTATAAATCTAGCATTGGTAAGTTCAAAAATATTAAAATCACTCCAACCATCTTTTCTGATCACAATGCAGTAAGATTAGATGTCACTTAAAGGAGAAAAACTATTAAAAATTCCAACTTATGGAGGCTGAACTACATGCTGCTGAATAACCCACAAATCACAGAATAAATCAAAAAAGAAATCAAAATATGCATAGAAATGAATGAAAATGAAATGACAACAACCCAAAACCTATGTGACACTGTAAAAGCAGTGCTAAGGGGTAGGTTCATAGCAATACAAGCTTACCTCAAGAAACAAGAAAAAAGTCAAATAAATAACCTAACTCTACACCTAAAGCAACTAGAAAAAGAAGAAATGAAGAACCCCAGGGTGAGCAGAAGGAAAGAAATCTTAAAAATTGGGCAGAAATAAATGCAAAAGAAACAAAAGAGACCATAGCAAAAATCAACAAAGCCAAAAGCTGGTTCTTTGAGAAGATAAATAAAATTGACAAACCATTAGCCAGACTCATCAAGAAACAAAGGGAGAAGAATCAAATCAACAAAATTATAAATGAAAATGGAGAGATCACAACAGACAACACAGAAATACAAAGGAACATAAGAGACTACTATCAGCAACTATATGCCAATAAAATGGACAATTTGGAAGAAAAGGACAAATTCTTAGAAAAGTACAACTTTCCAAAACTCGACCAGGAAGAAATAGAAAATCTTAACAGACCCATCACAAGCATGGAAATTGAAACTGTAATCAGAAATCTTCCAGCAAACAAAAGCCCAGGACCAGACGGCTTCACAGCTGAATTCTACCAAAAATTTAGAGAACAGCTAACACCTATCCTACTCAAACTTGTCCAGAAAATTGCAGAGGAAGGTAAACTTCCAAACTTATTCTACAAGGCCACCATCACCCTAATACCAAAACCAGACAAAGATGCCACACAAAAAAATAAAACTACAGACCAATATCACTGATGAACATAGATGCAAAAATCCTTAACAAAATTCTAGCAAACAGAATCCAACAACATATTTAAAGGATCATACATCATGACCAAGTGGGCTTTATCCCAGGGATGCAAGGATTTTTCAATATCTGGAAATCAATCAATGTAATATACCACGTTAACAAATTGAAAGATAAAAACGTATCATTATCTCAACAGATGCAGAGAAAGCATTTGACAAAATTCAACATCCATTTATGATAAAAAAAAAAACCCTCCAGAAAGCAGGAATAGAAGGAACATACCTTAACATAATAAAAATACCTCAACATAATAAAAACAGCAAACATTATCCTCCATGGTGAAAAATTGAAAGCATTTCCCCTAAAGTCAGGAACAAGACAAAGGTGCCCACTCTCAACACTACTATTCAACATAGTTTTGAAAGTCTTGGCCACAACAATCAGAGCAGAAAAAGAAATAAAAGGAATCAGATTAGAAAAGAAGAAGTAAAACTCTCACTGTTTGCAAATGACATGATCCTCTACATAGAAAACCCTAAAGACTGCACCAGAAAATTTACTAGAGCTAATCAATGAATATAGTAAAGTTACAGGATATAAAATTAACACACAGAAACCCCTTGCATTCCTATACACTAACAATAAGAAAACAGAAAGAGAAAATCAGGAAAAAATCCCATTCACCATTGCAACGGAAAGAATAAAATACTTAGGAATATATCTACCTAAAGAAACAAAATATCTATATATAGAAAACTATAAAACACTGATGAAAAACATCAAAATGGGCACAAATAGATGGAGAAATATACCACGTTCATGGGTTGGAAGAATCAATATAGTGAAAATGAGTATACTACCCAAAGCAATCTATATATTCAATGCAATCCCTATCAAGCTACCAATGATATTTTTCAGAGAACTACTACAAATAATTTCACAATTTGTATGGAAATACAAAAAAAAAAAACCTCTAATAGCCAAAGCAATCTTGAGAAAGAAGAATGGAACAGGAGGAATCAACCTACCTGACTTCAGGCTCTACTACAAAGCTACAGTCATCAAAGAGAATATGGTACTGGCACAAAGAAAGAAATATAGATCAATGGAAAAAAATAGAAAGCCCAGAGATGAATCCATGCACCTATGGACACCTTATCTTCAACAAAGGAGGCAAGAATATACAATGGAGAAAAGACAATCTCTTTAACAAGTGGTGCTGGAAAACTGGTCAACCACTTGTAAAAGAATGAAACTAGAACACTTTCTAACACCATACACAAAAATAAACCCAAATGGATTAAAAATCTAAAAGTAAGACAAGAAACTATAAAACTCCTAGAGGAAAACATAGGCAAAACACTGTCTGACATAAATCACAGCAGGATCCTCTATGATCCACCTCCCAGAGTATTGGAAATAAAAGCAAAATAAACAAACGGTACCTAACTAAACTTAAAAGCTTTTGCACAACAAAAGAAACTATAAGCAAGATGAAAAGACAGCCTTCAGAATGGAAGAAAATAATAGCAAATGAAGCAACTGACAAAGAGTTAATCTCAAAAATATACAAGCAACTCTTGCATCTCAATACCAGAAATATAACTGACCCAATCAAAAAATGGGCCAAAGAACTAAACAGACATTTCTCCAAAGAAGACATACAGACAGCTAACAAACACATGAAAAGATGCTCAACACCACTCATTATCAGAGAAATGCAAATCAAAACCACAATGAGTTACCATTTCACACCAGTCAGAATGACTGCTATCCAAAAGTCTACAGGCAATAAATGCTGGAGAGGATGTGAAGAAAAGGGAACCCTCTTACACTGTTGGTGGGAAAGCAAACAAATACAGCCACTATGGAGAACAGTGTGGAGATTCCTTAAAAAACTGGAAATAGAACTGCCACATGACCCAGCAATCCCACTGCTGGGCATATACACTGAGGAAACCAGAATTGAAAGAGATATGAGTACCCCAATGTTCATCACAGCACTGTTTATAATAGCTAGGACATGGAAGCAACCTAGATGTACATCAGCAGATGAATGGATAAGAAAGCTGTGGTATATATACACAATGGAATATTACTCAGTCATTAAAAAGAATGCATTTGAATCAGTTCTAATGAGGTGGATGAAACTGGAGCCTATTATACAGAGTGAAGTAAGCCAGAAAGAAAAACACCAATATAGTATACTAATGCATGTATATGGAATCTAGAAAGATGGTAACGATAACCCTATATGCAAGACAGCAAAAGAGACACAGATGTATAGAATAGTCTTTTAGACTCTGTGGGAGAGGGAGAGGGTGGGATGATTTGGGAGAATGGCATTGAAACATGTATATTATCATTTGTGAAATGGATTGCCAGTCAGGTTCAATGCATGAGACAGGGTGCCTGGGGCTGGTGCACTGGGATGACCCAGAGGGATGGGATGGGGAGGGAGGAGGAAGGGGAGTTCAGGATGGGGAACACATGTACACCCGTGGTGGGTCCATGTGAATATATGGCAAAACCAATACAATATTGTAAAGTAATTAGCCTCCAATTAAAATAAATACATTTATATTAAAAAAAGAAAAGACATTGATATGAATAAAGGCCTTTAGACAACACTCTTAACTAAATAGCAGCAAAAAATTCATCAATTTTTTGTGTATATCAAAAAGATTACACACAGTCACCTGATTTGATTAAATCATAAAATACCAGAAATGTTCACCATGTGAAATAATGCATCATCTTACTTGAATGAGTGGGGGGGGGGGGCGGAAATACATGATACTCTAAATGCATGCAGGAAAAAAGGGGTTTGACAAGACTTAACACCCTTCAATGATAAGATAACCCAACAGTCTGGAACTAGAAAAAGAAAATCCTCAACATATAAAAGATTGGCATGAAAACTGCATATTTAATCTTGTGCTTAATTGTGAAAATCTGAATGCTTTTCCTCGAAGTACAGAAAGAAGTCAAAGATGCCCACTTCCACCCATTCTGTTCAACACAGTGTTGAGGGTTTCAGCTAGAGCAATTAGGCTAAAGTATCAAAAGGTATCTAAGTTGAAATAAAATGAGTAAGCTCATCTATTTATTGATGACATTATATTATCCTAAATATTCCTAAAGATCATACACACAATTAAAGTTAATAAATAGGGTCAGCAAAGTTGTAAGATACAAAATAAACAACAAAAGTTGTGTTCTTTACCCTAGCAATAAACATGTTAAAAGAAAGTTTAGAAAACAATTCTATCTATCATAACATAAACAAAATACTTTGAAAAATTCCAACTAAGAATATGAAACATTTATACAGTGAAATCTATCAAACATTCCTGAAATAAAGAAGATAAAAATAAGTATCGTTATACTCCATGTTCATGGATTGGGATAATAATATTCTTATGATAATAAGAATATCCAGAAGTATCTACAGAGTCAATGAATTCCTTATCAAAATTCCCATGATTTTTTCTGCAAAATAGGGAAGCATACTCTAAAATTAATGTTGAATCACAATGGAATTTAATCTTCAAATAGCAAAACAATTTTTCATCCTTTCTTACTTCAAAACTAATTATATATATATATATAACTAATTAAAGTAGCTTACATACAAAGAGACAAATAGATGAATTAAATAGAATAGAGGAATCATAAAGGAATCCTCACGTGGATGATTATGTGATTTTCAGCAAGGTTGCCAAGACTATTCAGTAAGGAAAGGACACTATTTTCAATGAATCATGATAAGAAAACTGAATTTTGGAATGCAAAAGAAGAATGTGGAACCATTATCCATACAACATTTAAAAATTAACTCAAAATTGATTAAAAGCTTAAAAATAAGCTGCTGCTGCTGCTAAGTCACTTCAGTCGTGTCCAACTCTGTGCGACCCCATAGACAGCAGCCCACCAGACTCCCCCGGCCCTGGGATTCTCCAGGCAAGAACACTGGAGTGGGTTGCCATTTCCTTCTCCAAAGCATGAAAGTGAAAGTGAAAGTGAAGTCGCTCAGTCCTGTCTGACCCTCAGCGACCCCATGGACTGCAGCCCTCCAGGCTCCTCTGTCCATGGGATTTTCCAGGCAAGAGTACTGGAGTGGGGTGCCATTGCCTTCTCCATAAAAAATAAGCACTGAATCTATAAAACCCTTGGAAGAAACAGAGAAGAAAAGCTTTATTACATTGAGTTTAGCAAATATTTGTGGGTGTGACAACAAAAGCACAAACGACAAAAGGAAAATTAATTTTTAATTAAATAAATAAAAAGAAATTGTGTGTCTAAGAATATTCTCAGTAGATTAAAGAGAGAAAATAATATAATTAGAAAAAATATATATCTTATGAAGGAAAATATCCAGAAGGTATAAATAAATCTTAGCATTAAAAAATATTTTTTCAATAACAAAGATTTAAAAACAACAAAACCAAATTAAACAGGAGTGGAAAATTTGAGTACATATTTTTCTAAGATGTATAGAAATACCTGATAAGCACATGATAAGATGGCTAACATCATTAGTCATTAAGGAAATCCATATCAAAACCACAATGGAATAACCCTTCAAAGTTGGAGTGCCAGTATAGAAAAAAGAAAGAAATAACAAAAATAGCAAAGAAAGAAAGACTATCGTTGGTAAGGTGTGGAGAAGCTGAAATCTTTGTTCACTTCTGGTTAGAATGTAAAATGGTAAGCAGGTATGAAAAGCAATATGTGATTCCTCTAAAACTTGATCATAGTATGACCTTATGATCCAACAATTATGCTCTATGTATACATAAAAATAATTGAAGTCAGAAAGTTGAACAGATATTTGTATTACATCATGTTCATAGGAACAGAGTACTTCTTAAATGGGCTATATACATAAAATAGAATATAATTTGAATTTAATAGTAAGTTCTGGTACATGCTACAAAATAGATGAACTCTGCAAACAATTACTGAAATAAGTCAAACACAAAAAGAAAAATATTGTATGATTCCACATTTATGAGGTACATAGAACAAATAGATTTAGCCACTGCAATACCACTTCTCTGCTTGCCATTGAACTACAGCCAATCCTCCCAACCCTGCAGTGGCTCACTACTTCCTGACCTACAGCTTCTCCATGTGCCCCACTGTCTCCTCTCTTCCTCCTGAGGTGTGAATGTGTGGGACCAATTAGGCGATCTTTAACTGGCCTGGGAGGAGCAATTTGACTGGCAGTTGACAGTGAACAGTTAGGGAATGCTTTTACAATGACCTTAACCTGTTTGCAAGAATTTGGGCCGTACCATTTTACTAATTTAAAAGTAATCAACAAGAATAGTTCAAGATGGTGGAATAGAGGGACATATAATCATCTTCTCCTGCCAGAGTACCAAAATCCCAACTAGATGTTGAGCAACCACTTCCAGGAAGATGCTGGAACTCACCAAAAAGATACCCCACATCCAAGGACAAATGGAAGCTGCAATGAGATGGTATAATCACGATAAAATCAAATCCCATACCCGCTGGGACTGAAGAGCAATAACACCAAAGAAGTTCACACACTAGTGTGAAGGTTCTGAGTCCCATATCAGGCTTCCCAGACTGGGGATCCAGCAAAAGGACTAGAAATTCCTAGGGAATCTGACTTTAAAAGCCGGAAGAAATGGATTGCAGGACTTTCACAGGACCTCCAATCTTGGAGGGCACAAACAAAACCATGTGCACACCAGGACCCAGGGGAAACAAGCAGTGATACCACAGGAGTCTGAGCCAGGCTGATGTGCGAGTATTGGAGGGTCTCTTGTGGAGGCATGGCTTGGCAGTGGCTTATAGCAGAACGTTAGCACTGGTAGCAAGAGTCCTGGGAGGTGTCCCTTGATGTGAGACCTCCTGGAGGTCACCATTAGCCATACAATAGAGCCTGTAGCCCTACCACTCCACTTGCAGAAAGCAAAGACGAACTAAAGAGCCTCTTGTGAGTGTTTAGTCACTAAGTCATGTTTGACTCTTTGTGATTCCATGGACTGGAGCCTGCCAGGCTCCTCTGTGCATGAGATTTTCCAGGCAAGAATACTGGAGTTTTAGTTGAAATTTTCTTCTTCAGTGGATATTCCCAACCCAGGGATCAAACCCAGGTCTCCAGCATTGTAAGTAGATTCTTTACCACTGAGGAGCTTACCAGCAGGAGAGCTTCTTGATTAGAGTGAAAGAGGAGAGTGAAAAAACTGGCTTCAAACTCAACATTCAAAAAACTAAAATCATGGCATCCAGTCTCATCATTTCTTGGCAAATAGAAGAAGAAAAATTGGAAGCAGTGGCAAAGTTTATTTTCTTGGGCTCCAAAATCACTCCAGACAGTGGACTGCAGCCATGAAATTAAAGATGCTTGCTTTTTGGAAGGAAAGCTATGACAAACCTAGACAGTGTGTTAAAAAGCAGAGACATTACTTTGCTGACAAAGGTCTGTATAGTCAAAGCTACGATTTCTCCAGTAGTCATGTATGGATGTGAGAGTTGAACCATAAAGAAGACTGAGCACTGAAGAGTTGATGTTTTCAAACTATGGTGCTAGAAAAAACTCTTGAGAGTTCCTTTAACTGAAAGCGGATGAAATGAGTCAATCCTAAAGGAAATCAACCCTGAATATTCACTGGAAAGACTGATGCTGAAAATGAAGTTCCAATATTTTGGCTACCTGATGCAAAGAGTTGACTTGTTGGAAAGACGCTGATGCTGGGAAAGATTAAGGATAGGAGGAGAAGGTGGCGGGGGGAGGGATAGCATGGGGACAGAGGATAAGATGATTGGATAGCATTATCAACTCAATGGACATGAATTTGAGCAAACTCCAGGAGATAATGAAGGACAGGAAAGCCTAGTGTCCTGCAGGCTGTGGGTCACAAAGTGTGGGACACGACTTAGAGACTGAACAACAGCAACAGAGCAGGTAGACTCCAGGTCTGGATCACCTCAGCCCAGACAACTAACAGGGAGAGAGCACAGCCCCACCCATCAGCAGACCACTAGATTCAAGTTTTACTGAGCACCACTCTGCCCACCAGAGGAGACCCAGTTTCCCCAACCTCCAGTCCCTCTCATCAGGAAGTTTGCACAAGCCTCTTAGCCTCATCCACCAGAGGACAGAGAGAAGAAGCAAGAAGAACCACAGTCCTGCAGCCTCCAGAAAGAAAACCACAACCAGCAGAGGAAGCTAAACTTCCAAAGTTATTTTATGAGTCCACCATCACTCTGACAAAGATACCACAAAAGTAGAAAATTGCAAGCTAATATCCTTGATGAACATAGATATAAAAATTTTGAACAAAATCCAGCAATCCATATCCAACAGTACATTAAAGAGATTACACAACATGATAAAGTGGGATTCACACCAGGGATGCAAGGATTCTTTAGCATTCACAAATCAATCAATGTGATATACCATGTCAACAATCTAAAGAATAAAAACCATAAGATCATCTCAATATATGCAGAAAAAACTCTTGACAAAATTCAGCACCCATTTATGATAAAATCTCTCCAGAAAGTGGGCATAGAGGGAATATGTCTCAACATAATAAAGTTATATATTACAAACCAACAGCTAGCAAAAAGCTGAAAGCAATCTCTCTAAGGTCAGGAACAAGATAAGGAAGTCCACTCTCACCAGTCTTATTCAACAGAGTTTTGAAGTCCTAGTTATAGCAGTCAGAGAAGAGAAAGAAGTAAAGTGAAGTTGCTCAGTTGTGTCCAACTCTTTGCAACCCCATGGACAGTAGCCCACCAGGCTCCTCCATCCATGGAATTTTCTAGGCAAGAACCCTGGAGTGGGTTGCCATTTCCTTCTCCAGGGGATCTTCCCAACCCAGGGATCAAACCTGGGTCTCCCGCATTGCAGGCAGATGCTTTACTGTCCAAAAAGACAGGGAAAGAAGGAAAGGGAATCCAAATTGAAAAAGAGGAAGTTAAATTGTTAAACTGTCACTGTTAAGAGATGATGTGATACTATACATAGAAGGTTCTAGAGACGGTGCCAGAAAACTTGTAGAACTTATCAACTGGATTTGGTAAAGTTGCAAGTTACAAAATTAATACACAGAAATCTGTTGCATTTCTATATACCAACAGTGAAAAATTAGAAAAAGAAATTCAAGAAACAATTCAATTTATTATCATATCAAAAAGAGTAAAATACCTAGGAATAAGCCCACCTGAGGAGACAAAAGACTGTACTGGGAAAACTAAGATCTGATGAAAGAAACTGAATAAGACATAAACAGATGAAAACATATACCATGTTCATGGATTGCAAGAATCAATATTGTCAAAATGACTATAATACCCAAGGCAATCTACAGATTCAAAGCAATCCCTATAAGTTTATCAATGGCATTTTCCACAAAACTAGAACAAAATATCTCAAAATTTGTATGGAGACACAAAGCAATCGTGAGAAAGAAAAATGGAGATGAAGGAATAAGGCTACATGTCTTGAGACTGTACTATAAAGCTACAGTCATAAAAACAGTATGGTACTGACCCAAAAATAAAGATGAATGGAACAGGATAGTACATCCAGAAATAAAAACATAAACCTATAGCCAATTAATCCACGACAAAGGAGACAAGACTACACAATGTTGGAAAGAAAGTCTCTTCAACAATTGGTGCTGGGCAAACTGGACAGCTGTTTGTAAACAATGAAATTAGATTAATTCTGGATACAAAAATAAGCTGAAAATGGATTAAAAACCTAAATGTGAGACCTGACACTATAAAACCCTTAGGGGAAAACATAGGCAGAACACTCTCTGACAAAAATCACAGCAATATCTTTTTCAATTTTTTTTCTTCCAGAATAATGAAAATAAAACCAGAAATAAACAAACAGTATCTGCATTAAACTTAAAAGCTTTTGCACAGTAAAATAAATAAATAAAATGAAAAGACAAACCAGAAATTGGTAGAAAATATTTGCAAATGATGTGAGTAGTAAGTTGGCACTAGTAGTAAAGTACCCTCCTGCCAATACAGGAGACATAGGAGATGCAAGTTTAATCCCTGGGTCAAGAAGATCCCCTGGAGGAGGGCATAACAATTCACTCCAAAATTCTTACCTGGAGAATCCCCATGGACAGAAGTGTCTGTCAGGCTACAGTCCACAGGGTCACAGTCAGACATGACTGAAGCAACTCAGCATGCACTCCAAAATTTGCAAATAGCTGATAACACTAACAGCATCAAAATAACCCACCCACCCCCCAAAAAAAATGGGCAGAAGACCTAAATGGACACTTCTCTAAAGAAAACAAACTGATGGCCAATAGACATATGTAAAGATGTTCAGCATTGCTAATTATTAGAGAAATGCAAATCAAAACTATAGTGAGATATCACCTCACACCAGCCAGAATGAGTATCATCAAAAATCCACAAACAATAAATACTGGAGATGATGTGGAGGGAAGGGCACCCTCCTACACTGTTGGTAGGAATGTAATTGGTACAGTCACCATGGGGAACAGTACACAGCTTCCTTAGAAAACTGAAAATAGAGTTAATATATGATCCTCCAATCCCATTCCTGGACATATATCCAGAGTAAAACATGATCTGAAAGGGTACATGTGCCCCAATATTAATCGCATCACTATTTACAATATCTGAGACATGGAAGCAACCTAAATGTCCATCAAAAGAGGAACAGATAAAGAAGATAAGTTACATATACACAATAGACTATTACTCAGCCATTACAAAGAATGAAGCAACGCCTTTTGCTTTAACATGGATGAATCTAGAGAGTGCCATACTGAGTGAAGTCAGGCAGAGAAGGAAAAATATTGTATGGCACCCCTTATGTGTGGAATCTAAAACAAAATGATACAAATGAATTTATGTACGTATAGTTTATGGTTGCTGGGAGGAAGAGGTAGTTAGGGAGTTTGGAATGGCCATGTACACACTGCAATGCTTAAAATAATTAACCGAGAGGGACCAACTGTATGGCACATGTTACTCTTCTCAGTGTTGTGCGGCAGCCTGGAAGAGAGGGGGATTTGGGGGAGAGAGAATACATGTATATGTATGTCTGAGTCTCTTCACTGTTCACCTGAAACTTTCATAACATTGTTTGTTAATCAGCTATACCCCAGTACAAAATAAAAAGTTTGTTCGTTTGTTTTTTAATGCATTGAGACAGAACCAAGGTTAGCAGAGCTGTGTGGAGAAAAGGACAGAGAATTATTGTTTATATGGTGAGATGTTTCATATTGGGATAATTAAAATGTTCTGAAAATAAACAGTGGTGATAATTTACAAAAATGTGCATGTACTTAGTGTCGCTGGATTGTACAACTGAAATTGTTAAAATCGTAAATCTTGTTAAAAGTCAAAGCGAAGTCATTCAGTCGTGTCTGACTTTTTGTGACCCCATCAACTGTAGCCCACCAGGCTCCTCCATCCATGGAATTTTCCAGGTTAGAGCACCGGAGAGGGTTGCCATTTCCTTCATCCAGGGGATCTTCCCGATCCAGGGATCGAACCCGGCTCTCCCGCATTGCAGGCAGAAGCTTTACGATCTGAGCCAGAAAATAAATGTATTAAACTACATTAGTAATACCACTTACCAAAAGAAACAAGTCATCATGCAAATACTTAGACCAAAGGAAATCTAAGAACATTTATAACATCACCTGTAATAAAAAATGCAATTGAATATTATCTAAAGACTATCTCATCAGAGTATTACTAACACTTTATTACCTATTATAAAATTATAAATGTGTTTTATAATTAATGGTAATAATAATAAACTCCAATATAAAGAAAACAACTTGAAAATCAATATCAAAAAATTTAAAATTACACATTAATTGTTTGAAATTTTAAGAATTTCTTATGATTCCATGTTAAATGAACCACATTTCATATTAATGTACTCAATTTCTACTCAGTATGTTCACAACTGACAAATTAAAGTGTTTCCACATTACAGGTACACCTAACAGACATTTCAAATTTGTTTCCAGATCCCTGCAATAAAGCAAATATGGCAATAAAGAGAATCATATACAGCTTTTTTTGTTTGTTTCCTAGTACATATAAAAGCTATGTTATATTCTACTATATTCATGTAAGTGTGTAGGAGCATTGCTTCTAAAAATGTACATAGCTTCATTTAAAAATACTTTATTGCTGAAAAGTTCTAATCATCACCTGAGCCTTCAGAGAGAGTCATAATCTTTTGGCTCAGTTGGGGACTGTGAAATACTGTAAGAATTACCAAAAGATGACATATACACAAAGTGAGCAATGCTATTGGAAAATTGGCGCTGATAGACTTGTTCAACACAGGGTTGCCAGAAAATTTCAAATTGAAGTGCAACAAAGTGAACACAATAGAAAGAAGTACTCCAGCATTTTATGCACTTACTGAATTACAAAATATAA
The DNA here is from genome assembly GCF_002263795.3 of Bos taurus. Lineage (NCBI taxonomy): Eukaryota > Metazoa > Chordata > Mammalia > Artiodactyla > Bovidae > Bos > Bos taurus. The sequence goes on from NC_037334.1 coordinate 41,700,253, forward strand.
GATATATGATTCCATAACACTTTAGAGTCATAATAACATTGGAATAACTTGAATAAAAATATTTGTTTCTTTTCACACCAAATTGACTCTTAACACATCTGTAAAAGTATCTAAAGACATTCATTTTCAGAACTTTTTCTCCCACTCTTGGCCTATGACCAATCTGAGATGTTAGTGACTTAACCTCCATTAATGGACTTTCCAAGGTGAACACACACAATATAAATGTTATACTGAATTTCCAGTTAGAGGAGGCCAGGAATTGTGGTTGCTGGAGAGTCTTCATGGAATTATCGAAAACATCAAGTGCAGGGGTGAGAGATGAATATATGTATTTGTAAAATTTTCTTTTTTTTTTTTTTTGCTCAACAACAACAAATTTATTTTGGTGCAAACACTAAAGTTCTATTCTCTTAATAAATTTCAATCATACAATGCAGCATCATCAACTATAGTCACTGTGTTATACATTAGATATATATATCCCCCAGCCCCTAGCAAACACCATTCTTTTCTTTGTTTTTATGAGTTCAACTTTCTTTCTTTTTTTTTGGCCGTGTGGCATGTGGGATCTTAGTTCCTCCACCAGGGATCAAACCTGCATCCCCTGCATTGATTGGAAGGCAGATTCATAACCACTGGACCACCAAGGAAGTCCCTATTGAAGTCCTTCTGGAGAGTAAATTTCCAGGAGAAGAATTAACGGGGAAAAGGTCATGGATATTTTTATGTTTCTGGACCCCTAAAGACAAATCATTTCCTATAAGATAGTACTAATACCTACTGTCTCCAAGAACTTATAATTGCTTTAGTTTCCCTTCAATTTTAAGAATAAATATAAAGGTAGAGAATGAAAACCTTCTTCCTGTTCCAGTTTTTATAGTTCCTACACACATCTTTCCTGGAGACCATGGTATTCATTTCTCATATGATTTAGAGTTTCTCATGAACAAGCCAGCAAAATGAATGCATGTAAAGAGAGCATACTAAACACACCATTCTTTTTTTTTTTTTTTTTTAACCCTCCTCCCTCCTCCCTCCCCATACCATCCCTCTGGGTCGTCCCAGTGCACCAGCCCCAAGACAGCAGGATCCTCTATGACCCTCCTCCTAGAATATTGGAAATAAAAGCAAAAATAAACAAATGGGACCTAATTAAACTTAAAAGCTTCTGTACATCAAAGGAAACTATTAGCAAGGTGAAAAGACAGCCTTCAGAATGGGAGAAAATAATAGCAAATGAAGCAACCGACAAACAACTAATCTCAAAAATATACAAGCAACTCCTACAGCTCAACTCCAGAAAAATAAATGACCCAATCAAAAAATGGGCCAAAGATCTAAATAGACATTTCTCCAAAGAAGACATACAGATGGCTAACAAACACATGAAAAGATGCTCAACATCACTCATTATCAGAGAAATGCAAATCAAAACCACTATGAGGTACCATTTCACACCAGTCAGAATGGCTGCGATCCAAAAGTCTACAAATAATAAATGCTGGAGAGGGTGTGGAGAAAAGGGAACCCTCTTACACTGTTGGTGGGAATGCAAACTAGTACAGCCACTATGGAGAACAGTGTGGAGATTCCTTAAAAAACTGGAAATAGAACTGCCTTATGATCCAGCAATCCCACTGCTGGGCATACACACTGAGGAAACCAGAAGGGAAAGAGACACATGTACCCCAATGTTCATTGCAGCACTGTTTATAATAGCCAGGACGTGTAAACATGTAAAATTTTCAAAGTGGTGTCAATCCTAATAATCTACTGTGAAGAAGTAGTGAAACACAGTGAGATTAGTGTTATAGTCAATAGTTGATATTATTCATAAACTTCTTTTTTGGATTTCATTTACTAATGAAAATATGATCACCTTCCTATGAGCACAGTAGTTAGCATGGTTTCAGAGTAAATTTAGTATTTTTGTGCACATTTAACTTATATGAATTTGCTATTTTCAATTAAACTGTTTCTTGTCTCCATCTTATGCAAAAATATAAAATGGAGCTTCTAATAAAGGCAAAATTATAATTACATAATTTGAGACATTTCTGAGTCAATAAAGCATTTTCTAAATTTCAGATCATCTTGTGCAAATTAGTCAAGTATTCTTAAAAATATCAATAGCAGATATATTACAGTTACTCAGGTTTTTTTCCAAACACAAATTGTACTAAGTGTATTTCATCCCTGTGTTTAATTTTTGCATCTTATTTTTTTAAGTTTCCATACATATCACTAAAATACCAATGGAATAATAATAACATCTTCATTTGTAATCTAGGATACTTTGCTAAAATCATATAGGAATGAATACTAGAACATTTTGTGAACCATACCAGCTGATAAATTTTGAGATGACAAGGGTATAGATGAAAGTGACATGGTTATGTAGATATTGCTGTTAATGGTGATGATGAAGAAGGTAAACTACTGTTCAGTGATAACTTATTCAAGGCATGTGTAATGTAACCAGTATACATTTTCTCATACAATCTTGTAATAACTCTTTTTTCTAGCGTAATTAAGGGATCACCCACTCAATGGACGTGAGTTTGTGTAAATTCCGGGAGTTGGTGATGGACAAGGAGGCCTGGCGTGCTGTGGTTCATGGGGTAGCAAAAGAGTTGGACACGACTGAGTGACTGAACTGAAGCTACAATTGACAAATAAAAATGGTATATATTTATGGCATACAGATTGATGTTTTGATATATGTACACATTCTGAAATAATCATTAAATCAATGTCATTAACATATAGTTCAACCTAGAGTTACCTTTTATTTCTGTTTAAGTTTCTTTTTTTTTTTTAAGGTAAGAAAGTTTCTGCTTTTATTGAAAATTTATATATGACTCAGTATTGTACTAAATAAACATATAACCATTTTCACAAAAAATGACAGTGCTATGTTAGAGAAGAAAATATTAATTGGATTTACTCAATAATGGCAAGACAGATTTTATCAATACAGAATAAATAATAACAGCATTCTTGAGCCAATTTTGAGACCCAACAAAATGTGGGAACCAAGCTAGATGTAATAAATAATTATACAGAGAAAAAGATGGTGCATTCTCAGATGATAAGACTGTCTTTGTAAACTGATGCATGTCAATTAGTCCCATTCTTACTGCTCACCTTCAAATCACAGGACTTGTCTCAGGCTACGTTAAAAGGCCACCCTCTGAAGAAAGCAGAGGAGAAGTACTCTTATTATCTTTACAGTGAAATGTAAAATAACTGCAGAAAATCCCACTGGTAAACAGAACACAGTTTAATAAGTAAATTGAATATGATCTAACTATAAAATTTAGGTAACAGACTCAGTGTTACATATGGCAGGACTGGAAAAAAATCATTCATGACATTTTCTTTATCCCTCCCTCTTAAGCCCCCTCCCACCCCTCATTATGCTATTAACAACAACATCAACAACAACAACAAAAATGTTTTAAAATGTTCCTCCAACAAAAAATGAGGGAAAATAATGAGGGAAGAGTTTTCTTTCTTTGAACAGTTTCTTGAACACTCCCAATACCAATCACTCACAAGATGTCTGTGCAAATCTACTTCACATGTTTAAGTTTCTTAGTACTTATCTTCCTATCACTTTTTAAGTGTGCAATAGACTATTGTTTACTTTTCACTATTGTTTACTATTTCCGTTGTTCTGCATTAAATCTACAGAACTTTCTCATCTTGTATGATGGAAGCATTTCAGCCTTTGACCCAAATCTCTCTATTTCTAACTCCCTTTAGGCTTTCTACTCTTTGGTTCAGTGAGCTTGACTATTTTAGATTTCAGGTAAAAGTAAATTCAAGCAATATTTGTCCTTCTGTGTCTGGCTTATTTTACTTCACATAATGCCATCTAGGTTCATCCATGTTGCTGCAAATAGAAGTATATTATTTTTAAGGCTATGTAATATATAAATTATATACATATATTTTTTCCATTTAGAAAAATCAATGTATTTATTAACAGACAATTAGTAGGCAATGGCAACCCACTCCAGTACTCTTGCCTGGAAAATCCCATGGACGGAGGAGCCTGGTAGGCTGCAGTCCATGGGGTCGCTAGGAATTGGACACGACTGAGCAACTTCACTTTCACTTTCCACTTTCATGCATTGGAGAAGGAAATGGCAACCCACTCCAGTGTTCTTGCCTGGAGAATCCCAGGGACGGGGGAGCCTGGTGGGCTGCTGTCTATGGGGTCGCACACAGTTGGACATGACTGAAGCGACTTAGCAGCAGCAGCAGTTATTGCAGACAGTGCTGAAATAGGCATAAGAAGATATCTCTTCTCTTTTATATCAAGAATATGAATATGCACTCTTATGAATGCATATTAATTCATTTCCCTTGATACATATTTATAGATGGATGGCCAGATGTGTTTTTAATATTTTGAGAAATCTTCATACTATCCATAATGGTTGTATCAATTTACATTCCCACCAACCTGAAGAAGGATTCCCTTTTCTCCACAAGCTTGGCAACACTTCTTGTATTTGTTCTTTGATATTAACCATTCAACCATGTGAATTATATTTTATTGTGATTTTTATATGCTCAATTATAGAGGCTCATAGAGTTAAATTCATTAATCCCAGTTTACATGTCTGGCAGAACTAGGCTTAGATATAATTTTGACCATAAACTATATATAGCATGCTTACTCAGTAAAGCCTGGTAAACTGATCTTTAATATGAATCCAAGCTCAAAGTATATACATAGTAATCATTTTCATTTCTCTCTCAAGATATTAGCCTGCCCATTTTCCTAGTTTTCTATTTAATAATATGACTCATTATTGTGGAATTTCATGAAATATATAATTTAGAAGCACACACAAAAAAACTAGATAATTGTAATGCATCCACTATCTCTAATAATACATGAATAATTTCTATAAGATAAACTTTTAGTTTAGAAAATACATTGTTGCTTCAGATATGTCTCAAATGTAGCTGTAGCTATTTTACCTTTAGGTTCTGTGTATTATAAGCTGCATGTACAAATACTGTGTATGCTAGATCTTATAAATTTCATGCTTTACATTCTGTGTACAATTAAAAATACATACTAAAATATTTATAATATCAATCCAAAATCACTAAAGTAATAAAAATTATATACTTTTGGTCCTTTTTAGTAGAATCTATTGTATAAAAACTTGCAAAAGTATGGAATTTTAAGTCGTGTTCCATTAAAGGATACTGTGGAGAATTATGCTTGGCTGGACCCCAGAGATATTGTTCTGGTGATTCAGAATATTTGAAAGCCATTTTACAATACTGTAAATTCTAAATAACTACTGGCAATGCAACCTAATTATTATCTATGGATATTCAGGTACAAGTATGACCAAAAATTTCAAAGAATTTAGGAAGTCTTTATGGTGATAATAAGTTCAAAACTCTCTGAAAACTAATCTTGCATCTTTTTTTTTTTTTTAAAACAAGATTTCTGTCTCTCTGGTGAGTAAGGAATTTTCCTTTGAAAAATGGCAACCCTTTACATTATTTCAGGTATCTTGCAAAGAGAGGATATGACCCATGTATATCTGATCAAGAGTTTGTTTTTGTTTGTTACAACTAGACCATTAAAAAAAAAAAAAACTAGACTAAAATATTTTATAAAACTTCTAGCAAAGCCAATTTAAGGTTTCCCTGATGGATCACACCAAATATCCCAGATATATTAGTAATCAAAAGTTATTTCTTTGAGACTACTTTTGGTCAAAAGCAAAGTTGTACAGGAAAAGAAAATCTCAACTTCAAAAACCCACACCATTGTTTCACTCATGGTGGTCATCTCAAGAGATATGCCACTTGATCAAGGTGTAGTTTTAAATAATTCACTGCACCCCTGTAGAAAGGAGTTTTCACTGTTTTAAAAATAAGACTGCATTTGAAAATCTATTTCTTCTATAAATACAAGAATCAGTAGTATGTGCGTTTTTCTTCAGTTTAATTTTCAATTGAATAAAGTACAGAAAAAATCTATTCAAGGAATTAATATATATTGAATTTAGGTAATGGCAATTTGCAGTTCATTTTGATATGGGCAGGCATTGAAAGACTATTCATTAGATTTCCCTCATCATGATGTAGGGATTAACTGTATAATTATTCTGAATATATACATTTACAACCTGATTTTCAAAGGAGATAATATGGCTATATCTCTGTCATAAATAACTTATCAGATCAGATCAGATCAGTCGTTCACTCATATCCGACTCTTTGCGACCCCATGAATTGCAGCATGCCAGGCCTCCCTGTCCATCACCAACTCCCGGAGTTCACTCAGACTCACGTCCATCAGGTCAGTGATGCCATCCAGCAATCTCATCCTCTGTCGTCCCCTTCTCCTCCTGCCCCCAATCCCTCCCAGCATCAGAGTCTTTTCCAATGAGTCAACTCTTCGCATGAGGTGGCCAAAGTACTGGAGTTTCAGCTTTAGCATCATTCCTTCCAAAGAAATCCCAGGGCTGACCTCCTTCAGAATGGACTGGTTGGATCTCCTTGCAGTCCAAGGGACTCTCAAGAGTCTTCTCCAACACCACAGTTCAAAAGCATCAATTCTTTGGCGCTCAGCCTTCTTCACAGTCCAACTCTCACATCCATACATGACCACAGGAAAAACCATAGCCTTGACTGGACGAACCTTTGTTGGCAAAGTAATGTTTATGCTTTTGAATATGCTATCTAGGTTGGTCATAACTTTCCTTCCAAGGAGTAAGCGTCTTTTAATTTCATGGCTGCAGTCACCATCTGAAGGGATTTTGGAGGCCCCGAAAAATAAAGTCTGACACTGTTTCCACTCTTTCCCCATCTATTTCCCATGAAGTGATGGGACCGGATGCCATGATCTTCATTTTCTGAATGCTGAGCTTTAAGCCAACTTGTTCACTTTCCACTTTCACCTTCATCAAGAGGCTTTTTAGTTCCTCTTCACTTTCTGCCATAAGGGTGGTGTCATCTGCATATCTGAGGTGATTGAGATTCCTCCCGGCAATCTTGATTCCAGCTTGTGTTTCTTCCAGTCCAGCGTTTCTCATGATGTACTCTGCATATAAGTTAAATAAACAGGGTGACAATATACAGCCTTGACGTACTCCTTTTCCTATTTGGAATTGGTCTGTTGTTCCATGTCCAGTTCTAACTGCTGCTTCCTGACCTGCATACAGGTTTCTCAAGAGGCAGGTCAGGTGATCTGGTATTGCCATCTCTTTCAGAATTTTCCACAGTTTCTTGTGATCCACACAGTCAAAGGCTTTGGCATAGTCCTTACAAATAGCTGTGAAAAGAAGAGAAGTGAAAAGCAAAGGAGAAAAGGAAAGAAATAAGCATCTGAATGCAGAGTTCCAAAGAATAACAAGAAGAGATAAGAAAGCCTTCCTCCGTGATCAGTGCAAAGAAATAGAGGAAAACAACAGAATGGGAAAGACTAGAGATCTCTTCAAGAAAATTAGAGATACCAAGGGAACATTTCACGCAAAGATGGGCATGAAATAAAGGACAATAAAGGACAGAAATGGTATGGACCTAGCAGAAGCAGAAGATATTAAGAAGAGGTGGCAAGAATACACAGAAGAACTGTACAAAAAAATCTTCACGACCAAGATAATCACGATGCTGTGATCACTGACCTAGAGCCAGACATCCTGGAATGTGAAGTCAAGTGGGCCTTAGAAAGCATCACTATGAACAAAGCTAGTGGAGGTGATGGAATTCCAGTTGAGCTATTTCAAATCCTGAAAGATGATGTTGTGAAAGTGCTGCACTCAATATGCCAGCAAATTTGGAAAACTCAGCAGTGGCCCCAGGACTGGAAAAGGTCAGTTTTCATTCCAATCCCAAAGAAAGGCAATGCCAAATAATGCTCAAACTACCGTACAATTGCACACGTCTCACATGCTAGTAATGGCACCCCACTCCAGTACTCTTGCGTGGAAAATCCCATGGACGGAGGAGCCTGGTAGGCTGCAGTCCATGGGGTCGCTAAGAGTTGGACACGACTGAGCGACTTCACTTTCACTTTTCACTTTCATGCATTGGAGAAGGAAATGGCAACTCACTCCAGTGTTTTTGCCTGGAGAATCCCAGGGACAGGGGAGCTTGGTGGGCTGCCGTCTATGGGGTCGCACAGAGTCGGACACGACTGAAGCGACTTAGCAGCAGCAGCAGCAGTACACGCTAGTAAAGTAATGCTCAAATTCTCCAAGCCAGGCTTCAGCAATACGTGAACCGCAAACTTCCAGATGTTCAAGCTGGTTTTAGAAAAGGCAAAGGAACCAGAGATCAAATTGCCAACATCCGCTGGATCATCGAAAAAGCAAGAGAGCTCCAGAAAAACATCTATTTCTGCTTTATTGACTGTGCCAAAGCCTTTGACTGTGTGGATCACAAGAAACTGTGGAAAATTCTGAAAGAGATGGCAAAACCAGATCACCTGACCTACCTCTTGAGAAACCTGTATGCAGGTCAGGAAGCAGCAGTTAGAACTGGACATGGAACAACAGACCGGTTCCAAATAGGAAAAGGAGTACATCCAGGCTGTGTATTGTCACCCTGCTTATTTAACTTCTATGCAGAGTACATCATGAGAAACGCTGGGCTGGATGAAGCACAAGCTGGAATCAAGATTGCCAGGAGAAATCTCAATCACCTCAGATATGCAGATGACACCACCATTATGGCAGAAAGTGAAGAGGAACTAAAAAGCCTCTTGATGAAGGTGAAAGTGGAAAGTGAAAAAGTTGGCTTAAAGCTCAACATTCAGAAAAAAAAGATCATGGCATCTGGTCCCATCACTTCATGGGAAATAAATGAAGAAACAGTGTCAGACTTTATTTTTGGGGGCTCCAAAGTCCCTTCAGATGGTGACTGCAGCCATGAAATTAAAAGACACTTACTCCTTGGAAGAAATGTTATGACCAACCTAGATAGCATATTGAAAAGCATAAACATTACTTTGCCAACAAAGGTCCATCTAGTCAAGGCTATGGTTTTTCCAATGGTCATGTATGGATGTGAGAGTTGGACTGTGAAGAAGGCTGAGTGCCGAAGAATTGATGTTTTTGAACTGTGTTGTTGGAGAAGACTCTTGAGAGTCCCTTGCACTGCAAGGAGATCCAACCAGTCCATTCTGAAGGAGGTCAGCCCTGGGATTTCTTTGGAAGGAATGATGCTAAAGCTGAAACTCCAGTACTTTGGCCACCTCATGCGAAGAGTTGACTCATTGGAAAAGACTCTGATGCTGGGAGGGATTGGGGGCAGGAGGAGAAGGGGACAACAGAAGATGAGATGGCTGGATGGCATCACTGACTCGATGGACGTGAGTCTGAGTGAACTCCGGGAGTTGGTGATGGACAGGGAGGCCTGGCATGCTGTCACTCATGGGGTTGCAAAGAGTCGGAAATGTCTGAGCAACTGAACTGAACTGAAATGAACTACAGTTGGAAAGAATTTAGAATACAAGAAAATAAAAGTAAAAATTAAATGAATAAGATAAAATACCATCAGTGTTTCTCTAACACAGAAGATTTAGAGATCTGGAAAGCTATAAAACACACGCTGTTTGTCAGGGCTTAAGTGATTCTTGAAAGCTATAAGGAGTGTGATAGATATTCAGGCATAGGGTTTACATTAATGATGGCATTCAGAAACTCCTCTCTTCAGAGGAGGCAGAAGAGAAAGAATATGCTTACACATTACATGACATAGATTCATTCTAGATGTTACAACAGATGAACCAACGGATGCCTTCCCACATGGTACTAGTGATAAAGAAACCTCTTGCCAATATAGGAGATGTTAGAGACATGGTTTCGATCCCTGAGTTGGGAAGATTCCCTGGAGGAGAGTGTGGGTACCCACTCCAGTATTCTTGTCTGGAGAATCCCATGGACAGAAAAGCATGGCAGGCTATGGTCCATGGGGTCAAAAGAGTTGGACACAGCTGAAGTGACTTCATGCTATGCAGGAACCAACTAATGTTTTTGACTTAAGTGAAAAATTTCTTAATTGCCTTAAATAGTTACTCAGAATTCTACAGTGTATGCATTTATACTGATATCCTATGCATATATCTTTAATATGACATCAAATTTTGATATTAATTTAGCTTTAATTTAGTGTAGGTCAGTAAAACATACTTATCCTAGTGATATAGTAAAAAATAATTTTAAAAGTAATTTTAAAGATTTCTTGGAAACAGGTGAAAAGTGTTTCGTTTTCAAATTTTAATCAGTGGCTCAAAAGGAAGATTTTTTTTCTGTAAAATTTGTAACATCAGTCCATCTTTTAAGAACTGTAACATTTAAAATAATATAACAAAAATAGCTTATCATTTTATATTTAACTCACTTGCTTTTGTGTCTGCCTTTAGGAAAAATAGTATGAATAACCCATGGAAACTTATAATCAAACATCAACTGATTTCATCTTATTGGCGTTGTTCCCCTCTTCAAGATTTGGCATGTTTCTTTTTATTCTCATTGTTCTCGTTTTCCTAATAACTCTGTTTGGCAACCTCTTTATGATCCTTCTCACCTTTCTGGACATCCATCTCCACACACCAATGTAATTCCTACTTAGTCAGCTCTCCTTCATTGACCTAAATTAGATCTCCACCATTGTCCCTAAAATGGCCTGCAATTTTCTGCTTGGAAATAAGTCTATCTCCTTCATTGGATGTGGAATGCAGAGCTTCTTCTTCATGACTTTAGCAGGTACAGAAGCATTGTTGTTGACATCTGTGACTTATCGTTATATAGCCATTTGCTTTCCTCTTCACTATTCCATCAGAATCAGCAGAAGAGTGTGTGTGTTGATGATAATAGGATCATGGATGACAGGCTCTATCAACTCCTGCACCCACACCATATATGTCTTCCAGATCCCTTATTGCAAATCTAGGGGCCATCAATCATTTCTTCTGCGACCTCCCAGCCATGTTGACTCTGGCCTGCATTGACACCTGGACCTATAAGTACACAGTGTTTGTGAGTGCCATCTTCTTCCTTCTATTGCCTTTCATTGGTATTGCCTGTTCCTATAGTCGTGTTCTCTTTGCTGTTTATCACATGCAGTCAGTTGAAGGGAGGAAGAAAGCTTATTTAACCTGTAGCACTCATCTTACTGTGGTAACTTTTTACTATATGCCCTTTGCTTACTCTTATCTACGTTCAGGATCCCTTCGAACTCCAACAGAGGACAAGGTTCTGGCTGTCTTCTTTACCATCCTCACCCCAGTGCTCAACCCTATTATTTATAGCCTGAGAAACAAGGAGGTGATGGGAGCCCTGAGAAGATTAATCAAGAGAATCTGTTCTGTGAAAAATGTAGCCACATCTTTATGTATAAGTACCTAGACCTTGTGTGTGTGTATATATATATATACACATCAGTGGACAGTGATTTAAAATAGTGTTTTATCACTGTTCCAGTCATTAAATTCAAGGATTAAAATTAATCTAGAGGATAAAAAATTTACTCATATCTAGACAATATTATCTTGTAAATATATATATATGTATGCATGGAAGTATCTCATTATACATACACATATATATGTATATGTATAATTTCAAGCCTTATCCTTTTACTTCATGGTATATTTTTCCTAATCAATTTCAAACACATTTATTTTTCTGTGTAAAAAATAATTTTGATTTTTAAATTGTTTTAATTTTAATTTTAAATATATATTTAATCGGGTATTCAAAATACCACCCAATTGCACTCATCTCACACATTGGCAAAGTAATGCTCAAAATTCTCCAAGCCAGGCTTCAACAGTACATGAACTGTGAACTTCCAGATATTTAAGCTGGATTGAGACAAGGCATAGGAACCAGAGATCAAATTGCCAACATCCATTAGATCATTGGAAAAGAAAGAGAGTTTCAGAAAAAAACATCTACTTCTTCTTTATTGACTACTCCAAAGCTTTTGACTGTGTGGATGGTAACAAGCTATGGAAAATTCTTAAAGAGATTGGAATACCAGACCACCTTACTTGCCTCCTGAAAAAAATCTGTATGCAGATCAAGAAGCAAAAGTTAGAACCAGACATAGAGAAACAGACTGGTTCTAAATTGTGAAAGGAGTATGTTAAGGCTGTATATTGTCACCCTGCTTATTTAACTTATACACAGAGTACATCATGCAAAATGCCAGGTTGGAAGAAATACAAGCTGGAATCAAGATTACCAGGAGAAATATCAATAATCTCAGATATGCAGATGCCACCATCCTTATGGCAGAAAGTGCAGAAGAACTAAAGAGCCTCTTGATGAAAGTGAAAGAGGAGAGTGAAAAAGTTGGCATAAAACTCAACAATCAGAAAACTAAGATCATGGCATCCAGCCCCATTACTTCATGGCAAATAGGTAGCGAAACAATGCAAACAGTGACAGACTTCATTTTTTTGGCTCCAAAATTACTACAGATGGTGAGTGCAGCCATAAAACTAAAAGACAATCACTCCTTGGAAGAAAAACTATGAAAAACCTAGACAATATATTAAAAAGCAGACACATTACTTTCCCAACAAAAGTTCATCTATTCAAAGCTATGGTTTTCATAGTAGTCATGTGACAGTTAGACTATAAAGAAAGCTGAAGAATTAATGCTTTTGAACTGTGGTATTGGAGAAGACTCTTGAGAGACCCTTAGACTGCAAGGATATCCAACCAGGCCTTCTGAAAGGAAATCAGTCCTGAATATTCATCAGAAGGGCTGATCCTGAAGCTGAAGCTCCAATACTTTGGCCACAGGATGTGAAGAACTGACTTATTGGAAAAGACCCTGATCCCGGGAAAGATTAAAGGCAGGAGAAGAAGGAGATGACAGAGGATTAGATGGTTGAGTTTGAGCAAGTTCCAGGAATTGGTGATGGACAGGGAAGCCTGGCGTGCTGCAGTCCATGGTGTCTCAAAGAATCGGACAGGACTGAGTGACTCAACTGACTGACAGATGAGCAACCTAAGGAAGTTTATTAAAGGCCAGTTATGAAAAGAGCATTCTTTAACAGGCTATATACCCTTATCTGCTGTTTTGTAAGACACACTCAAGTACTTCTGTTCAGATACCAGTTTATTTAACCCTGTGGTGTACTTTTTTAATAGCATCAGTGTAGTATTAAAACAAGCAAAGATCCTTTTGAGTGTGAGAACCTAGGCAAGCACACATGCAACATTTTTAGCTACTTTTGCCCTAAATGTACAATGTCCTAAGAAAGCGAGGTTGAATGAATAGAAAGGGAATGGCATTAAGCAAACCAGGAAAATGATGGTAGTGTCTGTGTGTGTGTGTGTGTGTGTGTGTGTGTGAGTTATCATTGAAAATAGAGTGGGGATGTCTATTATGGGCTCCTTGTCCATTTCAGGTTATGAATAATAGAAGAAATAAGGAGATATGAATCTATTGCTGACCCTGACACATCATGGACTAGGGGAAAAAACTATATCTTAGACTTACTTAGCTAAAAAGCAAGATGGGAACCTTGTATCCTAAAATATCAGTAAATAGTGAAGGCAAGAAAAGCTATCTTTCTCTGCTCTTCTAGGTTCTTGACTAAGATGTCCTCTGTAACACAGGTCAGTTTAACAGGAAAATAAGAAAAAAAATTAATGTCATGAATACCTCCTATATATATGGGGGTGAGCCAGGAAAACTGAATAACTCCATTTTTTACTCCAAACTACAATTCAGACATTGACAGTTTTTTTTACTTACAATAGTTTTAGTAGACCCCATGGTGTTCTGCACTCTCTCAAGTGTTTGAAATGTATTTTTACAGCTGCTCACTGCAAGCAAATCATATCCCTGAGAATGGAATGTCAAAAAAGGAATAAAGAAAACTGGCTAAAAATCATGAGCCTAAAGTTGTGACCTGAGAATACTATAGAGATTTAGCAGAAACAAACAAGCAAACAAAACTCCCAAACAACATACATGTGCTTAGTCACTCAGTCATGTCCAACTCTTTGTGACCCCAAGGACTGTAACCTGCCAGACTCCTCTGCCCATGAGGATTCTCCAGGCAAGAATAATGGAGTGGATTGCCATGCCCTCCTCCAGGGAATCTTCCCAACCCAGAGACTGAACCCAGGTCTCCCACATTGCAGGCAGATTCTTTACCATCTGAGCCACCAGGGAAACACATACATACACACACACATACAAAAAACATCCTGATCTGTGAATGTGAAAAAAAAAAAAAAAAAGATCAATCAAAGCTGCATGATCTATAGAGCAGTAGCTAAAAATGTCACTAATGTATTAAATTTTGATTACCTTTCTAAGTTAGGCTGAGTCTCGTGAAAGTGGGGAAAATTAAAAAAAAAAAAAAAGAAAAAAGAGGCAACAGATCCCAAATATATTCGCTTGGTTAAACCCATGTCAACAAACTAATAATTAATACTAATCTAGTTGCAGTTTTAATTTCTCCAAGGAATGTAATCTTAACCAGTCAGTCTGGAAGCATCTGGTAAGAATTAATCAAATCATCTGCCTGATAGAGTATCACTCACCAAAAGGATGTTGACCTTGATGGAAATAGTCCACTCTGCCTGAAAAACTTCCTTACCTAGCTTTCTTCTGCTATAAAAGGCTTCAATTTTGTATGACATCCTGAAGCTCCTTTATATATTATTGGTGGGATTCTGACCAATTTATGAAATGATGAATCAAGTAAATTAGGAGTTTCAAATTACTCACTTGAATTTTGATTTTTCACACTCTAATCTGGCATTTGCAATCTGATTCTTTCAACCAGAATTCTCCACTGAGAGCAACAGAAAAAGAGCTACCCTTACTGATCTGAAAAATCAGTATATTTTAGGAAATTCAGTGGTCCAAAAATACTTCAGAGACATAGAAGAATCAATCTTAATGTCTATATAGCATGAGTGATACCCAGAGTGAGACCAAACATAAATTTTGTGAAGGCAATACCAGGACAGAAATAAGATGAATGATATTTTCTGCCAATCTAGGACTACGAGATTCAGTGATCTTAAGTCAATGTGTATGACTTTGAGGAAGTACTGAAGAAACATAAGATTGACAATTAGGTCCAGGAAGAAACTGAACATTTGGTTGGTGGTTCAAGACTCACCAGGGGCAAACATATTAGAAAACTGAGAGTGTAATAATAAGTAAATCACTATTCTATATGAAAGGTTTATGATGGTAGGTTATGCACTATTTGAGAAGCAGGATACATAAACTGCAGAGAACCAATTAAGTAGTTTCCAGTGTACAAGTTAAGTGGGTCATAGATGGTAGCAGACAAGATGAAATATTTGTGAGGGTACCGTAAGATACCAGAAATAATACTGGATACAGAATCTACAGCCAGAGCAAGAAACCATACCTGCCTGTGAAAGAGGGGAGTACAAATTACCCAGAAATCGTGTGCTTTCCTCAGGAGGTAATGGCTTAGGACTCACTGGCACTTTGGGCTGTCTTTTGTTGTGGATAAGTAAATAGAATTTCATGAATAGAAAGAAGATTACATACATATAGTTCTCAGCGTAAAATACTGTGCCAGACCATTTTGCAGGCTTTTTCACAAACAATTCAGATCCTATTTACAGAAATGAGAATTACTATTGGTCTGATTACTATTACTCTCTGATTGGTCACAGAGGCCTATTTCAACCATTGCTTCCAGTGTGGTATTATGAACTGTTCCCTTCCTCAACCAAGATTTCCAGAATTCCAGAATAAAATCCAATTCTTTTTTCAGCCCACAGGAAAAATCCTAATATGATGATATTAAAACACCTCTCACAATTGGTGTGTTTGCAAGGAGTGGTGGCTGATTTAATTTTGCTTGTTTGTTATTGACATATAGTTGATTTACAATATTGTGCTCATTTCAAATATACAACAAAGTAATTCTATATGTGTATGCTTATGTGTGTGTATATATATATATACACACACACACATACATATACATACACTTGGCTATATATATATATATATATATATATATATATATACACACATGGCAATTCAGTGGTGGTGACCAAAACCATCCCCAAGAAAAAGAAATGCAAGACAAAGTGGTTATCTGAGGAAGTCTTACAAATAGTTTAGAAAAGAAGAGAAGTGAAAGGCAAAGGAGAAAGGGAAAGATATACTCAACCAAATGCAGAGATCTAGAAAATAGCAAGGAGAGATAAGAAAGCCTTAAATGAACAATGAAAAGAAATAGAGGAAAACAGTAGAAAAGGAAAGACTAAAGATCTCTTGAAGAAAATTGGAGAGAACAAGGGAATATTTCAGGCAAATATGAGCACAAAAAATACAGAACCAGCAAGGACCTAACAGAAGCAGAAGAGATTAAGAGGTAGCGAAAATATACAGAAGAACTATACAAGAAAGGTCTTAAAAACTCAGGATTTTAAATAACTCAGCTGTAATTCCATCACCAAAGACCCAGATAACCATGATGGTGTGGTCACTCTTCAGAAGCCAGACATCCTGCAATGTGAAGTCAAGTGGATCTTAGGAAGCATCACTATGAACAAAGCAAGTGAAGGTGATGGAATTCCAAATTCTAAAAGCTGATGCTGTAAAAGTGGTGCACTCAGTATGCCAGCAAATTTAGAAAATTCCACAGTGGCCATCAGACTGGAAAAGGTCAGTTTTCATTCCAATTCCAAGGACTGTAAAGAATGTGAAAGAATGTTCAAACTTCCATACAATTTCACTCAAGATAATGCTCAAAATCTTCAAGTGAGGCTTCAACGGTTCATGAACCGAGAACTTGAAGATGTACAAGCTGGATTTAGAGAAGTCAGAGGAACCAGAGATCAAATTGCCAACATGCTCTGGATCATAGAAAAACCAAGAGAATTTTAAAAAAAATCTACTTTTGCTCCATTGACTATGCTAAAGCCTTTGACTGTGTGGATTACAAAAAAAAAGGGGGGTGGGGTCTTAAAGAGCTGGTAATACCAGACCACTTTCCCTGTCTCCTGAGGAATCTGTATGCAGGACAAGAAGTAAAAGTTAGAACTTTACATAGAACAAGGGCAGGCTCCAATTTGGGAAATGAGTACGTCAAGATTGTATACTGTCACGTTGATTATTTAACTTATATGCAGAGTACATCATGTGAAATGTGGGGCTGGAAGAATCCCAAGCTGGAATCAAGACTGCTGGAGAAATATCAACCTCAGATATGCAGGATACCACACTAGCAGCAGAAAGTGAAGAACTAAGAGCCTTTTGAGAAAGATGAAAGAGGAGAAAGAAAACGCTGGCTTAAATCTCAACATTCAGAAAGTGAAGATCATGGTATCTGGTACCATGACTTTTTGGCAAATAGACGGGGAGAAATTTGAAACAGTAACAAATTTTACTTTCTTGGGCTCCAAAATCACTGCAGATGGTGACCGCAGCCACAAAATTTGAAAACACTTGCTCTTTGGGAAAAGAAGCTATGATAAACCTAGACAGTATATTAAAAAACAGAAACATTACTTTGCTGACAAAGGAGTATACAGTCAAAGGTTTTATTTTTCCAGTAGTCATGTATGGATGTGAGAGTTGGACAATAAAGAAGGCTGACTACTGAAGAATTGATGCTTTCGGTTGTGGTTCTGGAGGACTTTGAGGGTCTTGGACTGCAAGGTGATCAAACCAATAAATCCTAAATGAAATCAGTCCTGAATACTCATCAGAAAGACTGATGCTAAAGCTGAAACTCCAATACTTTGGTCATGTAACTTAAAGAACTTATTCATTGGAAGATTCTGATGATGGGAAAGATTGAGAGAAAGAGAAGGGGATGACAGAGGATGAGAATGTTGTATGGCATCACCAACTCAATGGACATGAGTTTGAACAGACTTCAGGAGATGGTTAAGAACAGGGAGCCTGGCCTGCTGCAGTTCATGGGGGTTACAAAGATTTGGACATGACTTAGCTGTTGAACAAGAACAAGAGCATTGTGCATTAGCTATTTTTGGCTCTTCTTGTTGCCATTTATAGCATTAGAAACTGAAATTTAGTAAGTTTATTTATGTTGTATCTGTATTCCCTTAGACATTTAGCACTTACCCCAGTTTATTGAGTACCTGTTCCCAACTTAAATTCTTCAAATAAAAAGTATAATGCATAGTTCAGGCTTATATGTTTGCTATAGGTATAAGTCAGGGGGGAAAGTGAGCATTTGGTTTTTCTCAGAGGTATTGAAATATTTGCTACCTAAGAAAAGTTAAAAGAGGATTTAGCTTAGCAAAAACCCAGTGGTCTCTCATTTATCTACAACTTGGGGTCATTATCTGTGAGATAAGACAATATTTTAGAAGATTGTTTCATGTACAATGGGGAAATACCTGAGAGGTGGAAAAAGTAAAAATTATTTGGTTTGTATTCTTTGGTTAGTCCTCAATTAATTTTTTGACCCTGGTCCAATTGATGAAAAGAAGCAGAGAGATTGATAAAGAAATTGAAGAGGGAGAGGGAAAGGGAGAAGGAGAGTGAAATAAAGAGAAAAGAGGAAGCTTACTGTGAATCTGTGAAATTGGTGAACAAGCATATGGGTCTCTAGGGCCTGGTGATCTGATGTGACTCAGAGCTGTATAGAAAAGCCATCCTTATAATTCAGTAATAAACTAAAGTAGTGGAAACAATATAAGAAACAATACCAGAAAATCTCTCACTCTTTTGACATCTCAAAGGTTATGCATCTTCCAGATTCTCTGGAATTATGCCTTCTGGGGAGGATCTCAACTGCCATTTTCACCTATTCTCACAATCTAGGAGAATTTGGAGATGATTGTTTTACTACGAATGTAGTTTCCTAAATCTCTCACTCTCTTCTATCTCTCCAAATCCAGATTGGATGGAAATTCCTCTTGAAGTTATCTAACCAAGATACAAATTGATGACGTTACTTTCCTTAGTATGGTAAGCACTCACCTCCTTTAGCATCACTGCTGAAGGAATTTGAGAAAACTCCAAGACATGAGTTTGAGCAAAGTCCAGGAGATAGTGAAGGACAGGGAGGCTCGGCATGCTGTGGTCCATGGGATCGCAAAGAGTCGGACATGACCTAGCCACAGAACTCCTTTAGCTGGTACATCCCTACATATGCAGTATCAAACAGCACACATTTCTGCCTAAAAATGTTATATTCTCAATTGTATCAGATATACTATCTTCCATATAAAATCCACTATCCTCACATGAAGTTCTTAGACTGAATAGTTACATTTCTCATTGTTCTCAAGTTTGAAATCATGTGCCATTTAATATAAGGAAGATGTTGCTTTACATTGTTGTGTTAGTTTCTACTGCATACAGCAAAATGAATCAGCCATAAATATACATACATCCCCACCCTTTCATACTTCCTTCTCATTCAGGTGACCATAGTGCATTAAGTAGAGTTTCCTGTGGTATACAATAAGTTCTACTCTGATCTTTATGATTTATTTCCTTCTATAAACTTTGAAGTTTTGTTTTTGCTGTTCTTCTTTCTCTAGTTTATTTAAGTGTAAGGTTAGATTGTTTATTTGAATTTTTTCTTCTTTCCTGAGGTGGGATTGTAATGCTATAAACTTCCCTTTTATAACTTTTTTACTGCAACTCATAGGTTTTGAGTCATTGTGTTTTTATTGTCATTTCTCTCTAGGTATTTTTTGAATCCTTCTTTGATGTCTTCAGTGATTCATTGGTTGTTTAGTTACCTATTGTTCAGCTTTTGTGTGTTTGTATTTTTATAGTATTTTTCTTATAATTATTTTCTAATCTTGTAGCATCATGGTCAGAAAAAATGCTTGATATGATTTCAATTTTCTTAAATTTACCAAGTCTTATCTCTGATGCAAGATGTGATCGCTCCTGGGGAATGTTCCATGTGCACTTGAAAAGAAAGTATATTTGGCTGCTTTCAAATGGAACATTCTGTAAACATCAATTAAGTCTACTTGTTCTAATATGTCATTTAAGGCTTGTGTTTCCTGATTGATTTACTGTCTGGACGATCTGTCCGTTGCTGTTAGGTGGGGTTTTAATGCCCTCTACTATTACTGTGTTGCTATCAATTTCCACTTTTATGCTGGCTATTAGTATTTACCTTATATATTGAGCAGCACCTACAATTTTTGTATCTTTTTCATAGATTGATCCCTTTATAATTATGTAGCGTCCTTTCTTGTTTTTGTATGTATACAAGTTACTAGTCTCATAATTTCAGATGCAGTTCCCATTTGCTTTATTTTTACTCTCCTCATGATTACTGGTTTTGATATCATATTTGTGTGTGAATGATTTCCTGCTTTTACTTTATATTTGCCTTTACCATCTGTGAATTATTTTTCTCTTAGTTGAGCCCTCTTTTTTTTTCCCCCCATCTAGGGAAACTTGTCTTCTCTGGCAGCTTAGATGTCATTAGATCTCTGATTACTTGAGAAAAATAAGCCTTCTCTATTAAAAGGGCTAAGTTGTTGTTTTTTTTTTAACAAATATTTGACAGTCTGTATTTACCTGCAAAATCATTAATTAATTGTCATTAAAGTTAAATAGATAGCTAAGTAGTTTTTCACAGTGATTTATAATTTTACCTGACCAAGTGTTATAAAATATTTTAATACTTTTTGACATATTCCCCAAATCAATACTAGATAAGATTTTTTACTTCATTTTAAACTAAGGATTTCACATAAGTATATTCTAATATCCCAAAAGATTTTATTCTCTCACATTTAAAAAAATAGAAACATTAAATTAATTGGTCTAGTTTGATATTAATTTCTTCAGAAGAGTTATCAAATAAAAATACTAGGCATTCTTTACATTGTGTAGATATTGTTTCAGAAATTATATGAAACTTTTAGAAATCTGATATGTCTTTCTATAATATTATTCATTTTTAAAAATATAGTTGCTGCACAATATATTACCTTTTTATTATGCTGATTTGCCATTGTAAAATTTCAAGGGATTATATGAATGAGATGCACACAAACCTGTATACACAAATATTCACTGTGTATTATATTAATAAATTATATTTATACAGTAAGAATTAATGGTTCTCATACTGTACAGCTTCAAAAATTGAAAATACACTTGGCTTGATCATTAAATACTATCAATAAAATTCCAAATCAGTAAATTAGTTTAAGCCATTATGCAGTCATTGTCCTTCTTTACTAAAGACTGTTGTGGAAACACTTGAGGGAATGTGGACTCTCACACAGGCCTCCATGTAAGCTTATTGTGGAAAACCATGCTTCTCTGAACTTCAGAGGACATACTTCTTGCTATTCTGCTTCTGATTCTGAAAGCTATTTTGCAATGCTGTCAGTTCTATATAACTCATACCAATGCAAAACAATTCTTATTATAGACATTTAGAGTGTTGTATGATAGGTCAATTTTTAGAAATTGTGACTGCCTTATGTAGCTAGAGCAATCAAAGCCTTTCCCCTAAATTGACCTGGTAATCTGTATTACTGGTTTTGTAGTGTCTTTTGGGGGAGATATGTGACACTCAGTACCCACCAATTTTGATGTATTCTTGGGGAATAAAGAGGTATTTCAAAATCAACTCATACTCTAGGGGGTGGGCTATGAGGGACTAGTTCAGTATTGTTCTGACTCAACACAGAGGTATATTGACCTGTTCACACATGATTATTGTGTCAGGAAGACAGTGGAAAATTACACCTTGAATCCCTTCCTGGAAACATGTATTCGAAATAAGGAACTCCAAATGAGAAATTATATCACTCAAGTGGAGCACAGAAAGGGGAAAAGACATATAGAAGTGGATAGGAAAAATAGTTTAACTGTTCACTCCTTCCCCAGTACCATGAAGCACATGGAAAAGATAAGCTACTATTTTTTAGAGCACTCCAATGAAAAAAAAAAAAAAGAGAGAGAGAAGCATAATTTTTTTCCTTGTTGTTTATTCATAGTATTTTTAATATAAATTTATTTATTTTAATTGGAGGTTAATTACTTTACAATATTGTATTGGTTTTATAAATTTTTAATATAGACCCAAACATCAAATCCACTTGACCCGTGGAACCTGTGAGCAATCTGCCCTTGATATCTGCATGCTGCCCTGCCCAAAATCTGGTTAGGCTTACTAGTGAATGGCTTTCCCTGTCAAATCTCATCAATAAATACTGACAATAGTAACTACTTCAATTATGCAAATACCAATTCAAGGCTAACAGTTTCATGAGGGTCAGAGAAACATGACACTACAAAACTAAAAATTGAAGCACAAACAATTGACACATAAAAAAATGGAGATCTAAAAACTACCTGACAGATAATTCAAAATATGTATCTTAAAGAAGCGTAAGAGAGCTGAATGAGAACACAGAGAACTAAACAAATTCAGAACAGTATTTGAACAAAATGAGAAGTTCAACAAAATGTTTTAAACCATATAAATGAACCAAACAGAATTCTAGAACTGAAGAAAACTAAGCCGGAAAAAACAACAACACATCAATGAGGACTGACAAGCAGACTTAATTAACCCAAAGAAAGAATGGGTGAACTCAAAGACAGATTATTTGAAACTACCAAATCAGAAGAACACAAATAATACAAAAGCAAAACTTAGTTTTAAAAGCCTACAGAATTTATAGAATTTCATAAACAACCAGTGTATGTTGCTATTCAGCTCGCACGATCAAAAGAGAGAGATAAGCAAAACGCAGAGGGCAGTGAAGGACAGGAAGGTCTGGCTGGTTGCATCCATGGCGTTGCAAAGAGTGACAT